>NW_027184629.1:920454-1222272 GCF_032405125.1 Capricornis sumatraensis
CACCAGCTCAGGGAAGCAGCTCCTCAGCCAAGACCTGTAGGAGGCGCGGGGCGCCCCATCCTGAAGCCTAGTGCACAGCATGCGGGAAGGGAGCCTCCTTGGGAGAAGAGGAGGCAGCCCAGACGCGTTGGGCTGCAATCACTGCTTGGGCGGAGCCGAGTGCGACTCCAGTACCGCAGAGCTCCAGCTCTGCTCAGAGGCCCGATCTGGCAGAGTGCTGGCGTAAGGCTGCTCTGCACTTGGCGAGCCTTGCCCAGACTTGCCTCGCGGCTAGGCTTCCAGTCCAGAAAGGAGCGGGCTGCGCGAGACTGGGAGATGCTACTGGCGCCTTCCTGGCCTCAGCTCCACTCCTGCCTTGCCTTTGCACCTAGTCCCCAGGCGTTCTTGTGGAGGGCTTAGTTGCCGGTGTGTTGCACACTGCAAAGGGCTCCAGCTTGAGGGCTCTATTAGAGGCAAAGGGAGGGCTACTGCAAGTCGCCTCTTGCGTTTGCTTGACCGCCCAGACTCAGCACAGCACGGAAAGAACAAGGCTCACAGGGCCTCTGGCTGGGGTCTGCAGCCCTACACACCGGAGGGGAACTTCGGGAGCGCCCAGAAGGTGCCTGACAGACGTCATTACCCTAGAGCTCTCCTCCCCAGCAGAGACGTGTGCAGGTGGTTTGGGCCTGCCCCTGCGTGTCTGGGCTCCCGTCCACAGCCCCAGCTCAGGGAAGCAGCTCCTCAGCCAAGACCTGTGGTAGGCACAGGGGGTCCCGCTGGGAGCCTAGTTTAGAGCATGCGGGAAGCGAGCCTCCTCAGGAGAAGAGAAGGCAGCCCTGCTGTGTGCCGCTGCATTCACTGCTTTGGCGGAACCGAGTGCGCCTCCAGTACGGCAGAGCTCCAGCTCTGCTCAGAGGCCCGATCTGGCAGAGTTGCTGGCGTGAGGCTGCTCTGCCCTGGGCGAGCCATGCCCAGAATTGCCTCGCGGCTAGGTTACCAGTCCAGGAAGGAGCAGGATGCGCGAGACTGGGAGATGCTACTGGCGCCTTCCTGGCCTCAGTTCCACTCCTGCCTTGCCTTTGCACCTAGTCCCCAGGCTTTCTTGTGGAGGGCTTAGGTGCCGGTGGGTTGCACACTGCCAAGCGCTCCAGCAGTGAGGGCTCTATTAGAGGCAATGGGAGGGCAACTGCAGGGCTCCTCCAGCGGTTGCTTGACCGCCCAGACTCAGCACAGCACGGAGAGCACAAGGCTCACAGGGCCCCTGGCTGGGGTCTGCAGCCCCACACACCGGAGGGGAACTCCGGGAGCGCCCAGAAGGTGCCTGACAGACGTCATTTCCCTAGTGCTCTCCTCCCCAGCAGAGACATATGCAGGTGGTTGGGGCCTGGCCCTGCGTGTCTGGGCTCCCGTCCACAGCCCCACCTCAGGGAAGCAGCTCCTCAGCCAAGACCTGTGGGAGACGCAGGGGCCCCGCCTGGAAGCCCAGTTTACAGCATGCGGGAAGCGAGCGTCCTTGGGAGAAGGGGAGGCAGCCCAGCTGTGAGCGGCTGCAATCACTGCTTCGGCGGAGCCGAGTGCCCCTCCAGTACGGCAGAGCTCCAGCTATGCTCAAGGCCAGATCTGGCAGAGCTGCTGGCGTGAGGCTGCTCTGGCCTGGGCGAACTTTGCCCAGACTTGCCTCGCGGCTAGGCTTCCAGTCCAGGAAGGAGCAGGCTGCGCGAGACTGGGAGATGCTGCTGGCGCCTTCCTGGCCTCAGCTCCACTCCTGCCTTGCCTTTGCACCTAGTCCCCAGGAGTTCTTGTGAAGGGCTTAGGTGCCGGTGGGTTGCACACTGCCAAGCGCTCCAGCCGTGAGGGCTCTATTAGAGGCAATTGGAGGGCAACTGCAGCGCTCCTCCAGCGGTTGCTTGACCGCCCAAACTCAGCACAGCACGGAGAGCACAAGGCTCACAGGGCCCCTGGCTGGGGTCTGCAGCCCCACACACCGGAGGTGAACTCCGGGAGCGCCCAGAAGGTGCCTGATTGCCGTCATTTCCCTAGTGCTCTCCTCCCAGGCAGAGACGTGTGCAGGTGGTTAGGGCCTGCCCCTGCGTGTCTGAGCTCCCGTCCACTGCCCCAGCTCAGGGAAGCAGCTCCTGAGCCAAGACCTGTGGGAGGCGCAGGGGGCCCCGCCTGGAAGCCTAGTTTACAGCATGCGGGAAGCGAGTCTCCTCGGGAGAAGAGGAGCCAGCCCAGCTACGTGCGGCTGCAATCACTGCTTTGGCGGAGCCGAGTGCCCCTCCAGTACGGCAGAGCTCCAGCTCTGCTCAGAGTCCCGATCTGGCAGAGTTGCTGGCGTGAGGCTGCTCTGCCCAGGGCGAGCTTTGCCCAGACTTGCCTCGCGGCTAGGCTTCCAGTCCAGGAAGGAGCAGGCTGCGCGAGACTGGGAGATGCTACTGGAACCTTCCTGGCCTTAGCTCCACTCCTGCCTTGCCTTTGCACCTATACCCCAGGCGTTCTTGTGAAAGGCTTAGTTGCCGGTGGGTTGCACACTGCCAAGCACTCCAGCCGTGAGGGCTCTATTAGAGGCAAAGGGAGGGCTACTGCAATTCCCTCTTGCGTTTGCTTGACCGCCCAGACTCAGCACAGCACGGAAAGTACAAGGCTCACAGGGCCCCTGGCTGGGGTATGCAGCCCCACACACCGGAGGGGAACTCCGGGAGCGCCCAGAAGGTGCCTGACATACGTCATTTCCCTAGTGCTCTCCTCCCCAGCAGAGACGTGTGCAGGTGGATGGGGCCTGCCCTTGAGTGTCTGGACTCCCTTCCACAGCCCCAGCTCAGGGAAGCAGCTCCTCAGCTAAGACCTGTAGGAGGCGCGGGGCGCCCCCGCCAGGAAGCCTAGTTTACAGCATGCCGGATGCGAGCCTCCTCAGTACAAGAGAAGGCAGCCCAGGTGCGTGCGGCTGCAATCAGTACTTTGGCGGAGCCGAGTGCCCCTCCAGTATGGCAGAGCTCCAGCTCTGCTCAGAGGCCCGATCTGGCAGTGTGCTGGCGTGGGGCTGCTGTGCCCTGGGCGAGCCTTGCCCAGACTTGCCTCGCGTTAGGCTTCCTGTCCAGAAAGGAGCAGGCTCCGCGAGACTGGGAGATGCTACTGGCGCCTTCCTGGCCTCAGCTCCACTCCTGCCTTTCATTTGCACCTAGTCCCCAGGCGTTCTTGTGGAGGGCTTAGTTGCCAGTGGGTTGCACACTGCCAAGCGCTCCAGCAGTGAGGGCTCTATTAGAGGCAATGGGAGGGCAACTGCAGGGCTCCTCCAGCGGTTGCTTGACCGCCCAGACTCAGCACAGCACGGAGAGCAGAAGGCTCACAGGGCCCCTGGCTGTGGTCTGCAGTCCAACACACGCGGAGGCTGACACGGTGAGCGCCCAGAAGGTGCCTGACAGACGTCATTTCCCTAGTGCTCTCCTCCCCAGCAGAGACGTGTGCCGGTGCATGGGGCCTTCCCCTGCGTGTCTGGGCTCCCGTCCACAGCCCCAGCTCAGGGAAGCAGCTCCTGAGCCAAGACCTGTGGGAGGCGCAGGGGGCCCCGCCTGGAAGCCTAGTTTACAGCATGCGGGAAGTGAGCCTCCTCGGGAGAAGAGAAGGCAGCCCTGCTGTGTGGGGCTGCATTCACTGCTTTGGCGGAGACGAGTGCGCCTCCAGTACGGCAGAGCTCCAGCTCTGCTCAGAGACCCGATCTGGCAGAGCTGCTGGCGTGAGGCTGCTCTGCCCTGGGCGAGCCTTGCCCAGACTTGCCTCGCGGCTAGGCTTCCAGTCCAGGAAGGAGCAGGCTGCGCGAGACTTGGAGATGCTGCTGGCGTCTTCCTGGCCTCAGCTCCACTCCTGCCTTGCCTTTGCACCTAGTCCCCAGGCGTTCTTGTGGAGGGCTTAGTTGCCGGTGGGTTGCACACTGCCAAGCGCTCCAACAGTGAGGGTCCTATTAGAGGCAAAGGGAGGGCTATTGCATGTAGCCTCTTGCGTTTTCTTGACCGACCAGACTCAGCACAGCACGGAAAGTACAAGGCTCACAGGGCCCCTGGCTGGGGTCTGCAGCCCCACACACCGGAGGTGAACTCCGGATGCGCCCAGAAGGTGCCTGACAGACGTCATTTTCCTAGTGCTCTCCTTCCCTGCAGAGACGTGGGAAGGTGGTTGGGGCCTGCCCCTGCGTGTCTGGGCTCCCGTCCACAGCCTCAGCTCAGGGAAGCAGCTCCTGAGTCAAGACCTGTGGGAGGCGCGGAGGGGCCCACCTGGAAGCCTAGTTTACAGCATGTGGGAAGCGAGCCTCCTCGAGAGAAGAGAAGGCAGCCTGGCTGCGTGCGGCTGCATTCACTGCTTTGGTGGAGCCGAGTGCGCCTCCAGTTCGGCAGAGCTCCAGCTCTGCTCAGAGGCCCGATCTGGCAGAGTTGCTGGCGTTAGGCTGCTCTGTCCTGGGCGATCCTGGCCCAGACTTGCCTCGCACATAGGCTTCCAGTCCAGGAAGGAGCGGGCTGCGCGAGACTGGGAGATGCTACTGGCGCCTTTCTGGCCTCAGCTCCACTCCTGCCTTGCCTTTGCACCTAGTCCCCAGGCGTTCTTGTGGAGTGCTTAGTTGCCGGTGGGTTGCACACTGCCAAGCACTCCAGCAGTGAGGGCTCTATTAGAGGCAAAGGGAGGGCAACTGCAAGTTTCCTCTTGCGGTTGCTTGACCGCCCAGACTCAGCACAGCACGGAGAGCCCAAGGCTCACAGGGCCCCTGGCTGGGGTCTGCAGCCCCACACACCGGAGGTGAACTCCGGGAGCGCCCAGAAGGTGCCTGATTGCCGTCATTTCCCTAGTGCTCTCCTCCCAGGCAGAGACGTGTGCAGGTGGTTAGGGCCTGCCCCTGCGTGTCTGAGCTCCCGTCCACTGCCCCAGCTCAGGGAAGCAGCTCCTGAGCCAAGACCTGTGGGAGGCGCAGGGGGCCCCGCCTGGAAGCCTAGTTTACAGCATGCGGGAAGCGAGTCTCCTCGGGAGAAGAGGAGCCAGCCCAGCTACGTGCGGCTGCAATCACTGCTTTGGCGGAGCCGAGTGCCCCTCCAGTACGGCAGAGCTCCAGCTCTGCTCAGAGGCCCGATCTGGCAGAGTTGCTGGCGTGAGGCTGCTCTGCCCAGGGCGAGCTTTGCCCAGACTTGCCTCGCGGCTAGGCTTCCAGTCCAGGAAGGAGCAGGCTGCGCGAGACTGGGAGATGCTACTGGAACCTTCCTGGCCTTAGCTCCACTCCTGCCTTGCCTTTGCACCTATACCCCAGGCGTTCTTGTGAAAGGCTTAGTTGCCGGTGGGTTGCACACTGCCAAGCACTCCAGCCGTGAGGGCTCTATTAGAGGCAAAGGGAGGGCTACTGCAATTCCCTCTTGCGTTTGCTTGACCGCCCAGACTCAGCACAGCACGGAAAGTACAAGGCTCACAGGGCCCCTGGCTGGGGTATGCAGCCCCACACACCGGAGGGGAACTCCGGGAGCGCCCAGAAGGTGCCTGACATACGTCATTTCCCTAGTGCTCTCCTCCCCAGCAGAGACGTGTGCAGGTGGATGGGGCCTGCCCTTGAGTGTCTGGACTCCCTTCCACAGCCCCAGCTCAGGGAAGCAGCTCCTCAGCTAAGACCTGTAGGAGGCGCGGGGCGCCCCCGCCAGGAAGCCTAGTTTACAGCATGCCGGATGCGAGCCTCCTCAGTACAAGAGAAGGCAGCCCAGGTGCGTGCGGCTGCAATCAGTACTTTGGCGGAGCCGAGTGCCCCTCCAGTATGGCAGAGCTCCAGCTCTGCTCAGAGGCCCGATCTGGCAGTGTGCTGGCGTGGGGCTGCTGTGCCCTGGGCGAGCCTTGCCCAGACTTGCCTCGCGTTAGTCTTCCAGTCCAGAAAGGAGCAGGCTCCGCGAGACTGGGAGATGCTACTGGCGCCTTCCTGGCCTCAGCTCCACTCCTGCCTTTCATTTGCACCTAGTCCCCAGGCGTTCTTGTGGAGGGCTTAGTTGCCAGTGGGTTGCACACTGCCAAGCGCTCCAGCAGTGAGGGCTCTATTAGAGGCAATGGGAGGGCAACTGCAGGGCTCCTCCAGCGGTTGCTTGACCGCCCAGACTCAGCACAGCACGGAGAGCAGAAGGCTCACAGGGCCCCTGGCTGTGGTCTGCAGTCCAACACACGCGGAGGCTGACACGGTGAGCGCCCAGAAGGTGCCTGACAGACGTCATTTCCCTAGTGCTCTCCTCCCCAGCAGAGACGTGTGCCGGTGCATGGGGCCTTCCCCTGCGTGTCTGGGCTCCCGTCCACAGCCCCAGCTCAGGGAAGCAGCTCCTGAGCCAAGACCTGTGGGAGGCGCAGGGGGCCCCGCCTGGAAGCCTAGTTTACAGCATGCGGGAAGTGAGCCTCCTCGGGAGAAGAGAAGGCAGCCCTGCTGTGTGGGGCTGCATTCACTGCTTTGGCGGAGCCGAGTGCGCCTCCAGTACGGCAGAGCTCCAGCTCTGCTCAGAGACCCGATCTGGCAGAGCTGCTGGCGTGAGGCTACTCTGCCCTGGGCGAGCCTTGCCCAGACTTGCCTCGCGGCTAGGCTTCCAGTCCAGGAAGGAGCAGGCTGCGCGAGACTTGGAGATGCTGCTGGCGCCTTCCTGGCCTCAGCTCCACTCCTGCCTTGCCTTTGCACCTAGTCCCCAGGCGTTCTTGTGGAGGGCTTAGTTGCCGGTGGGTTGCACACTGCCAAGCGCTCCAACAGTGAGGGTCCTATTAGAGGCAAAGGGAGGGCTATTGCATGTAGCCTCTTGCGTTTTCTTGACCGACCAGACTCAGCACAGCACGGAAAGTACAAGGCTCACAGGGCCCCTGGCTGGGGTCTGCAGCCCCACACACCGGAGGTGAACTCCGGATGCGCCCAGAAGGTGCCTGACAGACGTCATTTTCCTAGTGCTCTCCTTCCCTGCAGAGACGTGGGAAGGTGGTTGGGGCCTGCCCCTGCGTGTCTGGGCTCCCGTCCACAGCCTCAGCTCAGGGAAGCAGCTCCTGAGTCAAGACCTGTGGGAGGCGCGGAGGGGCCCACCTGGAAGCCTAGTTTACAGCATGTGGGAAGCGAGCCTCCTCGAGAGAAGAGAAGGCAGCCTGGCTGCGTGCGGCTGCATTCACTGCTTTGGTGGAGCCGAGTGCGCCTCCAGTTCGGCAGAGCTCCAGCTCTGCTCAGAGGCCCGATCTGGCAGAGTTGCTGGCGTTAGGCTACTCTGTCCTGGGCGATCCTGGCCCAGACTTGCCTCGCACATAGGCTTCCAGTCCAGGAAGGAGCGGGCTGCGCGAGACTGGGAGATGCTACTGGCGCCTTTCTGGCCTCAGCTCCACTGCTGCCTTGCCTTTGCACCTAGTCCCCAGGCGTTCTTGTGGAGTGCTTAGTTGCCGGTGGGTTGCACACTGCCAAGCACTCCAGCAGTGAGGGCTCTATTAGAGGCAAAGGGAGGGCAACTGCAGGGCTCCTCAAGCGATTGCTTGACCGCCCAGACTCAGCACAGCACGGAGAGCCCAAGGCTCACAGGACCCCTGGCTGGGGTCTGCAGCCCCACACACCGGAGGTGAACTCCGGGAGCGCCCAGAAGGTGCCTGAGTGCCGTCATTTCCCTAGTGCTCTCCTCCCAGGCAGAGACGTGTGCAGGTGGGTGGGGCCTGCCCCTGTGTGTCTGAGCTCCCGTCCACCGCCCCAGCTCAGGGAAGCAGCTCCTGAGCCAAGACCTGTGGGAGACGCAGGGGGCCCCGCCTGGAAGCCTAGTTTACAGCATGCGGGAAGCGAGCCTCCTCCGGAGAAGAGAAGGCAGCCCTGTTGTGTGCGGCTGCATTCACTGCTTTGGCGGAGCCGAGTGTGCCTCCAGTACGGCAGAGCTCCAGCTCTGCTCAGAGGCCCGATCTGGCAGAGTTGCTGGCGTGAGGCTGCTCTGCCCAGGGCAATTTTGCCCAGACTTGCCTTGCGGCTAGTCTTCCAGTCCAGGAAGGAGCAGGCTGCGCGAGACTGGGAGATGCTACTGGCGCCTTCCTGGCCTCAGCTCCACTCCTGCCTTGCCTTTGCACCTAGTCCCCAGGCGTTCTTGTGAAAGGCTTAGTTGCCGGTGGGTTGCACACTGCCAAGCGCTCCAGCAGTGAAGGCTCTATTAGAGGCAAAGGGAGGGCAACCTCAAGTTTCCTTGTGCTGTTGCTTGACCGCCCAGACTCAGCACAGCACGGAGAGGACAAGGCTCACAGGACCCCTGGCTGGGGTCTGCAGCCCCACACACCGGAGGCGAACTCTGGAAGCGCCCAGAAGGTGCCTGACAGACGTCATTTCCCTAGTGCTCTCCTTCCCTGCAGAGACGTGGGCAGGTGGTTGGGGCCTGCCCCTGCGTGTCTGGGCTCCCGTCCACAGCCCCAGCTCAGGGAAGCAGCTCCTGTGTCAAGACCTGTGGGAGGCGCGGAGGCCCCCACCTGGAAGCCTAGTTTACAGCATGCGGGAGGCGAGCCTCCTCGGGAGAAGAGAAGGCAACACTGCTGTGTGCGGCTGCATTCACGGCTTTGGCGGAGCCGAGTGTGCCTCCAGTACGGCAGAGCTCCAGCTCTGCTCAGAGGCCCGATCTGGCAGAGTGCTGGCGTGAGGCTGCTCTGCCCTGGGCGAGCCTTGCCCAGACTTGCCTCGAGGCTCGGCTTCCAGTCCAGAAAAGAGCGGGCTGCGCGAGACGGGGAGATGCTACTGGCGCCTTCCTGGCCTCAGCTCCACTCCTGCCTTGCTTTTGAACCTAGTCCCCAGGCGTTCTTGTGGAGGGCTTAGTTGCCGGTGGGTTGCACACTGCCAAGGGCTCCAGCTTGAGGGCTCTATTAGAGGCAAAGTGAGGGCAACTGGAAGTCTATTCTTACGGTTGCTTGAACGTCCAGACTCAGCACAGCACGGAGAGCACAAGGCTCTCAGGGCCCCTGGCTGGGGTCTACAGCCCCACACACGCGGAGGCTGACTCGGTGAGTGCCCAGAAAGTGCCTGACAGACGTCATTTCCCTAGTGCTCTCCTCCCCAGCAGAGACGTGTGCAGGTGGTTGGGGCCTGCCCCTGTGTGTCTGGCTCCCGTCCACAGCCCAAGCTCAGGGAAGCAGCTCCTGAGCCAAGACCTGTGGGAGGTGCAGGGGGCCCCGCCTGGAAGCCTAGTTTACAGCATGAGGGACGCGAGTCTCCTCGGGAGAAGAGGAGCAGCCCAGCTGCGTGCGGCTGCAATCACTGCTTTGGCGGAGCCGAGTGCCCCTCCAGTACGGCAGAGCTCCAGCTCTGCTCAGAGGCCCGATCTGGCAGAGTTGCTCGCGTGAGGCTGCTCTGCCCAGGGCGAGCTTTGCCCAGACTTGCCCCGCGGCTAGGCTTCCAGTTCAGGAAGGAGCAGGCTGCGCGAGACTGGGAGATGCTACTGGCGCCTTCCTGGCCTCAGCTCCACTCCTGCCTTTCCTTTGCACCTAGTCCCCAGGCGTTCTTGTGGAGGGCTTAGTTGCCGGTGGGTTGCACACTGCCAAGCGCTCCAGCCGTGAGGGCTCTATTAGAGGCAAAGGGAGGGCTACTGCAAGTCGCCTCTTGCGTTTGCTTGACCGCCCAGACTCAGCACAGCACGGAAAGTACAAGGCTCACAGGGCCCCTGGCTGGGGTCTGCAGCCCCACACACCGGAGGGGAACTCCGGGAGCGCCCAGGAGGTGCCTGACAGACGTCATTTCCCTAGTGCTCTCCTCCCCAGCAGAGACGTGTGCAGGTGGTTGGGGCCTGCCCTTGAGTGTCTGGACTCCCTTCCACAGCCCCAGCTCAGGGAAGCAGCTCCTCAGCTAAGACCTGTAGGAGGCGCGGGGAGCCCCCGCCGGGAAGCCTAGTTTACAGCATGCCGGAAGCGAGCCTCCTCAGTACAAGAGAAGGCAGCCCAGGTGCGTGCGGCTGCAATAAGTACTTTGACGGAGCCGAGTGCCCCTCCAGTATGGCAGAGCTCCAGCTCTGCTCAAAGGCCCGATCTCTCAGAGTTGCTGGCGTGAGGCTGCTGTGCCCTGGGCGAGCCTTGCCCTGACTTGCCTCGCGTTAGGCTTCCAGTCCAGAAAGGAGCGGGCTGCGCGAGACTGGGAGATGCTACTGGCGCCTTCCTGGCCTCAGCTCCACTCCTGCCTTGCCTCTGCACCTAGTCCCCAGGCGTTCTTGTGGAGGGGTTAGTTGCCAGTGGGTTGCACACTGACAAGCGCTCCAGCAGTGAGGGCTCTAGTAGAGGCAATGGGAGGGCAACTTCAGGGCTCCTCCAGCGGTGGCTTGACCGCCCAGACTCAGCTCAGCACGGAGAGCACAAGGCTCACAGGTCCCCTGGCTGTGGTCTGCAGTCCAACACACGCGGAGGCTGACTCGGTGAGCGCCCAGAAGGTGCCTGACAGACGTCATTTCCCTAGTGCTCTCCTCCCCAGCAGAGACATGTGCAGGTGGTTGGGGCCTGGCCCTGCGTGTCTGCGCTCCCGTCCACAGCCCCACCTCAGGGAAGCAGCTCCTCAGCCAAGACCTGTGGGAGGCGCAGGGGCCCCGCCTGGAAGCCCAGTTTACAGCATGCGGGAAGCGAGCGTCCTTTGGAGAAGGGGAGGCAGCACAGCTGCGTGCGGCTGCAATCACTGCTTTGGCTGAGCCGAGTGCCCCTCCAGTACGGCAGAGCTCCAGCTCTGCTCAGAGGCCCGATCTGGCAGAGTTGCTGGCGTGAGGCTGCTCTGCCCTTGGCGAGCCTTGCCCAGACTTGCCTTGCGGCTAGTCTTCCAGTCCAGGAAGGAGCAGGCTGCGCGAGACTGGGAGATGCTACTGGCGCCATCCTGGCCTCAGCTCCACTCCTGCCTTGCCTTTGCACCTAGTCCCCAGGCGTTCTTGTGAAAGGCTTAGTTGCCGGTGGGTTGCACACTGCCAAGCGCTCCAGCAGTGAAGGCTCTATTAGAGGCAAAGGGAGGGCAACCTCAAGTTTCCTTGTGCTGTTGCTTGACCGCCCAGACTCAGCACAGCACGGAGAGGACAAGGCTCACAGGACCCCTGGCTGGGGTCTGCAGCCCCACACACCGGAGGCGAACTCTGGAAGCGCCCAGAAGGTGCCTGACAGACGTCATTTCCCTAGTGCTCTCCTTCCCTGCAGAGACGTGGGCAGGTGGTTGGGGCCTGCCCTGCGTGTCTGGGCTCCCGTCCACAGCCCCAGCTCAGGGAAGCAGCTCCTCAGCTAAGACCTGTAGGAGGCGCGGGGCGCCCCCGCCGGGAAGCCTAGTTTACAGCATGCCGGATGCGAGCCTCCTCAGTACAAGAGAAGGCAGCCCAGGTGCGTGCGGCTGCAATCAGTACTTTGGCGGAGCCGAGTGCCCCTCCCTTACGGCAGAGCTCCAGCTCTGCTCAAAGGCCCGATATCTCAGAGTTGCTGGCGTGAGGCTGCTGTGCCCTGGGCGAGCCTTGCCCAGACTTGCCTCGCGTTAGGCTTCCAGTCCAGAAAGGAGCAGGCTCCGCGAGACTGGGAGATGCTACTGGCGCCTTCCTGGCCTCAGCTCCACTCCTGCCTTTCATTTGCACCTAGTCCCCAGGCGTTCTTGTGGAGGGCTTAGTTGCCAGTGGGTTGCACACTGCCAAGCGCACAGGCAGTGAGGGCTCTATTAGAGGCAATGGGAGGGCAACTGCAGGGCTCCTCCAGCGGTTGCTTGACCGCCCAGACTCAGCACAGCACGGAGAGCACAAGGCTCACAGGGCCCCTGGCTGGGGTCTGCAGCCCCACACACCGGAGGCGAACTCCGGGAGCGCCCAGAAGGTGCCTGACAGACGTCATTTCCCTAGTGCTCTCCTTCCCTGCAGAGACGTGGGCAGGTGGTTGGGGCCTGCCCCTGCGTGTCTGGGCTCCCGTCCACAGCCTCAGCTCAGGGAAGCAGCTCCTGTGTCAAGACCTGTGGGAGGCGCGGAGGCCCCCACCTGGAAGCCTAGTTTACAGCATGCGGGAGGCGAGCCTCCTCGGGAGAAGAGAAGGCAGCCCTGCTGTGTCCGGCTGCATTCACGGCTTTGGCGGAGCCCAGTGTGCCTCCAGTACGGCAGAGCTCCAGCTCTGCTCAGAGGCCCGATCTGGCAGAGTGCTGGCGTGAGGCTGCTCTGCCCTGGGCGAGCCTTGCCCAGACTTGCCTCGAGGCTCGGCTTCCAGTCCAGAAAGGAGCGGGCTGCGCGAGACTGGGAGATGCTACTGGCGCCTTCCTGGCCTCAGCTCCACTCCTGCCTTGCCTTTGCACCTAGTCCCCAGGCGTTCTTGTGGAGGGCTTAGTTGCCGGTGGGTTGCACACTGCCAAGGGCTCCAGCTTGAGGGCTCTATTAGAGGCAAAGTGAGGGCAACTGGAAGTCTATTCTTACGGTTGCTTGAACGTCCAGACTCAGCACAGCACGGAGAGCACAAGGCTCTCAGGGCCCCTGGCTGGGGTCTACAGCCCCACACACGCGGAGGCTGACTCGGTAAATGCCCAGAAAGTGCCTGACAGACGTCATTTCCCTAGTGCTCTCCTCCCCAGCAGAGACGTGTGCAGGTGGTTGGGGCCTGCCCCTGTGTGTCTGGCTCCCGTCCACAGCCCAAGCTCAGGGAAGCAGCTCCTGAGCCAAGACCTGTGGGAGGTGCAGGGGGCCCCGCCTGGAAGCCTAGTTTACAGCATGAGGGACGCGAGTCTCCTCGGGAGAAGAGGAGCAGCCCAGCTGCGTGCGGCTGCAATCACTGCTTTGGCGGAGCCGAGTGCCCCTCCAGTACGGCAGAGCTCCAGCTCTGCTCAGAGGCCCGATCTGGCAGAGTTGCTCGCGTGAGGCTGCTCTGCCCAGGGCGAACTTTGCCCAGACTTGCCTCGCGGCTAGGCTTCCAGTCCAGGAAGGAGCAGGCTGCGCGAGACTGGGAGATGCTACTGGCGCCTTCCTGGCCTCAGCTCCACTCCTGCCTTTCCTTTGCACCTAGTCCCCAGGCGTTCTTGTGGAGGGCTTAGTTGCCGGTGGGTTGCACACTGCCAAGCGCTCCAGCCGTGAGGGCTCTATTAGAGGCAAAGGGAGGGCTACTGCAAGTCGCCTCTTGCGTTTGCTTGACCGCCCAGACTCAGCACAGCACGGAAAGTACAAGGCTCACAGGGCCCCTGGCTGGGGTCTGCAGCCCCACACACCGGAGGGGAACTCCGGGAGCGCCCAGAAGGTGCCTGAGAGACGTCATTTCCCTAGTGCTCTCCTCCCCAGCAGAGACATGTGCAGGTTGTTGGGGCCTGGCCCTGCGTGTCTGGGCTCCCGTCCACAGCCCCACCTCAGGGAAGCAGCTCCTCAGCCAAGACCTGTGGGAGGCGCAGGGGCCCCGCCTGGAAGCCCAGTTTACAGCATGCGGGAAGCGAGCGTCCTTGGGAGAAGGGGAGGCAGCACAGCTGCGTGCGGCTGCAATCACTGCTTTGGCGGAGCCGAGTGCCCCTCCAGTACGGCAGAGCTCCAGCTCTGCTCAGAGGCCCGATCTGGCAGAGTTGCTGGCGTGAGGCTGCTCTGCCCTTGGCGAGCCTTGCCCAGACTTGCTGCACGTTAGGCTTCCAGTAAAGAAAGGAGCGGGCTGCGTGAGACCTGGAGATGCTACTGGCGCCTTCCTGGCCTCAGCTCCACTCCTGCCTTGCCTTTGCACCTAGTCCCCAGGCGTTCTTGTGGAGGGCTTAGTTGCCGGTGGGTTGCACACTGCCAAGCGCTCCAGAAGTGAGGGCTCTATTAGAGGCAATGGGAGGGCAACTGCAGGGCTCCTCCAGCGGTTGCTTGACCGCCCAGACTCAGCACAACACGGAGAGCAAAACGCTCACAGGGACCCTGGCTGGGGTCTGCAGCCCCACACTCCGGAGGTGAACTCCGGGAGAGCCCAGAAGGTGCCTGAGAGACGTCATTTCCCTAGTGCTCTCCTCCCCAGCAGAGACGTGTGCCGGTGCTTGGGGCCTGCCCCTGCGTGTCTGGGCTCCCGTCCACAGCCCCAGCTCAGGGAAGCAGCTCCTGAGCCAAGACCTGTGGGAGGCGCAGGGGGCCCCGCCTGGAAGCCTAGTTTACAGCATGCGGGAAGTGAGCCTCCTCGGGAGAAGAGAAGGCAGCCCTGCTGTGTGGGGCTGCATTCACTGCTTAGGTGGACCCGAGTGCGCCTCCAGTTCGGCAGAGCTCCAGCTCTGCTCAGAGGCCCGATCTGGCAGAGTTGCTAGCGTTAGGCTGCTCTGTCCTGGGCGAGTCTGGCCCAGACTTGCCTCGCACATAGGCTTCCAGTCCAGGAAGGAGCGGGCTGCGCGAGACTGGGAGATGCTACTGGCGCCTTTCTGGCCTCAGCTCCACTCCTGCCTTGCCTTTGCACCTAGTCCCCAGGCGTTCTTGTGGAGTGCTTAGTTGCCGGTGGGTTGCACACTGCCAAGCACTCCAACAGTGAGGGCTCTATTAGAGGCAAAGGGAGGGCAACTGCAGGGCTCCTCAAGCGATTGCTTGACCGCCCAGACTCAGCACAGCACGGAGAGCACAAGGCTCACAGGACCCCTGGCTGGGGTCTGCAGCCCCACACACGCGGAGGCTGACTCGGTGAGCGCCCAGAAGGTGCCTGAGAGACGTCATTTCCCTAGAGCTCTCTTCCCCAGCAGAGACGTGTGCAGGTGGGTAGGGCCTGCCCCTGCGTTTCTGGGCTCCCGTCCACAGCCCCAGCTCAGGGAAGCAGCTCCTCAGCCAAGACCTGTGGGAGGCGCAGGGGGCCCCGCCTGGAAGCCTAGTTTACAGCATGCGGGAAGCGAGTCTACTCGGGAGAAGAGGAGCCAGCCCAGCTGCGTGCGGCTGCAATCACTGCTTTGGCGGATCCGAGTGCCCCTCCATTACGGCAGAGCTCCAGCTCTGCTCAGAGGCCCGATCTGGCAGAGTTGCTGGCGTGAGGCGGCTCTGCCCAGGGCGAGCTTTGCCCAGACTTGCCTCGCGGCTAGGCTTCCAGTCCAGGAAGGAGCAGGCTGCGCGAGACTGGGAGATGCTACTGGCAACTTCTTGGCCTTAGCTCCACTCCTGCCTTGCCTTTGCACCTAGACCCCAGGCGTTCTTGTGAAAGGCTTAGTTGCCGGTGGGTTGCACACTGCCAAGCGCTCCAGCCGTGAGGGCTCTATTAGAGGCAAAGGGAGGGCTACTGCAAGTCGCCTCTTGCGTTTGCTTGACCGCCCAGACTCAGCACAGCACGGAAAGTACAAGGCTCACAGGTCCCCTGGCTGGGGTCTGCAGCCCCACACACCGGAGGGGAACTCCGGGAGCGCCCAGAAGGTGCCTGACATACGTCATTTCCCTAGTGCTCTCCTCCCCAGCAGAGACGTGTGCAGGTGGTTGGGGCCTGCCCTTGAGTGTCTGGACTCCCTTCCACAGCCCCAGCTCAGGGAAGCAGCTCCTCAGCTAAGACCTGTAGGAGGCGCGGGGCGCCCCCGCTGGGAAGCCTAGTTTACAGCATGCCGGATGCGAGCATCCTCAGTAGAAGAGAAGGCAGCCCAGGTGCGTGCGGCTGCAATCAGTACTTTGGCGGAGCCGAGTGCCCCTTCAGTATGGCAGAGCTCCAGCTCTGCTCAAAGGCCCGATCTCTCAGAGTTGCTGGCGTGAGGCTGCTGTGCCCTGGGCGAGCCTTGCCCAGACTTGCCTCGCGTTAGGCTTCCAGTCCAGAAAGGAGCAGGCTCCGCGAGACTGGGAGATGCTACTGGCGCCTTCCTGGCCTCAGCTCCACTCCTGCCTTTCATTTGCACCTAGTCCCCAGGCGTTCTTTTGGAGGGCTTAGTTGCCAGTGGGTTGCACACTGCCAAGCGCTCAGGCAGTGAGGGATCTATTAGAGGCAATGGGAGGGCAACTGCAGGGCTCCTCCAGCGGTGGCTTGACCGCCCAGACTCAGCACAGCACGGAGAGCAGAAGGCTCACAGGGCCCCTGGCTGTGGTCTGCAGTCCAACACACGCGGAGGCTGACTCGGTGAGCGCCCAGAAGGTGCCTGACAGACGTCATTTCCCTAGTGCTCTCCTCCCCAGCAGAGACGTGTGCCGGTGCTTGGGGCCTGGCCCTGCGTGTCTGGGCTCCCGGCCACAGCCCCACCTCAGGGAAGCAGCTCCTCAGCCAAGACCTGTGGGAGGCGCAGGGGCCCCGCCTGGAAGCCCAGTTTACAGCATGCGGGAAGCGAGCGTCCTTGGGAGAAGGGGAGGCAGCACAGCTGCGTGCGGCTGCAATCACTGCTTTGGCGGAGCCGAGTGCCCCTCCAGTACGGCAGAGCTCCAGCTCTGCTCAGAGGCCCGATCTGGCAGAGTTGCTGGCGTGAGGCTGCTCTGCCCTTGGCGAGCCTTGCCCAGACTTGCCGCACGTTAGGCTTCCAGTCCAGAAAGGAGCGGGCTGCGTGAGACCTGGAGATGCTACTGGCGCCTTCCTGGCCTCAGCTCCACTCCTGCCTTGCCTTTGCACCTAGTCCCCAGGCGTTCTTGTGGAGGGCTTAGTTGCCGGTGGGTTGCACACTGCCAAGCGCTCCAGAAGTGAGGGCTCTATTAGAGGCAATGGGAGGGCAACTGCAGGGCTCCTCCAGCGGTTGCTTGACCGCCCAGACTCAGCACAACACGGAGAGCAAAACGCTCACAGGGACCCTGGCTGGGGTCTGCAGCCCCACACTCCGGAGGTGAACTCCGGGAGAGCCCAGAAGGTGCCTGAGAGACGTCATTTCCCTAGTGCTCTCCTCCCCAGCAGAGACGTGTGCCGGTGCTTGGGGCCTGCCCCTGCGTGTCTGGGCTCCCGTCCACAGCCCCAGCTCAGGGAAGCAGCTCCTGAGCCAAGACCTGTGGGAGGCGGGGAGGGGCCCACCTGGAAGCCTAGTTTACAGCATGTGGGAAGCGAGCCTCCTCGGGAGAAGAGAAGGCAGCCTGGCTGCGTGCGGCTGAATTCACTGCTTTGGTGGACCCGAGTGCGCCTCCAGTTCGGCAGAGCTCCAGCTCTGCTCAGAGGCCCGATCTGGCAGAGTTGCTGGCGTTAGGCTGCTCTGTCCTGGGCGAGCCTGGCCCAGACTTGCCTCGCACATAGGCTTCCAGTCCAGGAAGGAGCGGGCTGCGCGAGACTGGGAGATGCTACTGGCGCCTTTCTGGCCTCAGCTCCACTCCTGCCTTGCCTTTGCACCTAGTCCCCAGGCGTTCTTGTGGAGTGCTTAGTTGCCGGTGGGTTGCACACTGCCAAGCACTCCAGCAGTGAGGGCTCTATTAGAGGCAAAGGGAGGGCAACTGCAGGGCTCCTCAAGCGATTGCTTGACCGCCCAGACTCAGCACAGCACGGAGAGCACAAGGCTCACAGGACCCCTGGCTGGGGTCTGCAGCCCCACACACGCGGAGGCTGACTCGGTGAGCGCCCAGAAGGTGCCTGAGAGACGTCATTTCCCTAGAGCTCTCCTCCCCAGCAGAGACGTGTGCAGGTGGTTAGGGCCTACCCCTGCGTTTCTGGGCTCCCGTCCACAGCCCCAGCTCAGGGAAGCAGCTCCTCAGCCAAGACCTGTGGGAGGCGCAGGGGGCCCCGCCTGGAAGCCTAGTTTACAGCATGCGGGAAGCGAGTCTCCTCGGGAGAAGAGGAGCCAGCCCAGCTGCGTGCGGCTGCAATCACTGCTTTGGCGGAGCCGAGTGCCCCTCCAGTACGGCAGAGCTCCAGCTCTGCTCAGAGGCCCGATCTGGCAGAGTTGCTGGCGTGAGGCGGCTCTGCCCAGGGCGAGCTTTGCCCAGACTTGCCTCGCGGCTAGGCTTCCAGTCCAGGAAGGAGCAGGCTGCGCGAGACTGGGAGATGCTACTGGCGCCTCCTGGCCTCAGCTCCACTCCTTCCTTGCCTTTGCACCTAGTCCCCAGACGTTCTTGTGGAGGGCTTACTTGCCGGTGGGTTGCACACTGCCAAGCGCTCAGGCAGTGAGGGCTCTATTAGAGGCAATGGGAGGGCAACTGCAGGGCTCCTCCAGCGGTTGCTTGACCGCCCAGACAGCACAGCACGGAGAGCCCAAGGCTCACAGGGCCCCTGGCTGGGGTCTGCAGCCCCACACACCGGAGGGGAATTCCGGGAGCGCCCAGAAGGTGCCAGACAGACGTCATTTTCCTAGTGCTCTCCTCCCCAGCAGAGACGTGTGCAGGTGGTTGGGCCTGCTCTTGAGTGTCTGGACTCCCTTCCACATCCCCAGCTCAAGGAAGCAGTTCCTCAGCTAAGACCTGTAGGAGGCGCGGGGCGCCCCCGCCGGGAAGCCTAGTTTACAGCATGCTGGAAGCGAGCCTCCTCAGTACAAGAGAAGGCAGCCCAGCTGCGTGCGATTGCAATCAGTACTTTGGCGGAGCCGAGTGCCCCTCCAGTACGGCAGAGCTCCAGCTCTGCTCAAAGGTCCGATCTCTCATAGTTGCTGGCGTGAGCCTCCTGTGCCCTGGGCGAGCCTTGCCCAGACTTGCCTCGCGTAGGCTTCCTGTCCAGAAAGGAGCGGGCTGCGCGAGACTGGGAGATGCTACTGGCGCCTTCCTGGCTTCAGCTCCACTCCTGCCTTGCCTTTGCAGCTAGTCCCCAGGCGTTCTTGTGGAGGGCTTAGTTGCCGGTGGGTTGCACACTGCCAAGCGCTCCAGCAGTGAGGCCTCTATTAGAGGCAATGGGAGGGCAACTGCAGGGCTCCTCCAGCGGTTGCTTGACCGCCCAGACTCAGCACAGCACGGAGAGCAAAAGGCTCACAGGGCCCCTGGCTGGGGTCTGCAGCCCCACACTCCGGATGTGAACTCCGTGAGAGCCCAGAAGGTGCCTGAGAGACGTCATTTCCCTAGTACTCTCCTTCCCAGCAGAGACGTGTGCAGGTGGTTGGGGCCTGCCCCTGCGTGTCTGGGCTCCGGTCCACAGCCCCAGCTCAGGGAAGCAGCTCCTGAGTCAAGACCACTGGGAGGCGCGGGGGGCCTCCCCTGGAAGCCTAGTTTACAGCATGCGGGAAGCGAGCCTCCTCGGGAGAAGAGAAGGCAGCCCGGCTGCGTGCGGCTGCATTCACTGCTTGGGCGGAGCCGAGTGCGCCTCCAGTACGGCAGAGCTCCAGCTCTGCTCAGAGTCCGGATCTGGCAGAGTTGCTTGCGTTAGGCTGCTCTGTCTGAGCGAGCCTTTCCCAGACTTGCCTCGCACATAGGCTTCCAGTCCAGGAAGGAGCGGGCTGCGCGAGACTGGGAGATGCTTCTGGCGCATTCCTGGCCTCAGCTCCACTCCTGCCTTGCCTTTGCACTTAGTTCCCAGGCGTTCCTGTGGAGGGCTTAGTTGCCGGTGGGTTGCACACTGCCAAGCGCTCCAGCAGTGAGGGCTCTATTAGAGGCAATGGGAGGGCAACTGCAGGGCTCCTCCAGCGGTTGCTTGACCGCCCAGACAGCACAGCACGGAGAGCCCAAGGCTCACAGGGCCCCTGGCTGGGGTCTGCAGCCCCACACACCGGAGGGGAATTCCGGGAGCGCCCAGAAGGTGCCAGACAAACGTCATTTTCCTAGTGCTATCCTCCCCAGCAGAGACGTGTGCAGGTGGTTGGGGCCTGCCCTTGAGTGTCTGGACTCCCTTCCACAGCCCCAGCTCAGGGAAGCAGTTCCTCAGCTAAGACCTGTAGGAGGCGCGGGGCGCCCCCGCCGGGAAGCCTAGTTTACAGCATGCCGGAAGCGAGCCTCCTCAGTACAAGAGAAGGCAGCCCAGGTGCGTGCGGCTGCAATCAGTACTTTGGCGGAGCCAAGTGCCCCTCCAGTATGGCAGAGCTCCAGCTCTGCTCAAAGGCCCGATCTCTCAGAGTTGCTGGTGTGAGGCTGCTGTGCCCTGGGTGAGCCTTGCCCAGACTTGCCTCGTGTTAGGCTTCCAGTCCAGAAAGGAGCGGGCTGCGCGAGACTGGGAGATGCTACTCGCGCCTTCCTGCCTCAGCTCCACTCCTGCCTTGCCTTTGCACCTAGTCCCCAGGCGTTCTTGTGGAGGGCTTAGTTGCCGGTGGGTTGCACACTCCCAAGCGCTCCAGCAGTGACGGCTCTATTAGAGGCAATGGGAGGGCCACTGGAAGTCAATTCTTACGGTTGCTTGAACGCCGAGACTCAGCACAGCACGGAGAGCACAAGGGTCACAGGGCCACTGGCTGGGGTCTGCAGCCCCACACACGCGGAGGCTGACTCGGTGAGCGCCCAGAAGGTGCCTGACAGACGTCATTTTCCTAGTGCTCTCCTCCCCAGCAGAGACGTGTGCAGGTGGTTAGGGCCTGCCCCTGCGTTTCTGGGCTCCCGTCCAAAGCCCCAGCTCAGGGAAGCAGCTCCTGAGCCAAGACCTGTGGGAGGCGCAGGGGGCCCCGCCTGGAAGCCTAGTTTACAGCATGCGGGAAGCGAGCCTCCTTGGGAGAAGGGGAGCCAGCCCAGCTGCGTGCAGCTGCAATCACTGCTTTGGCGGAGTCGAGTGCCCCTCCATTACGGCAGAGCTCCAGCTCTGCTCAGAGGCCTGATATGGCAGAGTTGCTGGCGTGAGGCTGCTCTGCCCTGGGCGAGCCTTGCCCAGACTTGCCGCACGTTAGGCTTCCAGTCCCGAAAGGAGCGGGCTGCGTGAGACTGGGAGATGCTACTGGCGCCTTCCTGGCCTCAGCTCCACTCCTGCCTTGCCTTTGCACCTAGACCCCAGGCGTTCTTGTGGTGGGCTTAGTTGCCGGTGGGTTGCACACTTCCAAGAGCTCCAGCTTGAGGGCTCTATTAGAGGCAAAGTGAGGGCAAGTGGAAGTCTATTCTTACGGTTGCTTAACCGCCCAGACTCAGCACAGCACGGAGAGCACAAGGCTCACAGGGTCCCTGGATGGGGTCTGCAGCCCCACACACGCGAAGGCTGCCTCGGTGAGCGACCAGAAGGTGCCTGACAGACGTCATTTCTCTAGTGCTCTTCTCCCCAGCAGAGACGTGTGCAGGTGGTTTGGGCCTGCCCCTGCGTGTCTGGGCTCCCGTCCACAGCCCCAGCTCAGTGAAGCAGCTCCTCAGCCAAGACCTGTGGTAGGCGCAGGGGGTCCCGCCTGGAAGCCTAGTTTACAGCATGCGGGATGCGAGCCTCCACAGGAGAAGAGAAGGCAGCCCTGCTGTGTGCGGCTGCATTCACTGCTTTGGCGGAGCCGAGTGCGCCTTCAGTACGGCAGAGCTCCAGCTCTGCTCTGAGTCCCAATCTGGCAGAGTTGCTGGCGTGAAGCTGCTCTGCCCTGGGCGAGCCATGCCCAGACTTGCCTCGCGTCTAGGTTTCCAGGCCAGGAAGGAGCAGGATGCGCGAGACTGGGAGATGCTACTGGCGCCTTCCTGGCCTCAGTTCCACTCCTGCCTTGCCTTTGCACCTAGTCCCCAGGCGTTCTTCTGGAGGGCTTAGTTGCCAGAGGGTGGCACACTTCCAAGCGCTCCAGCAGTGAGGGCTCTATTAGAGGCAATTAGATGGCAACTGCAGGGCTCCTCCAGCTGTTGCTGGACCGCCCAGACTCAGCACAGCATGGAGAGCACAAGGCTCACAGGGCCCCTGGCTGGGGTCTGCAGCCCCACACACGCGGAGGCTGACTCGGTGAGTGCCCAGAAGGTGCCTGACAGACGTCATTTCCCTAGTGCTCTCCTCCCCAGCAGAGACGTGTGCAGGTGGTTGTGGCTTGCCCCTGCGTGTCTGGGCTCCCGTCCACAGCCCCAGCTCAGGGAAGCAGCTCCTCAGCCAAGACCTGTAAGAGGCGCGGGGCGCCCCCGCCTGGAAGCCTAGTGCACAGCATGCGGGAAGCGAGCCTACTCGAGAGAATAGAAGTCAGCCCTGCTGTTTGCGGCTACATTCACTGCTTTGGCGGAGCCGAGTGCCCCTCCAGTACGGCAGAGCACCAGCTCTGCTCAGAGGCCTGATATGGCAGAGTTGCTGGCGTGAGGCTGCTCTGCCCTGGGCGAGCCTTGCCCAGACTTGCCTCGCACATAGGCTTCCAGTCCCGAAAGGAGCGGGCTGCGTGAGACTGGGAGATGCTACTGGCGCCTTCCTGGCCTCAGCTCCACTCCTGCCTTGCCTTTGCACCTAGTCCCTAGGTGTTCTTGTGGAGGGCTTAGTTGCCGGTGGGTTGCACACTGCCAAGTGCTCCAGCAGTGTGGGCTCTATTAGAGGCAATGGGAGGGCAACTGCAGGGCTCCTCCAGCGGTTCCTTGACCGCCCAGACTCAGCACAGCACGGAGAGCACAAGGCTCACAGGACCCCTGGCTGTGTTCTGCAGCCCCACACACCTGAGGTGAACTCCGGGAGCGCCCAGAAGGGGCCTGAATGCCAGCATTTACCTAGTGCTCTCCTCCCAGGCAGAGACGTATGCAGGTGGTTGGGGCCTGCCCCTGCGTGTCTGATCTCCCGTCCACAGCCCCAGCTCAGGGAAGCAGCTCCTGAGCCAAGACCTGTGGGAGGCGCAGGTGGCCCCGCCTGGAAGCCTAGTTTACAGCATGCGGGAAGCGAGCCTCCTCCGGAGAAGAGAAGGCAGCCCTGCTGTGTGCGGCTGCATTCACTGCTTTGGCGCAGCCGAGTGTGCCTCCAGTACGGCAGAGCTCCAGCTCTGCTCAGAGTCGGGATTTGGCAGAGTTGCTTGCGTTAGTCTGCTCTGCCCTGGGCGAGCCTTGCCCAGACTTGCCTCGCGGCTAGGCTTCCAGTCCAGGAAGGAGCAGGCTGCGTGAGACTGGGAGATGCTACTGGCGCCTTCCTGGCCTCAGCTCCACTCCTTCCTTGCCTTTGCACCTAGTCCCCAGACGTTCTTGTGGAGGGCTTAGTTGCCGGTGGGTTGCACACTGCCAAGCGCTCCAGCAGTGAGGGCTCTATTAGAGGCAATGGGAGGGCAACTGCAGGGCTCCTCCAGCGGTTGCTTGACCGCCCAGACAGCACAGCACGGAGAGCCCAAGGCTCACAGGGCCCCTGGCTGGGGTCTGCAGCCCCACACACCGGAGGGGAATTCCGGGAGCGCCCAGAAGGTGCCAGACAGACGTCATTTTCCTAGTGCTCTCCTCCCCAGCAGAGACGTGTGCAGGTGGTTGGGCCTGCCCTTGAGTGTCTGGACTCCCTTCCACAGCCCCAGCTCAGGGAAGCAGTTCCTCAGCTAAGACCTGTAGGAGGCGCGGGGCGCCCCCGCCGGGAAGCCTAGTTTACAGCATGCCGGAAGCGAGCCTCCTCAGTACAAGAGAAGGCAGCCCAGCTGCGTGCGATTGCAATCAGTACTTTGGCGGAGCCGAGTGCCCCTCCAGTACGGCAGAGCTCCAGCTCTGCTCAGAGGCCCGATCTGGCAGAGTTGCTGGCGTGAGGCTGCTCTGCCCTTGGCGAGCCTTGCCCAGACTTGCTGCACGTTAGGCTTCCAGTAAAGAAAGGAGCGGGCTGCGTGAGACCTGGAGATGCTACTGGCGCCTTCCTGGCCTCAGCTCCACTCCTGCCTTGCCTTTGCACCTAGTCCCCAGGCGTTCTTGTGGAGGGCTTAGTTGCCGGTGGGTTGCACACTGCCAAGCGCTCCAGAAGTGAGGGCTCTATTAGAGGCAATGGGAGGGCAACTGCAGGGCTCCTCCAGCGGTTGCTTGACCGCCCAGACTCAGCACAACACGGAGAGCAAAACGCTCACAGGGACCCTGGCTGGGGTCTGCAGCCCCACACTCCGGAGGTGAACTCCGGGAGAGCCCAGAAGGTGCCTGAGAGACGTCATTTCCCTAGTGCTCTCCTCCCCAGCAGAGACGTGTGCCGGTGCTTGGGGCCTGCCCCTGCGTGTCTGGGCTCCCGTCCACAGCCCCAGCTCAGGGAAGCAGCTCCTGAGCCAAGACCTGTGGGAGGCGCAGGGGGCCCCGCCTGGAAGCCTAGTTTACAGCATGCGGGAAGTGAGCCTCCTCGGGAGAAGAGAAGGCAGCCCTGCTGTGTGGGGCTGCATTCACTGCTTAGGTGGACCCGAGTGCGCCTCCAGTTCGGCAGAGCTCCAGCTCTGCTCAGAGGCCCGATCTGGCAGAGTTGCTAGCGTTAGGCTGCTCTGTCCTGGGCGAGTCTGGCCCAGACTTGCCTCGCACATAGGCTTCCAGTCCAGGAAGGAGCGGGCTGCGCGAGACTGGGAGATGCTACTGGCGCCTTTCTGGCCTCAGCTCCACTCCTGCCTTGCCTTTGCACCTAGTCCCCAGGCGTTCTTGTGGAGTGCTTAGTTGCCGGTGGGTTGCACACTGCCAAGCACTCCAGCAGTGAGGGCTCTATTAGAGGCAAAGGGAGGGCAACTGCAGGGCTCCTCAAGCGATTGCTTGACCGCCCAGACTCAGCACAGCACGGAGAGCACAAGGCTCACAGGACCCCTGGCTGGGGTCTGCAGCCCCACACACGCGGAGGCTGACTCGGTGAGCGCCCAGAAGGTGCCTGAGAGACGTCATTTCCCTAGAGCTCTCTTCCCCAGCAGAGACGTGTGCAGGTGGGTAGGGCCTGCCCCTGCGTTTCTGGGCTCCCGTCCACAGCCCCAGCTCAGGGAAGCAGCTCCTCAGCCAAGACCTGTGGGAGGCGCAGGGGGCCCCGCCTGGAAGCCTAGTTTACAGCATGCGGGAAGCGAGTCTACTCGGGAGAAGAGGAGCCAGCCCAGCTGCGTGCGGCTGCAATCACTGCTTTGGCGGATCCGAGTGCCCCTCCATTACGGCAGAGCTCCAGCTCTGCTCAGAGGCCCGATCTGGCAGAGTTGCTGGCGTGAGGCGGCTCTGCCCAGGGCGAGCTTTGCCCAGACTTGCCTCGCGGCTAGGCTTCCAGTCCAGGAAGGAGCAGGCTGCGCGAGACTGGGAGATGCTACTGGCAACTTCTTGGCCTTAGCTCCACTCCTGCCTTGCCTTTGCACCTAGACCCCAGGCGTTCTTGTGAAAGGCTTAGTTGCCGGTGGGTTGCACACTGCCAAGCGCTCCAGCCGTGAGGGCTCTATTAGAGGCAAAGGGAGGGCTACTGCAAGTCGCCTCTTGCGTTTGCTTGACCGCCCAGACTCAGCACAGCACGGAAAGTACAAGGCTCACAGGTCCCCTGGCTGGGGTCTGCAGCCCCACACACCGGAGGGGAACTCCGGGAGCGCCCAGAAGGTGCCTGACATACGTCATTTCCCTAGTGCTCTCCTCCCCAGCAGAGACGTGTGCAGGTGGTTGGGGCCTGCCCTTGAGTGTCTGGACTCCCTTCCACAGCCCCAGCTCAGGGAAGCAGCTCCTCAGCTAAGACCTGTAGGAGGCGCGGGGCGCCCCCGCTGGGAAGCCTAGTTTACAGCATGCCGGATGCGAGCATCCTCAGTAGAAGAGAAGGCAGCCCAGGTGCGTGCGGCTGCAATCAGTACTTTGGCGGAGCCGAGTGCCCCTTCAGTATGGCAGAGCTCCAGCTCTGCTCAAAGGCCCGATCTCTCAGAGTTGCTGGCGTGAGGCTGCTGTGCCCTGGGCGAGCCTTGCCCAGACTTGCCTCGCGTTAGGCTTCCAGTCCAGAAAGGAGCAGGCTCCGCGAGACTGGGAGATGCTACTGGCGCCTTCCTGGCCTCAGCTCCACTCCTGCCTTTCATTTGCACCTAGTCCCCAGGCGTTCTTTTGGAGGGCTTAGTTGCCAGTGGGTTGCACACTGCCAAGCGCTCAGGCAGTGAGGGATCTATTAGAGGCAATGGGAGGGCAACTGCAGGGCTCCTCCAGCGGTGGCTTGACCGCCCAGACTCAGCACAGCACGGAGAGCAGAAGGCTCACAGGGCCCCTGGCTGTGGTCTGCAGTCCAACACACGCGGAGGCTGACTCGGTGAGCGCCCAGAAGGTGCCTGACAGACGTCATTTCCCTAGTGCTCTCCTCCCCAGCAGAGACGTGTGCCGGTGCTTGGGGCCTGGCCCTGCGTGTCTGGGCTCCCGGCCACAGCCCCACCTCAGGGAAGCAGCTCCTCAGCCAAGACCTGTGGGAGGCGCAGGGGCCCCGCCTGGAAGCCCAGTTTACAGCATGCGGGAAGCGAGCGTCCTTGGGAGAAGGGGAGGCAGCACAGCTGCGTGCGGCTGCAATCACTGCTTTGGCGGAGCCGAGTGCCCCTCCAGTACGGCAGAGCTCCAGCTCTGCTCAGAGGCCCGATCTGGCAGAGTTGCTGGCGTGAGGCTGCTCTGCCCTTGGCGAGCCTTGCCCAGACTTGCCGCACGTTAGGCTTCCAGTCCAGAAAGGAGCGGGCTGCGTGAGACCTGGAGATGCTACTGGCGCCTTCCTGGCCTCAGCTCCACTCCTGCCTTGCCTTTGCACCTAGTCCCCAGGCGTTCTTGTGGAGGGCTTAGTTGCCGGTGGGTTGCACACTGCCAAGCGCTCCAGAAGTGAGGGCTCTATTAGAGGCAATGGGAGGGCAACTGCAGGGCTCCTCCAGCGGTTGCTTGACCGCCCAGACTCAGCACAACACGGAGAGCAAAACGCTCACAGGGACCCTGGCTGGGGTCTGCAGCCCCACACTCCGGAGGTGAACTCCGGGAGAGCCCAGAAGGTGCCTGAGAGACGTCATTTCCCTAGTGCTCTCCTCCCCAGCAGAGACGTGTGCCGGTGCTTGGGGCCTGCCCCTGCGTGTCTGGGCTCCCGTCCACAGCCCCAGCTCAGGGAAGCAGCTCCTGAGCCAAGACCTGTGGGAGGCGCGGAGGGGCCCACCTGGAAGCCTAGTTTACAGCATGTGGGAAGCGAGCCTCCTCGGGAGAAGAGAAGGCAGCCTGGCTGCGTGCGGCTGAATTCACTGCTTTGGTGGACCCGAGTGCGCCTCCAGTTCGGCAGAGCTCCAGCTCTGCTCAGAGGCCCGATCTGGCAGAGTTGCTGGCGTTAGGCTGCTCTGTCCTGGGCGAGCCTGGCCCAGACTTGCCTCGCACATAGGCTTCCAGTCCAGGAAGGAGCGGGCTGCGCGAGACTGGGAGATGCTACTGGCGCCTTTCTGGCCTCAGCTCCACTCCTGCCTTGCCTTTGCACCTAGTCCCCAGGCGTTCTTGTGGAGTGCTTAGTTGCCGGTGGGTTGCACACTGCCAAGCACTCCAGCAGTGAGGGCTCTATTAGAGGCAAAGGGAGGGCAACTGCAGGGCTCCTCAAGCGATTGCTTGACCGCCCAGACTCAGCACAGCACGGAGAGCACAAGGCTCACAGGACCCCTGGCTGGGGTCTGCAGCCCCACACACGCGGAGGCTGACTCGGTGAGCGCCCAGAAGGTGCCTGAGAGACGTCATTTCCCTAGAGCTCTCCTCCCCAGCAGAGACGTGTGCAGGTGGTTAGGGCCTACCCCTGCGTTTCTGGGCTCCCGTCCACAGCCCCAGCTCAGGGAAGCAGCTCCTCAGCCAAGACCTGTGGGAGGCGCAGGGGGCCCCGCCTGGAAGCCTAGTTTACAGCATGCGGGAAGCGAGTCTCCTCGGGAGAAGAGGAGCCAGCCCAGCTGCGTGCGGCTGCAATCACTGCTTTGGCGGAGCCGAGTGCCCCTCCAGTACGGCAGAGCTCCAGCTCTGCTCAGAGGCCCGATCTGGCAGAGTTGCTGGCGTGAGGCGGCTCTGCCCAGGGCGAGCTTTGCCCAGACTTGCCTCGCGGCTAGGCTTCCAGTCCAGGAAGGAGCAGGCTGCGCGAGACTGGGAGATGCTACTGGCGCCTCCTGGCCTCAGCTCCACTCCTTCCTTGCCTTTGCACCTAGTCCCCAGACGTTCTTGTGGAGGGCTTACTTGCCGGTGGGTTGCACACTGCCAAGCGCTCAGGCAGTGAGGGCTCTATTAGAGGCAATGGGAGGGCAACTGCAGCGCTCCTCCAGCGGTTGCTTGACCGCCCAGACAGCACAGCACGGAGAGCCCAAGGCTCACAGGGCCCCTGGCTGGGGTCTGCAGCCCCACACACCGGAGGGGAATTCCGGGAGCGCCCAGAAGGTGCCAGACAGACGTCATTTTCCTAGTGCTCTCCTCCCCAGCAGAGACGTGTGCAGGTGGTTGGGCCTGCTCTTGAGTGTCTGGACTCCCTTCCACAGCCCCAGCTCAAGGAAGCAGTTCCTCAGCTAAGACCTGTAGGAGGCGCGGGGCGCCCCCGCCGGGAAGCCTAGTTTACAGCATGCTGGAAGCGAGCCTCCTCAGTACAAGAGAAGGCAGCCCAGCTGCGTGCGATTGCAATCAGTACTTTGGCGGAGCCGAGTGCCCCTCCAGTACGGCAGAGCTCCAGCTCTGCTCAAAGGTCCGATCTCTCATAGTTGCTGGCGTGAGCCTCCTGTGCCCTGGGCGAGCCTTGCCCAGACTTGCCTCGCGTAGGCTTCCTGTCCAGAAAGGAGCGGGCTGCGCGAGACTGGGAGATGCTACTGGCGCCTTCCTGGCTTCAGCTCCACTCCTGCCTTGCCTTTGCAGCTAGTCCCCAGGCGTTCTTGTGGAGGGCTTAGTTGCCGGTGGGTTGCACACTGCCAAGCGCTCCAGCAGTGAGGCCTCTATTAGAGGCAATGGGAGGGCAACTGCAGGGCTCCTCCAGCGGTTGCTTGACCGCCCAGACTCAGCACAGCACGGAGAGCAAAAGGCTCACAGGGCCCCTGGCTGGGGTCTGCAGCCCCACACTCCGGATGTGAACTCCGTGAGAGCCCAGAAGGTGCCTGAGAGACGTCATTTCCCTAGTACTCTCCTTCCCAGCAGAGACGTGTGCAGGTGGTTGGGGCCTGCCCCTGCGTGTCTGGGCTCCGGTCCACAGCCCCAGCTCAGGGAAGCAGCTCCTGAGTCAAGACCACTGGGAGGCGCGGGGGGCCTCCCCTGGAAGCCTAGTTTACAGCATGCGGGAAGCGAGCCTCCTCGGGAGAAGAGAAGGCAGCCCGGCTGCGTGCGGCTGCATTCACTGCTTGGGCGGAGCCGAGTGCGCCTCCAGTACGGCAGAGCTCCAGCTCTGCTCAGAGTCCGGATCTGGCAGAGTTGCTTGCGTTAGGCTGCTCTGTCTGAGCGAGCCTTTCCCAGACTTGCCTCGCACATAGGCTTCCAGTCCAGGAAGGAGCGGGCTGCGCGAGACTGGGAGATGCTTCTGGCGCATTCCTGGCCTCAGCTCCACTCCTGCCTTGCCTTTGCACCTAGTTCCCAGGCGTTCCTGTGGAGGGCTTAGTTGCCGGTGGGTTGCACACTGCCAAGCGCTCCAGCAGTGAGGGCTCTATTAGAGGCAATGGGAGGGCAACTGCAGGGCTCCTCCAGCGGTTGCTTGACCGCCCAGACAGCACAGCACGGAGAGCCCAAGGCTCACAGGGCCCCTGGCTGGGGTCTGCAGCCCCACACACCGGAGGGGAATTCCGGGAGCGCCCAGAAGGTGCCAGACAAACGTCATTTTCCTAGTGCTATCCTCCCCAGCAGAGACGTGTGCAGGTGGTTGGGGCCTGCCCTTGAGTGTCTGGACTCCCTTCCACAGCCCCAGCTCAGGGAAGCAGTTCCTCAGCTAAGACCTGTAGGAGGCGCGGGGCGCCCCCGCCGGGAAGCCTAGTTTACAGCATGCCGGAAGCGAGCCTCCTCAGTACAAGAGAAGGCAGCCCAGGTGCGTGCGGCTGCAATCAGTACTTTGGCGGAGCCAAGTGCCCCTCCAGTATGGCAGAGCTCCAGCTCTGCTCAAAGGCCCGATCTCTCAGAGTTGCTGGTGTGAGGCTGCTGTGCCCTGGGTGAGCCTTGCCCAGACTTGCCTCGTGTTAGGCTTCCAGTCCAGAAAGGAGCGGGCTGCGCGAGACTGGGAGATGCTACTCGCGCCTTCCTGCCTCAGCTCCACTCCTGCCTTGCCTTTGCACCTAGTCCCCAGGCGTTCTTGTGGAGGGCTTAGTTGCCGGTGGGTTGCACACTCCCAAGCGCTCCAGCAGTGACGGCTCTATTAGAGGCAATGGGAGGGCAACTGGAAGTCAATTCTTACGGTTGCTTGAACGCCGAGACTCAGCACAGCACGGAGAGCACAAGGGTCACAGGGCCACTGGCTGGGGTCTGCAGCCCCACACACGCGGAGGCTGACTCGGTGAGCGCCCAGAAGGTGCCTGACAGACGTCATTTTCCTAGTGCTCTCCTCCCCAGCAGAGACGTGTGCAGGTGGTTAGGGCCTGCCCCTGCGTTTCTGGGCTCCCGTCCAAAGCCCCAGCTCAGGGAAGCAGCTCCTGAGCCAAGACCTGTGGGAGGCGCAGGGGGCCCCGCCTGGAAGCCTAGTTTACAGCATGCGGGAAGCGAGCCTCCTTGGGAGAAGGGGAGCCAGCCCAGCTGCGTGCAGCTGCAATCACTGCTTTGGCGGAGTCGAGTGCCCCTCCATTACGGCAGAGCTCCAGCTCTGCTCAGAGGCCTGATATGGCAGAGTTGCTGGCGTGAGGCTGCTCTGCCCTGGGCGAGCCTTGCCCAGACTTGCCGCACGTTAGGCTTCCAGTCCCGAAAGGAGCGGGCTGCGTGAGACTGGGAGATGCTACTGGCGCCTTCCTGGCCTCAGCTCCACTCCTGCCTTGCCTTTGCACCTAGACCCCAGGCGTTCTTGTGGTGGGCTTAGTTGCCGGTGGGTTGCACACTTCCAAGAGCTCCAGCTTGAGGGCTCTATTAGAGGCAAAGTGAGGGCAAGTGGAAGTCTATTCTTACGGTTGCTTAACCGCCCAGACTCAGCACAGCACGGAGAGCACAAGGCTCACAGGGTCCCTGGATGGGGTCTGCAGCCCCACACACGCGAAGGCTGCCTCGGTGAGCGACCAGAAGGTGCCTGACAGACGTCATTTCTCTAGTGCTCTTCTCCCCAGCAGAGACGTGTGCAGGTGGTTTGGGCCTGCCCCTGCGTGTCTGGGCTCCCGTCCACAGCCCCAGCTCAGTGAAGCAGCTCCTCAGCCAAGACCTGTGGTAGGCGCAGGGGGTCCCGCCTGGAAGCCTAGTTTACAGCATGCGGGAAGCGAGCCTCCACAGGAGAAGAGAAGGCAGCCCTGCTGTGTGCGGCTGCATTCACTGCTTTGGCGGAGCCGAGTGCGCCTTCAGTACGGCAGAGCTCCAGCTCTGCTCTGAGTCCCAATCTGGCAGAGTTGCTGGCGTGAAGCTCCTCTGCCCTGGGCGAGCCATGCCCAGACTTGCCTCGCGTCTAGGTTTCCAGGCCAGGAAGGAGCAGGATGCGCGAGACTGGGAGATGCTACTGGCGCCTTCCTGGCCTCAGTTCCACTCCTGCCTTGCCTTTGCACCTAGTCCCCAGGCGTTCTTCTGGAGGGCTTAGTTGCCAGAGGGTGGCACACTTCCAAGCGCTCCAGCAGTGAGGGCTCTATTAGAGGCAATTAGATGGCAACTGCAGGGCTCCTCCAGCTGTTGCTGGACCGCCCAGACTCAGCACAGCATGGAGAGCACAAGGCTCACAGGGCCCCTGGCTGGGGTCTGCAGCCCCACACACGCGGAGGCTGACTCGGTGAGTGCCCAGAAGGTGCCTGACAGACGTCATTTCCCTAGTGCTCTCCTCCCCAGCAGAGACGTGTGCAGGTGGTTGTGGCTTGCCCCTGCGTGTCTGGGCTCCCGTCCACAGCCCCAGCTCAGGGAAGCAGCTCCTCAGCCAAGACCTGTAAGAGGCGCGGGGCGCCCCCGCCTGGAAGCCTAGTGCACAGCATGCGGGAAGCGAGCCTACTCGAGAGAATAGAAGTCAGCCCTGCTGTTTGCGGCTACATTCACTGCTTTGGCGGAGCCGAGTGCCCCTCCAGTACGGCAGAGCACCAGCTCTGCTCAGAGGCCTGATATGGCAGAGTTGCTGGCGTGAGGCTGCTCTGCCCTGGGCGAGCCTTGCCCAGACTTGCCTCGCACATAGGCTTCCAGTCCCGAAAGGAGCGGGCTGCGTGAGACTGGGAGATGCTACTGGCGCCTTCCTGGCCTCAGCTCCACTCCTGCCTTGCCTTTGCACCTAGTCCCTAGGTGTTCTTGTGGAGGGCTTAGTTGCCGGTGGGTTGCACACTGCCAAGTGCTCCAGCAGTGTGGGCTCTATTAGAGGCAATGGGAGGGCAACTGCAGGGCTCCTCCAGCGGTTCCTTGACCGCCCAGACTCAGCACAGCACGGAGAGCACAAGGCTCACAGGACCCCTGGCTGTGTTCTGCAGCCCCACACACCTGAGGTGAACTCCGGGAGCGCCCAGAAGGGGCCTGAATGCCAGCATTTACCTAGTGCTCTCCTCCCAGGCAGAGACGTATGCAGGTGGTTGGGGCCTGCCCCTGCGTGTCTGATCTCCCGTCCACAGCCCCAGCTCAGGGAAGCAGCTCCTGAGCCAAGACCTGTGGGAGGCGCAGGTGGCCCCGCCTGGAAGCCTAGTTTACAGCATGCGGGAAGCGAGCCTCCTCCGGAGAAGAGAAGGCAGCCCTGCTGTGTGCGGCTGCATTCACTGCTTTGGCGCAGCCGAGTGTGCCTCCAGTACGGCAGAGCTCCAGCTCTGCTCAGAGTCGGGATTTGGCAGAGTTGCTTGCGTTAGTCTGCTCTGCCCTGGGCGAGCCTTGCCCAGACTTGCCTCGCGGCTAGGCTTCCAGTCCAGGAAGGAGCAGGCTGCGTGAGACTGGGAGATGCTACTGGCGCCTTCCTGGCCTCAGCTCCACTCCTTCCTTGCCTTTGCACCTAGTCCCCAGACGTTCTTGTGGAGGGCTTAGTTGCCGGTGGGTTGCACACTGCCAAGCGCTCCAGCAGTGAGGGCTCTATTAGAGGCAATGGGAGGGCAACTGCAGGGCTCCTCCAGCGGTTGCTTGACCGCCCAGACAGCACAGCACGGAGAGCCCAAGGCTCACAGGGCCCCTGGCTGGGGTCTGCAGCCCCACACACCGGAGGGGAATTCCGGGAGCGCCCAGAAGGTGCCAGACAGACGTCATTTTCCTAGTGCTCTCCTCCCCAGCAGAGACGTGTGCAGGTGGTTGGGCCTGCCCTTGAGTGTCTGGACTCCCTTCCACAGCCCCAGCTCAGGGAAGCAGTTCCTCAGCTAAGACCTGTAGGAGGCGCGGGGCGCCCCCGCCGGGAAGCCTAGTTTACAGCATGCCGGAAGCGAGCCTCCTCAGTACAAGAGAAGGCAGCCCAGCTGCGTGCGATTGCAATCAGTACTTTGGCGGAGCCGAGTGCCCCTCCAGTACGGCAGAGCTCCAGCTCTGCTCAAAGGTCCGATCTCTCATAGTTGCTGGCGTGAGCCTCCTGTGCCCTGGGCGAGCCTTGCCCAGACTTGCCTCGCGTAGGCTTCCTGTCCAGAAAGGAGCGGGCTGCGCGAGACTGGGAGATGCTACTGGCGCCTTCCTGGCTTCAGCTCCACTCCTGCCTTGCCTTTGCAGCTAGTCCCCAGGCGTTCTTGTGGAGGGCTTAGTTGCCGGTGGGTTGCACACGGCCAAGCGCTCCAGCAGTGAGGCCTCTATTAGAGGCAATGGGAGGGCAACTGCAGGGCTCCTCCAGCGGTTGCTTGACCGCCCAGACTCAGCACAGCACGGAGAGCAAAAGGCTCACAGGGCCCCTGGCTGGGGTCTGCAGCCCCACACTCCGGAGGTGAACTCCGGGAAAGCCCAGAAGGTGCCTGAGAGACGTCATTTTCCTAGTACTCTCCTTCCCAGCAGAGACGTGTGCAGGTGGTTGGGGCCTGCCCCTGCGTGTCTGGGCTCCGGTCCACAGCCCCAGCTCAGGGAAGCAGCTCCTGAGTCAAGACCAGTGGGAGGCGCGGGGGGCCTCCCCTGGAAGCCTTGTTTACAGCATGCGGGAAGCGAGCCTCCTCGGGAGAAGAGAAGGCAGCCCTGCTGTGTGCGGCTGCATTCACTGCTTTGGCGGAGCCGAGTGCGCCTCCAGTACGGCAGAGCTCCAGCTCTGCTCAGAGGCCCGATCTGGCAGTGTTGCTGGTGTGAGCCTGCTCTGCCCAGGGCAAGTTTGCCCAGACTTGCCTTGCGACTAGGCTTCCAGTCCAGGAAGGAGCAGGCTGCGCGAGACTGGGAGATGCTACTGGCGCCTTCCTGGCCTCAGCTCCACTCCTGCCTTGCCTTTGCACCTAGTCCTCAGGCGTTCTTGTGAAAGGCTTAGTTGCCGGTGGGTTGCACACTGCCAAGCGCTCCAGCAGTGAAGGCTCTATTAGACGCAAAGGCAGGGCAACTGCAGGGCTCCTCCAGCGGTTGCTTGACCGCCCAGACTCAGCACAGCACGGAGAGCACAAGGCTCACAGGGCCCCTTGCTGGGGTCTGCAGCCCCACACACCGGAGGCGAACTCCGGGAGCGCCCAGAAGGTGCCTGACAGACGTCATTTCCCTAGTGCTCTCCTTCCCTGCAGAGACGTGGGCAGGTGGTTGTGGCCTGCCTCTGCGTGTCTGGGCTCCCGTCCACAGCCTCAGCTCAGGGAAGCAGCTCCTGAGTCAAGACCTGTGGGAGGCGCGGGGGGCCCCACCTGGAAGCCTAGTTTACAGCATGTGGGAAGGGAGCCTCCTCGGGAGAAGAGAAGGCAGCCTGGCTGCTTGCAGCTGCATTCACTGCTTTGGCGGAGCCGAGTGCACCTCCAGTACGGCAGAGCTCCAGCTCTGCTCAGAGGCCCGATCTGGCAGAGTTGCTGGCGAGAGGCTGCTCTGTCCTGGGCGAACTTGCCCAGACTTGCCTCGCACATAGGCTTCCAGTCCAGGAAGGAGCGGGCTGCGCGAGACTGGGAGATGCTACTGGCGCCTTCCTAGCCTCAGCTCCACTCCTGCCTTGTCTTTGCACCTAGTCCCCAGGCGTTCTTGTGGAGGGCTTAGTTGCCGGTAGGTTGCATACAGCCAAGCGCTCCAGCAGTGAGGGCTCTATTAGAGGCAATGGGAGGGCAACTGCAGGGCTCCTCCAGCGGTTGCTTGACCGCCCAGACTCAGGACAGCACGGAGAGCACAAGGCTCACAGGGCCCCTGGCTGGGGTCTGCAGCCACACACACGCGAAAGCTGACTCGGTGAGCGCCCAGAAGGTGCATGACAGACGTCATTTCCCTATTGCTCTCCTCCCCAGCAGAGACGTGTGCAGGTTGTTTGGGCCTGCCCCTGCGGGTCTGGACTCACGTCCACAGCCCCAGCTCAGGGAAGCAGCTCCTGAGCCAAGACATGTGGGAGGCGCAGGTGGCCCCGCCTGGAAGCCTAGTTTACAGCATGCGGGAAGCGAGACTCCTCGGGAGAAGAGAAGGCAGCCCTGCTGTGTGCGGCTGCAATCACTGCTTTGGCAGAGCCGAGTGCGCCTCCAGTACGGCAGAGCTCCAGCTCTGCTCAGAGGCCTGATCTGGCAGAGTTGCTGGCGTGAGGCTGCTCTGCCCTGGGCGAGCATTTCCCAGACTTGCCTCTCGGCTAGGCTTCCAGTCCAGGAAGGAGCAGGCTGCGCGAGACTGGGAGATGCTACTGGCGCCTTCCTGGCCTAAGCTCCACTCCTGCCTTGCCTTTGCACCTAGACCCCAGGCGTTCTTGTGGAGGGCTTAGTTGCCGGTGGGTTGCACACTGCCAAGTGCTCCAGCAGTGACGGCTCTATTAGAGGCAATGGGAGGGCAACTGGAAGTCAATTCTTACGGTTGCTTGAACGCCGAGACTCAGCACAGCACGGAGAGCACAAGGATCACAGGGCCCCTGGCTGGGGTCTGCAGCCCCACACACGCGGAGGCTGACTCGGTGAGCGCCCAGAAGGTGCCTGACAGACGTCATTTCCCTAGTGCTCTCCTCCCCAGCAGAGACGTGTGCAGGTGGTTGGGGCCTGCCCCTGCGTGTCTGGGCTCCCGTCCACAGCCCCAGCTCAGGGAAGCAGCTCCTGAGCCAAGACCTGTGTGAGGCGCAGGGAGCGCCGCCTGGAAGCCTAGTTTACAGCATGCGGGAAGCGAGACTCCTCGGGAGAAGAGGAGCCAGCCCTGCTGTGTGCGGCTGCATTCACTGCTTGGGCGGAGCCGAGTGCGCTTCCAGTACGGCAGAGCTCCAGCACTGCTCAGAGGCCCGATCTGGCAGAGTTGCTGGCGTGAGGCCGCTCTGCCCTGGGCGAGCCTTGCCCAGACTTGCCACGCACATAGGCTTCCAGTCCAGAAAGGAGCAGGCTGCGCGAGACTGGGAGATGCTACTGGCGCCTTCCTGGCCTCAGCTCCACTCCTGCCTTGCCTTTGCACCTAGTCCCCAGGCGTTCTTGTGGAGGGCTTAGTTGCCGGTGGGTTGCACACTGCCAAGCGCTCCAGCAGTGACGGCTCTATTAGAGGCAATGGGAGGGCAACTGGAAGTCAATTCTTACGGTTGCTTGAACGCCGAACTCAGCACAGCACGGAGAGCACAAGGATCACAGGGCCACTGGCTGGGGTCTGCAGCCCCACACACGCGGAGGCTGACTCGGTGAGCGCCCAGAAGGTGCCTGACAGACGTCATTTTCCTAGTGCTCTCCTCCCGAGCAGAGACGTGTGCAGGTGGTTAGGGCCTGCCCCTGCGTTTCAGGGCTCCCGTCCAAAGCCCCAGCTCAGGTAAGCAGCTCCTGAGCCAAGACCTGTGGGAGGCGCAGGGGGCCCCGCCTGGAGGCCTAGTTTACAGCATGCGGGAAGCGAGCCTCCTTGGGAGAAGGGGAGCCAGCCCAGCTGCGTGCGGCTGCAATCACTGCTTTGGCGGAGTCGAGTGCCCCTCCATTACGGCAGAGCTCCAGCTCTGCTCAGAGGCCTGATATGGCAGAGTTGCTGGCGTGAGGCTGCTATGCCCTGGGCGAGCCTTGCCCAGATTTGCCGCACGTTAGGCTTCCAGTCCCGAAAGGAGCGGGCTGCGTGAGACTGGGAGATGCTACTGGCGCCTTCCTGGCCTCAGCTCCACTCCTGCCTTGCCTTTGCACCTAGTCCCCAGGCGTTCTTGTGGAGGGCTTAGTTGCCGGTGGGTTGCACACTGCCAAGCGCTCCAGCAGTGTGGGCTCTATTAGAGGCAATGGGAGGGCAACTGCAGGGCTCCTCCAGCGGTTGCTTGACCGCCCAGACTCAGCACAACACGGAGAGCACAAGGCTCACAGGACCCCTGGCTGGGGTCTGCGGCCCCACACACCTGAGGTGAACTCCGGGAGCGCCCAGAAGGTGCCTGAGTGCCGGCATTTCCCTAGTGCTCTCCTCCCAGGCAGAGACGTATGCAGGTGGTTGGGGCCTGCCCCTGCGTGTCTGATCTCCCGTCCACAGCCCCAGCTCAGGGAAGCAGCTCCTGAGCCAAGACCTGTGGGAGGCGCAAGTGGCCCCGCCTGGAAGCCTAGTTTACAGCATGCGGGAAGCGAGCCTCCTCCGGAGAAGAGAAGGCAGCCCTGCTGTGTGTGGCTGCATTCACTGCTTTGGCGCAGCCGAGTGTGCCTCCATTACGGCAGAGCTCCAGCTCTGCTCAGAGGCCCGATCTGACAGAGTTGCTGGCGTTAGGCTGCTCTGTCCTGGGCGAGTCTTGCCCAGACTTGCTTCACACATAGGCTTCCAGTCCAGGAAGGAGCGGGCTGCGCGAGACTGGGAGATGCTCCTGGCGCCTTCCTGGCCTCAGCTCCACTCCTGCCTTGCCTTTGCACCTAGTCCCCAGGCGTTCTTGTGGAGGGCTTAGTTGCCGGTGGGTTGCACACTGCCAAGCGCTCCAGCAGTGAGGGCTCTATTAGAGGCAATGGGAGGGCAACTGCAGGGCTCCTCCAGCGGTTGCTTGACCGCCCAGACTCAGCACAGCACGGAGAGCACAAAGTTCACAGGGCCCCTGGCTGGGGTCTGCAGCCCCACATACGCGGAAACTGACTCGGTGAGGGCCCAGAAGGTGCCTGACAGACGTCATTTCCCTAGTGATCTCCTCCCCAGCAGAGACGTGTGCAGGTGCTTGGGGCCTGCCCCTGCGTGTCTGGGCTCCCGTCCACAGCCCCAGCTCAGTGTAGCAGCTCCTGAGCCAAGACATGTGGGCGGCGAGGGGGGCCCCGCCTGGAAGGCTAGTTTACAGAATGCGGGAAGCGAGCCTCCTCGGGAGAAGAGAAGGCAGCCCTGCTGTGTGCGGCTGCATTCACTGCGTGGGCGGAGCCGAGGGTGCCTCCAGTACGGCAGAGATCCAGCTCTGCTCAGAGGCCCGATCTGGCAGAGTTGCTGGCGTGAGGCTGCTCTGCCCTGGGCGAGCCTTGCCCAGACTTGCCGCACGTTAGGCTTCCAGTCCAGAAAGGAGCGGGCTGCGTGAGACAGGGAGATGCTACTGGCGCCTTCCTGGCCTCAGCTCCACTCCTGCCTTGCCTTTGCACCTAGTACCCAGGCGTTCTTGTGGAGGGCATAGTTGCCGGTGGGTTGCACACTGCCAAGCGCTCCAGCAGTGAGGGCTCTATTAGAGGCAATGGGAGGGCAACTGCAGGGCTCCTCCAGCGGTTGCTTGACCGCCCAGACTCAGCACAGCACGGAGAGCACAAGGCTCACAGGGCCCCTGGCTGGGGTCTGCAGCCCCACACACCGGAGGTGAACTCCGGGAGCGCCCAGAAGGTGACTGACAGACGTCATTTCCCTAGTGCTCTCCTCCCCAGCAGAGACGTGTGCAGGTGGTTGGGGCCTGCCCCTGCGTGTCTGGGCTCCCGTCCACAGCCCCACCTCAGGGAAGCAGCTCCTCAGCCAAGACCTGTGGGAGGCGCAGTGGGCCCCGCCTGGAAGCCCAGTTTACAGCATGCTGGAAGCGAACGTCCTTGGGAGAAGGGGAGGCAGCCCAGCTGCGTGCGGCTGCAATCACTGCTTTGGCGGAGCCGAGTGCCCCTCAAGTACGGCAGAGCTCCAACTATGCTGAAGGCCAGATCTGGAAGAGCTGCTGGCGTGAGGCTGCTCTGCCCTGGGCGAAACTTGCCCAGACTTGCCTCGCGGCTAGGCCTCCAGTCCAGGAAGGAGCAGGCTGTGCGAGACTGGGACATACTACTGGCGCCTTCCTGGACTCAGCTCCACTCCTGCCTTGCCTTTGCACCTAGTCCCCAGGCGTTCTTGTGGAGGGCTTAGTTGCCGGTGGGTTGCACACTGCCAAGCGCTCCAGAAGTGAGGGCTCTATTAGAGGCAATGGGAGGGCAACTGCAGGGCTCCTTCAGCGGTTGCTTGACCGCCCAGACTCAGCACAGCACGGAGAGCACAAGGCTCACAGGGCCCCTGACTGGGGTCTGCAGCCCCACACAGGCGGAGGCTGACTCGGTGAGCGCCCAGAAGGTGCCGGACAGACGTCATTTCCCTAGGGCTCCCCACCCCAGCAGAGAAATGTGCAGGTGGTTTGGGCCTGCCCCTGCGTGTCTGGGCTCCCGTCCACAGCCCCAGCTCAGGGAAACAGCTCCTCAGCCAAGAACTGAAGGAGGCGCGCGGCGCCCCCGCCTGGAATCCTAGTGCACAGCATGCGGGAAGCAACCCTCCTTGGGAGAAGAGGAGGCAGCCCAGATGCCTGCGGCTGCAATCACTGCTTGGGCGGAGCCGAGAGTGCCTCCTGTACGGCAGAGCTCCAGCTCTGCTCAGAGGCCCGATCTGGCAGAGTTGCTGGCGTGAGGCTGCTTTGCCCTGGGCGAGCCTTGCCCAGACTTGCCTCTCGGCTAGGCTTCCAGTGCAGGAAGGAGCAGGCTGCGCGAGATTTGGAGATGCTACTGGCGTCTTCCTGGCCTCAGCTCCACTCCTGCCTTGCCTTTGCACCTAGTCCCCTGGCGTTCTTGTGGAGGGCTTGTTGCCGGTGGGTTGCCCACTGCCAAGCGCTCCAGCAGTGAGGGCTCTATTAGAGGCAATGGGAGGGCAACTGCAGGGCTCCTCCAGCGGTTGCTTGACCGCCAAGACTCAGCACAGCACGGAGAGCACAAGGCTCACAGGGCCCCTGGCTGGGGTCTGCAGCCCCACACACTCGGAGGCTGCCTCGATGAGCGGCCAGAAGATGCCTGACAGACGTCATTTCCCTAGTGCTCTCCTCCCCAGCAGAGACGTGTGCAGGTGGTTGGGGCCTGCCCCTGCGTGTCTGGGCTCCCGTCCACAACCCCAGCAGAGGGAAGCAGCTCCTGAGCCAAGACCTGTGGGAGGCGCAGGTGGCCCCGCCTGGAAGCCTAGTTTACAGCATGCGGGAAGCGAGTCTCCTCGGGAGAAGAGGAGCCAGTCCAGCTGCGTGAGGCTGCAATCACTGCTTTGGCGGAGTCGAGTGCCCCTCCAGTGCGGCAGAGGTCCAGCTCTGCTCAAAGGCCCGATCTGGCAGAGTTGCTGGCTTGAGGCTGCTCTGCCCAGGGCGAGCTTTGCCCAGACTTGCCTCGCGGCTAGGCTTCCAGTCCAGGAAGGAGCAGGCTGCGCGAGACTAGGAGATGCTTCTGGCGCCTTCCTGGCCTCAGCTCCTCTCCTGCCTTGCCTTTGCACCTAGTCCCCAGGTGTTCTTGTGAAAGGCTTAGTTGCCGGTGGGTTGCACACTGCCAAGCGCTCCAGCCGTGAGGGCTCTATTAGAGGCAAAGGGAGGGCTACTGCAAGTCGCCTCTTGGGTTTGCTTGACCGCCCAGACTCAGCACAGCACGGAAAGTACAAGGCTCACAGGGCCCCTGGCTGGGGTCTGCAGCCCCACACACCGGAGGTGAACTCCGTGAGCGCCCAGAAGGTGCCTGACAGACGTCATTTCCGTATTTCTCTCCTCCCCAGCAGAGACGTGTGCAGGTGGTTGGGGCCTGCCCCTGCGTGTCTGGGCTCCCGTCCACAGCCCCAGCTCAGGGAAGCAGCTCCTGAGCCAAGACCTGTGGGAGGCACAGGGGGCCCCGCCTGGAAGCCCAGTTTACAGCATGCGTGATTCGAGCCTCCTTGGGAGAAGGGGAGGCAGCCCAGCTGCGTGCGGCTGCAATCACTGCTTTGGCGGAGCCGAGTGCCCTTCCAGTACGGCAGAGCTCCAGCTATGCTCAAGGCCAGATCTGGCAGAGTTGCTGGCGTGAGGCTGCTCTGCCCTGGGCGAGCATTGCCCAGACTTGCCTCTCGGCTAGGCTTCCAGTCCAGGAAGGAGCAGGCTGCGCGAGACTGGGAGATGCTACTGGCGCCTTCCTGGCCTAAGCTCCACTCCTGCCTTGCCTTTGCACCTAGACCCCAGGCGTTCTTGTGGTGGGCTTAGTTGCCGGTGGGTTGCACACTTCCAAGAGCTCCATCTTGAGGGCTCTATAAGAGGCAAAGTGAGGGCAAGTGGAAGTCTATTCTTACGGTTGCTTGCCGCCCAGACTCAGCACAGCACGGAGAGCACAAGGCTCACAGGGCCCCTGGCTTTGGTCTGCAGCCCCACACACCGGAGGTGAACTCCGGGAGCGCCCAGAAGGTGCCTGAGTGCCGGCATTTCCCTAGTGCTCTCCTCCCAGGCAAAGACCTGTGCAGGTGGTTGGGGCCTGCCCCTGCGTGTCTGATCTCCCGTCCACAGCCTCAGCTCAGGGAAGCACCTCCTGAGCCAAGACCTGTGGGAGGCGCAGGGGGCCCAGTCTGGAAGCCTAGTTTACAGCATGCAGGAAGCGAGCCTTCTCCGGAGAAGAGAAGGCAGCACTGCTGTGTGCGGCTGCATTCACTGCTTTGGCGGAGCCGAGTGCGCCTCCAGTACGGCAGAGCTCCAGCTCTGCTCAGAGTCCCGATCTGACAGAGTTGCTGGCGTTAGGCTGCTCTGTCCTGGGCGAGCCTTGCCCAGACTTGCCTCACACATAGGCTTCCAGTCCAGGATGGAGCGGGCTGCGCGAGACTGGGAGATGCTACTGGCGCCTTCCTGGCCTCAGCTCCACTCCTGCTTTGCCTTTGCACCTAGTCCCCAGGCGTTCTTGTGGAGGGCTTATTTGCCGGTGGGTTGCACACTGCCAAGCGCTCCAGCAGTGAGGGCTCTATTAGAGGCAATGGGAGGGCAACTGCAGGGCTCCTCCAGCGGTTGCTTGACTGCCCAGACTCAGCACAGCACGGAGAACACAAGGCTCACAGGGCCCCTGGCTGGGGTCTTCAGCCCCACACACCGGATGTGAACTCCGGGAGCTCCCAGAATGTGCCTGAGAGACGTCATTTCCCTAGTGCTCTTCTTCCCAGCAGAGACGAATGCAGGTGGTTGGGGCCTGCCCCTGCGTGTCTGGGCTCCCGTCCACAGCCCCAGCTCAGGAAAGCAGCTCCTGAGCCAAGACCTGAGAGAGGCGCAGGGGGCCCAGCCTGGAAGCCTAGTTTACAGCATGTGGGAATCGAGCCTCCTTGAAAGAAGGGGAGGAAGCCCAGCTGCGTGCGGCTGCAATCACTGCTTTGGCGGAGCCGAGTGCCCCTCCATTACGGCACAACTCCAGCTCTGCTCAGAGGCCCGATCTGGCAGAGTTGCTGGTGTGAGGCTGCGTTGCCCTGGGCGAACCTTGCCCAGACTTGCCTCGCGGCTAGGCTTCCAGTCCAGGAAGGAGCAGGCTACGCGAGACTGGGTGATGCTACTGGCGCCTTCCTGGCCTCAGCTCCACTCCTGCCTTGCCTTTGCACCTAGTCCCCAGGCGTTCTTATGGAGGGCTTAGTTGCCGGTGAGTTGCACACTGCCAAGCGCTCCAGCAGTGAGGGCTCTATTAGAGGCAATGGGAGGGCAACTGCAGGGCTCCTCCAGCGGTTCTTTGACCGCCCAGACTCAGCACAGCACGGAGAGCACAAGGCTCACAGGGCCCCTGGCTGGGGTCTGCTGCCCCACACACCGGAGGTGAACTCCGGGTGCGCACAGAAGGTGCCTGAGTGCCGTCATTTCCTTAGTGCTCTCCTCCCAGGCAGAGACGTGTGCAGGTGGTTGGGGCCTGCCCCTGCGTGTCTGAGCTCCCGTCCACAGCCCTAGCTGAGGGAAGCAGCTCCTGAGCCAAGACCTGTGGGAGGCGCAGGGGGCCCCGCCCGGAAGCCTAGTTTACAGCATGCGGGAAGCGAGCCTCCTCCGGAGAAGAGAAGGCATCCCTGTTGTGTGCGGCTGCATTCACTGCTTTGGCGGAGCCGAGTGCGCCTCCAGTACGGCAGAGCTCCAGCTCTGCTCAGAGGCCCAATCTGGCAGTGTTGCTGGCGTGAGGCTGCTCTGCCCAGGGCAATTTTGCCCAGAATTGCCTTGCGGCTAGGCTTCCAGTGCAGGAAGGAGCAGGCTGAGCAAGACTAGGAGATGCTACTGGCGCCTTCTTGGCCTCAGCTCCACTGCTGCCTTGCCTTTGCACCTAGTACCCAGGCGTTCTTGTTAAAGGCTTAGTTGCCGGTGGGTTGCACACTGCCAAGCGCTTCAGCCGTGAGGGCTCTATTAGAGGCAAAGGGAGGGCTACTGCAGGTCGCCTCTTGCGTTTGCTTGACCGCCCAGAATCAGCACAGCACGGAAAGTACAAGGCTCACAGGGCCCCTGGCTGGGGTCTGCAGCCCCACACACCGGAGGGGAATTCCAGGAGCGCCCAGAAGGTGCCTGACAGACGTCATTTCCCTAGTGCTCTCCTCCCCAGCAGAGACGTGTGCAGGTGGTTGGGGCCTGCCCTTGAGTGTCTGGACTCCCTTCCACAGCCCCAGCTCAGGGAAGCAGCTCCTCAGCTAAGACCTGTAGGAGGCGCGGGGCGCCCCCGCCGGGAAGCCTAGTTTACAGCATGCCGGAAGTGAGCCTCCTCAGTACAAGAGAAGGCAGCCCAGCTGCGTGCGAATGCAATCAGTACTTTGGCGGAGCCGAGTGCCCCTCCAGTACGGCAGAGCTCCAGCTCTGCTCAAAGGTCCGATCTCTCATAGTTGCTGGCGTGAGCCTCCTGTGCCCTGGGCGAGCCTTGCCCAGACTTGCCTCGCGTAGGCTTCCTGTCCAGAAAGGAGCGGGCTGCGCGAGACTGGGAGATGCTACTGGCGCCATCCTGGCCTCAGCTCCGCTCCTGCCTTGCATTTGCAGCTATTCCCCAGGCGTTCTTGTGGAGGGCTTAGTTGCCGGTGGGTTGCACACTGCCAAGCGCTCCAGCAGTGAGGGCTCTATTAGAGGCAATGGGAGGGCAACTGCAGGGCTCCTCCAGCGGTTGCTTGACCGCCCAGACTCAGCACAGCACGGAGAGCAAAAGGCTCACAGGGCCCCTGGCTGGGGTCTGCAGCCCCACACTCCGGTGGTGAACTCCGGGAGAGCCCAGAAGGTGCCTGAGAGAAGTCATTTCCCTAGTACTCTCCTTCCCAGCAGAAACGTGTGCAGGTGGTTGGGGCCTGCCCCTGCGTGTCTGGGCTCCCGTCCACAGCCCCAGCTCAGGGAAGCAGCTCCTGAGTCAAGACCTTTGTGAGGCGCGGGGGGCCTCGCCTGGAAGCCTAGTTTACAGCATGCGGGAGGCGAGCCTCCTCGGGAGAGGAGAAGGCAGCCCTGCTTTGTGCGGCTGCATTCACTGCTTTGGCGGAGCCGAGTGCGCCTCCAATACGGCAGAGCTCCAGCTCTGCTCAGAGTCCGGATCTGGCAGAGTTGCTTGAGTTAGGCTGCTCTTTCCTGGGCGAGCCTTGCCCAGACTTGCCTCGCACATAGGCTTCCAGTCCAGGAAGGAGCGGGCTGCGCGGGACTGGGAGATGCTGCTGGCGCCTTCCTGGCCTCAGCTCCACTCCTGCCTTGCCTTTGCACCTAGTTCCCAGGCGTTCCTGAGGAGGGCTTAGTTGCCGGTGGGTTGCACACTGCCAAGCGCTCCAGCAGTGAGGGCTATATTAGAGGCAATGGGAGGGCAACTGCAGGGCTCCTCCAGCGGCTGCTTGACCGCCCAGACTCAGCACAGCACGGAGGCACAAGGCTCACAGGGCCCCTGGCTGGGGTCTGCAGCCCCACACACGCGGAGGCCGAGTCGGTGAGCGCGCAGAAGGTGCCTGACAGACGTCATTTCCCTAGTGCTCTCCTCCCCAGCAGAGACGTGTGCAGGTGGTTGGGGCCTGCCCCTGCGTGTCTGGGCTCCTGTCCACAGCCCCAGCTCAGGGAAGCAGCTCCTGAGCCAAGACCTGTGGTAGGCGCAGGGGCCCCGCCTGGAAGCCTAGTTTGCAGCATGCGGGAAGCGAGACTCCTCGGGAGAAGAGGAGCCAGCCCAGCTGCGTGCTGCTGCAATCAATACTTTGGCGGAGCCGAGTACCCCTCTAGTACGGCCGTGCTCCAGCTCTGCTCAGAGGCCCGATCTGGCAGAGTTGCTTGCGTGAGGCTGCTCTGCCCTGGGCGAGCCTTGCCCAGACTTGCCTCGCGGCTAGGCTTCCAGTCCAGGAAGGAGCAGGCTGCGTGAGACTGGGAGAAGCTACTGGCGCCTTCCTGGCCTCAGCTCCACTCCTGCCTTGCCTTTGCACCTAGTCCCCAGGCGTTCTTGTGGAGGGCTTAGTTGCCGGTGGGTTGCACACTGCCAAGCGCTCCAGCAGTGAGGGCTCTATCAGAGGCAAAGGGAGGGCTACTGCAAGTCGCCTCTTTCGTTTGCTTGACCGCCCAGACTCAGCACAGCACGGAAAGCACAAGGCTCACAGGGCCCCTGGCTGGGGTCTGCAGCCTCACACAACGGAGCTGAACTCCGGGAGCGCCCAGAAGGTGCCAGACAGACGTCATTTTCCTAGTGGTCTCCTCCCCAGCTGAGACGTGTGCAGGTGGTTGGGGCCTGCCCTTGAGTGTCTGGACTCCCTTCCACAGCCCCAGCTCAGGGAAGCAGCTCCTCAGCTAAGACCTGTAGGAGGCGCGGGGCGCCCCCGCCGGGAAGCCTAGTTTACAGCATGCCGGAAGTGAGCCTCCTCAGTACAAGAGAAGGCAGCCCAGCTGCGTGCGAATGCAATCAGTACTTTGGCGGAGCCGAGTGCCCCTCCAGTACGGCAAAGCTCCAGCTCTGCTCAAAGGTCCGATCTCTCATAGTTGCTGGCGTGAGCCTCCTGTGCCCTGGGCGAGCCTTGCCCAGACTTGCCTCGCGTAGGCTTCCTGTCCAGAAAGGAGGGGGCTGCGCGAGACTGGGAGATGATACTGGCGCCATCCTGGCCTCAGCTCCACTCCTGCTTTGCCGTTGCACCTAGTCCCCAGGCGTTCTTTTGGAGGGGATAGTTGCCAGTGGGTTGCACACTGCCAAGCGCTCCAGCAGTGAGGGCTCTATTAGAGGCAATGGGAGGGCAACTGCAGGGCTCCTCCAGCGGCTGCTTGACCGCCCAGACTCAGCACAGCACGGAGAGCAGAAGGCTCACAGGGCCCCTGGCTGTGGTCTGCAGTCCAACACACGCGGAGGCTGACACGGTGAGCGCCCAGAAGGTGCCTGACAGACGTCATTTCCCTAGTGCTCTCCTCCCCAGCAGAGACATGTGCAAGTGGTTGGGGCCTGGCCCTGCGTGTCTGGGCTCCCGTCCACAGCCCCACCTCAGGGAAGCAGCTCCTCAGCCAAGACCTGTGGGAGGCGCAGGGGCCCCGCCTGGAAGCCCAGTTTACAGCATGCGGGAAGCGAGCGTCCTTGGGAGAAGGGGAGGCAGCACAGCTGCGTGCGGCTGCAATCACTGCTTTGGCGGAGCCGAGTGCCCCTCCAGTACGGCAGAGCTCCAGCTCTGCTCAGAGTCCGGATCTGGCAGAGTTGCTGGCGTGAGGCTGCTCAGCCCTTGGCGAGCCTTGCCCAGACTTGCCGCACGTTAGGCTTCCAGTCCAGAAAGCAGCGGGCTGCGTGAGACCTGGAGATGCTACTGGCGCCTTCCTGACCTTAGCTCCACTCCTGCCTTGCCTTTGCACCTAGTCCCCAGGCGTTCTTGTGGAGGGCTTAGTTGCCGGTGGGTTGCACACTGCCAAGCGCTCCAGAAGTGAGGGCTCTATTAGAGGCAATGGGAGGGCAACTGCAGGGCTCCTCCAGCAGTTGCTTGACCGCCCAGACTCAGCACAACACGGAGATCAAAACGCTCTCAGGGACCCTGGCTGGGGCCTGCAGCCCCACACTCCGGAGGTGAACTCCGGGAGAGCCCAGAAGGTGCCTGAGAGACGTCATTTCCCTAGTGCTCTCCTCCCCAGCAGAGACGTGTGCCGGTGCTTGGGGCCTGCCCCTGCGTGTCTGGGCTCCCGTCCACAGCCCCAGCTCACGGAAGCAGCTCCTGAGCCAAGACCTGTGGGAGGCGCAGGGGGCCCCGCCTGGAAGCCTAGTTTACAGCATGCGGGAAGTGAGCCTCCTCGGGAGAAGAGAAGGCAGCCCTGCTTGTGGGGCTGCATTCACTGCTTTGGCGGAGCCGAGTGGGCCTCCAGTACGGCAGAGCTCCAGCTCTGCTCAGAGACCCGATCTGGCAGAGCTGCTGGCGTGAGGCTGCTCTGCCCTGGGCGAGCCTTGCCCAGACTTGCCTCGCGGCTAGGCTTCCAGTCCAGGAAGGAGCAGGCTGCGCGAGACTTGGAGATGCTGCTGGCGCCTTCCTGGCCTCAGCTCCACTCCTGCCTTGCCTTTGCACCTAGTCTCCAGGCGTTCTTGTGGAGGGCTTAGTTGCCGGTGGGTTGCACACTGCCAAGCGCTCCAACAGTGAGGGTCCTATTAGAGGCAAAGGGAGGGATACTGCAAGTAGCCTCTTGCGTTTTCTTGACCGACCAGACTCAGCACAGCACGGAAAGTACAAGGCTCACAGGGCCCCTGGCTGGGGTCTGCAGCCCCACACACCGGAGGTGAACTCCGGATGCGCCCAGAAGGTGCCTGACAGACGTCATTTCCCTAGTGCTGTCCTTCCCTGCAGAGACGTGGAAAGGTGGTTGGGGCCTGCCCCTGCGTGTCTTGGCTCCCGTCCACAGCCTCAGCTCAGGGAAGCAGCTCCTGAGTCAAGACCTGTGGGAGGCGCGGAGGGGCCCACCTGGAAGCCTAGTTTACAGCATGTGGGAAGCGAGCCTCCTCGGGAGAAGAGAAGGCAGCCCGGCTGCGTGCGGCTGCATTCACTGCTTTGGTGGACCCGAGTGCGCCTCCAGTTCGGCAGAGCTCCAGCTCTGCTCAGAGGCCCGATCTGGCAGAGTTGCTGGCGTTAGGCTGCTCTGTCCTGGGCGAGCCTGGCCCAGACTTGCCTCGCACATAGGCTTCCAGTCCAGGAAGGAGCGGGCTGCGCGAGACTGGGAGATGCTACTGGCGCCTTTCTGGCCTCAGCTCCACTCCTGCCTTGCCTTTGCACCTAGTCCCCAGGCGTTCTTGTGGAGTGCTTAATTGCCGGTGGGTTGCACACTGCCAAGCACTCCAGCAGTGAGGGCTCTATTAGAGGCAAAGGGAGGGCAACTGCAGGGCTCCTCAAGCGATTGCTTGACCGCCCAGACTCAGCACAGCACGGAAAGTACAAGGCTCACAGGGCCCCTGTCTGGGGTCTGCAGCCCGACACACACCGGAGGGGAACTCCGGGAGCGCCCAGAAGGTGCCTGACATACGCCATTTCCCTAGTGCTCTCCTCCCCAGCAGAGACGTGTGCAGGCGGTTGGGGCCTGCCCTTGAGTGTCTGGACTCCCTTCCACAGCCCCAGCTCAGGGAAGCAGCTCCTCAGCTAAGACCTGTAGGAGGCGCGGGGCGCCCCCACCGGGAAGCCTAGTTTACAGCATACCGGAAGCGAGCCTCCTCAGTACAAGAGAAGGCAGCCCAGCTGCGTGCGGCTGCAATCAGTACTTTGGCAGAGCCGAGTGCCCCTCCAGTATGGCAGAGCTCCAGCTCTGCTCAAAGGCCCGATCTCTCAGAGTTGCTTGCGTGAGGCTGCTGTGCCCTGGGCGAGCCTTGACCAGACTAGCCTCGCGTTAGGCTTCCAGTCCAGAAAGGAGCAGGCTCCGCGAGACTGGGAGATGCTACTGGCGCCTTCCTGGCCTCAGCTCCACTCCTGCCTTGCCTTTGCACCTAGTCCCCAGGCGTTCTTTTGGAGGGGTTAGTTGCCATTGGGTTGCACACTGCCAAGCGCTCCAGCAGTGAGGGCTCTATTAGAGGCAATGGGAGGGCAACTGCAGGGCTCCTCCAGCGGCTGCTTGACCGCCCAGACTCAGCACAGCACGGAGAGCAGAAGGCTCACAGGGCCCCTGACTGTGGTCTGCAGTCCAACACACGCGGAGGCTGACACGGTGAGCGCCCAGAAGGTGCCTGACAGACGTCATTTCCCTAGTGTTCTCCTCCCCAGCAGAGACATGTGCAGGTGGTTGGGGCCTGGCCCTGCGTGTCTGGGCTCCCGTCCACAGCCCCACCTCAGGGAAGCAGCTCCTCAGCCAAGACCTGTGGGAGGCGCAGGGGCCCCGCCTGGAAGCCCAGATTACAGCATGCGGGAAGCGAGCGTCCTTGGGAGAAGGGGAGGCAGCACAGCTTCGTGCGGCTGCAATCACTGCTTTGGCGGAGCCGAGTGCCCCTCCATTACGGCACAGCTCCAGCTCTGCTCAGAGGCCCGATCTGGCAGAGTTGCTGGCGTGAGGCTGCTCTGCCCTTGGCGAGCCTTGCCCAGACTTGCCGCACGTTAGGCTTCCAGTCCAGAAAGGAGCGGGCTGCGTGAGACCTGGAGATGCTACTGGCGCCTTCCTGGCCTCAGCTCCACTCCTGCCTTGCCATTGCACCTAGTCCCCAGGCGTTCTTGTGGAGGGCTTAGTTGCCTGTGGGTTGCACACTGCCAAGCGCTCCAGAAGTGAGGGCTCTATTAGAGGCAATGGGAGGGCAACTGCAGGGCTCCTCCAGCGGTTGCTTGACCGCCCAGACTCAGCACAACACGGAGAGCAAAACGCTCACAGGGCCCCTGGCTGGGGTCTGCAGCCCCACACTCCGGAGGTGAACTCCGGGAGCGCCCAGAAGGTGCCTGAGAGACGTCATTTCCCTAGTGCTCTCCTCCCCAGCAGAGACGTGTGCCGGTGCTTGGGGCCTGCCCCTGCGTGTCTGGGCTCCCGTCCACAGCCCCAGCTCAGGGAAGCAGCTCCTGAGCCAAGACCTGTGGCAGGCGCAGGGGGCCCCGCCTGGAAGCCTAGTTTACAGCATGCGGGAAGCGAGCCTCCTCCGGAGAAGAGAAGGCAGCCCTGCTGTGTGCGGCTGCATTCACTGCTTTGGCGCAGCTGAGTGTGCCTCCAGTACGGCAGAGCTCCAGCTCTGCTCAGAGGCCCGATCTGACAGAGTTGCTGGCGTTAGGCTGCTCTGTCCTGGGCCAGCCTTGGCCAGACTTGCCTCGCACATAGGCTTCCAGTCCAGGAAGGAGCGGGCTGCGCAAGACTGGGAGATGCTGCTGGCGCCTTCCTGGCCTCAGTTCCACTCCTGCCTTGCCTTTGCGCCTAGGTCCCAGGCGTTCCTGTGGAGGGCTTAGTTGCCGGTGGGTTGCACACTGCCAAGCGCTCCAGCAGTGAGGGCTCTATTAGAGGCAATGGGAGGGCAACTGCAGGGCTCCTTCAGCGGCTGCTTGACCGCCCAGACTCAGCACAGCACGGAGAGCACAAGGCTCACAAGGCCCCTGGCTGGGGTCTGCAGCCCCACACACGCGGAGGCCGAGTTGGTGAGCGCGCAGAATTGCCTGACAGACGTCATTTCCCTAGTGCTCTCCTCCCCAGCAGAGACGTGTGCAGGTGGTTGGGGCCTGCCCCTGCGTGTCTGGGCTCCTGTCCACAGCCCCAGCTCAGGGAAGCAGCTCCTGAGCCAAGACCTGTGGGAGGCGCAGGGGGCCCCGCCTGGAAGCCTAGTGTACAGAATGCGGGACGCGAGACTCCTCAGGAGAAGAGGAGCCAGCCCAGCTGCGTGCGGCTGCAATCAATACTTTGGCGGAGCCGAGTGCCCCTCCAGTACGGCAGTGCTCCAGCTCTGCTCAGAGGCCCAATCTGGCAGTGTTGCTGGCGTGAGGCTGCTCTGCCCTGGGCGAGCCTTGCCCAGACTTGCCTCGCGTAGGCTTCCTGTCCAGAAAGGAGCGGGCTGCGCGAGACTGGGAGATGCTACTGGCGCCTTCCTGGCTTCAGCTCCACTCCTGCCTTGCCTTTGCAGCTAGTCCCCAGGCGTTCTTGTGGAGGGCTTAGTTGCCGGTGGGTTGCACACTGCCAAGCGCTCCAGCAGTGAGGGCTCTATTAGAGGCAATGGGAGGGCAACTGCAGGGCTCCTCCAGCGGTTGCTTGACCGCCCAGACTCAGCACAGCACGGAGAGCAAAAGGCTCACAGGGCCCCTGGCTGGGGTCTGCAGCCCCACACTCCGGAGGTGAACTCCGGGAGAGCCCAGAAGGTGCCTGAGAGACGTCAATTTCCTAGTACTCTCCTTCCCAGCAGAGACGTGTGCAGGTGGTTGGGGCCTGCCCCTGCGTGTTTGGGCTCCGGTCCACAGCCCCAGCTCAGGGAAGCAGCTCCTGAGTCAAGACCAGTGGGAGGCGCGGGGGGCCTCCCCTGGAAGCCTAGTTTACAGCATGCGGGAAGCGAGCCTCCTCGGGAGAAGAGAAGGCAGCCCGGCTGCATGCGGCTGCATTCACTGCTTGGGCGGAGCCGAGTGCGCCTCCAGTACGGCAGAGCTCCAGCTCTGCTCAGAGTCCGGATCTGGCAGAGTTGCTTGCGTTAGGCTGCTCTGTCTGAGCGAGCCTTTCCCAGACTTGCCTCGCACATAGGCTTCCAGTCCAGGAAGGAGCGGGCTGCGCGAGACTGGGAGATGCTTCTGGCGCATTCCTGGCCTCAGCTCCACTCCTGCCTTGCCTTTGCACCTAGTTCCCAGGCGTTCCTGTGGAGGGCTTAGTTGCCGGTGGTTTGCACACTGCCAAGCGCTCCAGCAGTGAGGGCTCTATTAGAGGCAATGGGAGGGCAACTGCAGGGCTCCTCCAGCGGTTGCTTGACCGCCCAGACAGCACAGCACGGAGAGCCCAAGGCTCACAGGGCCCCTGGCTGGGGTCTGCAGCCCCACACACCGGAGGGGAATTCCGGGAGCGCCCAGAAGGTGCCAGACAAACGTCATTTTCCTAGTGCTCTCCTCCCCAGCAGAGACGTGTGCAGGTGGTTGGGGCCTGCCCTTGAGTGTCTGGACTCCCTTCCACAGCCCCAGCTCAGGGAAGCAGTTCCTCAGCTAAGACCTGTAGGAGGCGCGGGGCGCCCCCGCCGGGAAGCCTAGTTTACAGCATGCCAGAAGCGAGCCTCCTCAGTACAAGAGAAGGCAGCCCAGGTGCGTGCGGCTGCAATCAGTACTTTGGCGGAGCCGAGTGCCCCTCCAGTATGGCAGAGCTCCAGCTCTGCTCAAAGGCCCGATCTCTCAGAGTTGCTGGTGTGAGGCTGCTGTGCCCTGGGTGAGCCTTGCCCAGACTTGCCTCGCGTTAGGCTTCCAGTCCAGAAAGGAGCGGGCTGCGCAAGACTGGGAGATGCTACTCGCGCCTTCCTGCCTCAGCTCCACTCCTGCCTTGCCTTTGCACCTAGTCCCCAGGCGTTCTTGTGGAGGGCTTAGTTGCCAGTGGGTTGCACACTGCCAAGCGCTCCAGCAGTGAGGCCTCTATTAGAGGCAATGGGAGGGCAACTGCAGGGCTCCTCCAGCGGTTGCTTGACCGCCCAGACTCAGCACAACACGGAGAGCACAAGGCTCACAGGGCCCCTGGCTTGGGTCTGCAGCCCCACACACCGGAGGTGAACTCCGGGAGCGCCCAGAAGGTGCCTGAGTGCCCTCATTTCCCTAGTGCTCTCCTCCCAGGCAGAGACGTGTGCAGGTGGTTGGGGCCTGCCCCTGCGTGTCTGAGCTCCCGTCCACAGTCCCAGCTCAGGGAAGCAGCTCCTTAGCCAAGACCTGTGGGAGGCACAGGGGGCCCCACCTGGAAGCCTAGTTTACAGCATGCGGGAAGCGAGCCTCCTCGGGAGAAGAGAAGGCAGCCCTGCTGTGTGCGGCTGCATTCACTGCTTTGGCGGAGCCGAGTGCGCCTCCAGTACGGCAGAGCTCCAGCTCTGCTCAGAGGCCCGATCTGGCAGTGTTGCTGGTGTGAGCCTGCTCTGCCCAGGGCAAGTTTGCCCAGACTTGCCTTGCGACTAGGCTTCCAGTCCAGGAAGGAGCAGGCTGCGCGAGACTGGGAGATGCTACTGGCGCCTTCCTGGCCTCAGCTCCACTCCTGCCTTGCCTTTGCACCTAGTCCTCAGGCGTTCTTGTGAAAGGCTTAGTTGCCGGTGGGTTGCACACTGCCAAGCGCTCCAGCAGTGAAGGCTCTATTAGACGCAAAGGGAGGGCAACTGCAGGGCTCCTCCAGCGGTTGCTTGACCGCCCAGACTCAGGACAGCACGGAGAGCACAAGGCTCACAGGGCCCCTGGCTGGGGTCTGCAGCCACACACACGCGAAAGCTGACTCGGTGAGCGCCCAGAAGGTGCATGACAGACGTCATTTCCCTATTGCTCTCCTCCCCAGCAGAGACGTGTGCAGGTTGTTTGGGCCTGCCCCTGCGGGTCTGGACTCACGTCCACAGCCCCAGCTCAGGGAAGCAGCTCCTGAGCCAAGACATGTGGGAGGCGCAGGTGGCCCCGCCTGGAAGCCTAGTTTACAGCATGCGGGAAGCGAGCCTCCTCGGGAGAAGAGAAGGCAGCCCTGCTGTGTGCGGCTGCAATCACTGCTTTGGCAGAGCCGAGTGCGCCTCCAGTACGGCAGAGCTCCAGCTCTGCTCAGAGGCCTGATTTGGCAGAGTTGCTGGCGTGAGGCTGCTCTGCCCTGGGCGAGCATTTCCCAGACTTGCCTCTCGGCTAGGCTTCCAGTCCAGGAAGGAGCAGGCTGCGCGAGACTGGGAGATGCTACTGGCGCCTTCTTGGCCTAAGCTCCACTCCTGCCTTGCCTTTGCACCTAGACCCCAGGCGTTCTTGTGGAGGGCTTAGTTGCCGGTGGGTTGCACACTGCCAAGTGCTCCAGCAGTGACGGCTCTATTAGAGGCAATGGGAGGGCAACTGGAAGTCAATTCTTACGGTTGCTTGAACGCCGAGACTCAGCACAGCACGGAGAGCACAAGGATCACAGGGCCACTGGCTGGGGTCTGCAGCCCCACACACGCGGAGGCTGACTCGGTGAGCGCCCAGAAGGTGCCTGACAGACGTCATTTTCCTAGTGCTCTCCTCCCCAGCAGAGACGTGTGCAGGTGGTTAGGGCCTGCCCCTGCGTTTCTGGGCTCCCGTCCAAAGCCCCAGCTCAGGGAAGCAGCTCCTGAGCCAAGACCTGTGGGAGGCGCAGGGGGCCCCGCCTGGAAGCCTAGTTTACAGCATGCGGGAAGCGAGCCTCCTTGGGAGAAGGGGAGCCAGCCCAGCTGCGTGCGGCTGCAATCACTGCTTTGGCGGAGCCGAGTGCGCCTTCAGTACGGCAGAGCTCCAGCTCTGCTCAGAGGCCTGATATGGCAGAGTTGCTGGCGTGAGGCTGCTCTGCCCTGGGCGAGCCTTGCCCAGACTTGCCGCACGTTAGGCTTCCAGTCCCGAAAGGAGCGGGCTGCGTGAGACTGGGAGATGCTACTGGCGCCTTCCTGGCCTCAGCTCCACTCCTGCCTTGCCTTTGCACCTAGACCCCAGGCGTTCTTGTGGTGGGCTTAGTTGCCGGTGGGTTGCACACTTCCAAGAGCTCCAGCTTGAGGGCTCTATTAGAGGCAAAGTGAGGGCAAGTGGAAGTCTATTCTTACGGTTGCTTAACCGCCCAGACTCAGCACAGCACGGAGAGCACAAGGCTCACAGGGTCCCTGGATGGGGTCTGCAGCCCCACACACGCGAAGGCTGCCTCGGTGAGCGACCAGAAGGTGCCTGACAGACGTCATTTCTCTAGTGCTCTTCTCCCCAGCAGAGACGTGTGCAGGTGGTTTGGGCCTGCCCCTGCGTGTCTGGGCTCCCGTCCACAGCCCCAGCTCAGGGAAGCAGCTCCTCAGCCAAGACCTGTGGTAGGCGCAGGGGGCCCCGCCTGGAAGCCTAGTTTACAGCATGCGGGAAGCGAGCCTCCACAGGAGAAGAGAAGGCAGCCCTGCTGTGTGCGGCTGCATTCACTGCTTTGGCGGAGCCGAGTGCGCCTTCAGTACGGCAGAGCTCCAGCTCTGCTCTGAGTCCCAATCTGGCAGAGTTGCTGGCGTGAACCTGCTCTGCCCTGGGCGAGCCATGCCCAGACTTGCCTCGCGTCTAGGTTTCCAGGCCAGGAAGGAGCAGGATGCGCGAGACTGGGAGATGCTACTGGCGCCTTCCTGGCCTCAGTTCCACTCCTGCCTTGCCTTTGCACCTAGTCCCCAGGCGTTCTTCTGGAGGGCTTAGTTGCCAGAGGGTGGCACACTTCCAAGCGCTCCAGCAGTGAGGGCTCTATTAGAGGCAATTAGATGGCAACTGCAGGGCTCCTCCAGCTGTTGCTTGACCGCCCAGACTCAGCACAGCATGGAGAGCACAAGGCTCACAGGGCCCCTGGCTGGGGTCTGCAGCCCCACACACGCGGAGGCTGACTCGGTGAGTGCCCAGAAGGTGCCTGACAGACGTCATTTCCCTAGTGCTCTCCTCCCCAGCAGAGACGTGTGCAGGTGGTTGTGGCTTGCCCCTGCGTGTCTGGGCTCCCGTCCACAGCCCCAGCTCAGGGAAGCAGCTCCTCAGCCAAGACCTGTAAGAGGCGCGGGGCGCCCCCGCCTGGAAGCCTAGTGCACAGCATGCGGGAAGCGAGCCTACTCGAGAGAAGAGAAGGCAGCCCTGCTGTTTGCGGCTACATTCACTGCTTTGGCGGAGCCGAGTGCCCCTCCAGTACGGCAGAGCACCAGCTCTGCTCAGAGGCCTGATATGGCAGAGTTGCTGGCGTGAGGCTGCTCTGCCCTGGGCGAGCCTTGCCCAGACTTGCCGCACGTTAGGCTTCCAGTCCCGAAAGGAGCGGGCTGCGTGAGACTGGGAGATGCTACTGGCGCCTTCCTGGCCTCAGCTCCACTCCTGCCTTGTCTTTGCACCTAGTCCCCAGGCGTTCTTGTGGAGGGCTTAGTGCCGGTGGGTTGCATACAGCCAAGCGCTCCAGCAGTGAGGGCTCTATTAGAGGCAATGGGAGGGCAACTGCAGGGCTCCTCCAGCGGTTGCTTGACCGCCCAGACTCAGGACAGCACGGAGAGCACAAGGCTCACAGGGCCCCTGGCTGGGGTCTGCAGCCACACACACGCGAAAGCTGACTCGGTGAGCGCCCAGAAGGTGCATGACAGACGTCATTTCCCTATTGCTCTCCTCCCCAGCAGAGACGTGTGCAGGTTGTTTGGGCCTGCCCCTGCGGGTCTGGACTCACGTCCACAGCCCCAGCTCAGGGAAGCAGCTCCTGAGCCAAGACATGTGGGAGGCGCAGGTGGCCCCGCCTGGAAGCCTAGTTTACAGCATGCGGGAAGCGAGCCTCCTCGGGAGAAGAGAAGGCAGCCCTGCTGTGTGCGGCTGCAATCACTGCTTTGGCAGAGCCGAGTGCGCCTCCAGTACGGCAGAGCTCCAGCTCTGCTCAGAGGCCTGATCTGGCAGAGTTGCTGGCGTGAGGCTGCTCTGCCCTGGGCGAGCATTTCCCAGACTTGCCTCTCGGCTAGGCTTCCAGTCCAGGAAGGAGCAGGCTGCGCGAGACTGGGAGATGCTACTGGCGCCTTCCTGGCCTAAGCTCCACTCCTGCCTTGCCTTTGCACCTAGACCCCAGGCGTTCTTGTGGAGGGCTTAGTTGCCGGTGGGTTGCACACTGCCAAGTGCTCCAGCAGTGACGGCTCTATTAGAGGCAATGGGAGGGCAACTGGAAGTCAATTCTTACGGTTGCTTGAACGCCGAGACTCAGCACAGCACGGAGAGCACAAGGATCACAGGGCCACTGGCTGGGGTCTGCAGCCCCACACACGCGGAGGCTGACTCGGTGAGCGCCCAGAAGGTGCCTGACAGACGTCATTTTCCTAGTGCTCTCCTCCCCAGCAGAGACGTGTGCAGGTGGTTAGGGCCTGCCCCTGCGTTTCTGGGCTCCCGTCCAAAGCCCCAGCTCAGGGAAGCAGCTCCTGAGCCAAGACCTGTGGGAGGCGCAGGGGGCCCCGCCTGGAAGCCTAGTTTACAGCATGCGGGAAGCGAGCCTCCTTGGGAGAAGGGGAGCCAGCCCAGCTGCGTGCGGCTGCAATCACTGCTTTGGCGGAGTCGAGTGCCCCTCCATTACGGCAGAGCTCCAGCTCTGCTCAGAGGCCTGATATGGCAGAGTTGCTGGCGTGAGGCTGCTCTGCCCTGGGCGAGCCTTGCCCAGACTTGCCGCACGTTAGGCTTCCAGTCCCGAAAGGAGCGGGCTGCGTGAGACTGGGAGATGCTACTGGCGCCTTCCTGGCCTCAGCTCCACTCCTGCCTTGCCTTTGCACCTAGACCCCAGGCGTTCTTGTGGTGGGCTTAGTTGCCGGTGGGTTGCACACTTCCAAGAGCTCCAGCTTGAGGGCTCTATTAGAGGCAAAGTGAGGGCAAGTGGAAGTCTATTCTTACGGTTGCTTAACCGCCCAGACTCAGCACAGCACGGAGAGCACAAGGCTCACAGGGTCCCTGGATGGGGTCTGCAGCCCCACACACGCGAAGGCTGCCTCGGTGAGCGACCAGAAGGTGCCTGACAGACGTCATTTCTCTAGTGCTCTTCTCCCCAGCAGAGACGTGTGCAGGTGGTTTGGGCCTGCCCCTGCGTGTCTGGGCTCCCGTCCACAGCCCCAGCTCAGGGAAGCAGCTCCTCAGCCAAGACCTGTGGTAGGCGCAGGGGGCCCCGCCTGGAAGCCTAGTTTACAGCATGCGGGAAGCGAGCCTCCACAGGAGAAGAGAAGGCAGCCCTGCTGTGTGCGGCTGCATGCACTGCTTTGGCGGAGCCGAGTGCGCCTTCAGTACGGCAGAGCTCCAGCTCTGCTCTGAGTCCCAATCTGGCAGAGTTGCTGGCGTGAACCTGCTCTGCCCTGGGCGAGCCATGCCCAGACTTGCCTCGCGTCTAGGTTTCCAGGCCAGGAAGGAGCAGGATGCGCGAGACTGGGAGATGCTACTGGCGCCTTCCTGGCCTCAGTTCCACTCCTGCCTTGCCTTTGCACCTAGTCCCCAGGCGTTCTTCTGGAGGGCTTAGTTGCCAGAGGGTGGCACACTTCCAAGCGCTCCAGCAGTGAGGGCTCTATTAGAGGCAATTAGATGGCAACTGCAGGGCTCCTCCAGCTGTTGCTTGACCGCCCAGACTCAGCACAGCATGGAGAGCACAAGGCTCACAGGGCCCCTGGCTGGGGTCTGCAGCCCCACACACGCGGAGGCTGACTCGGTGAGTGCCCAGAAGGTGCCTGACAGACGTCATTTCCCTAGTGCTCTCCTCCCCAGCAGAGACGTGTGCAGGTGGTTGTGGCTTGCCCCTGCGTGTCTGGGCTCCCGTCCACAGCCCCAGCTCAGGGAAGCAGCTCCTCAGCCAAGACCTGTAAGAGGCGCGGGGCGCCCCCGCCTGGAAGCCTAGTGCACAGCATGCGGGAAGCGAGCCTACTCGAGAGAAGAGAAGGCAGCCCTGCTGTTTGCGGCTACATTCACTGCTTTGGCGGAGCCGAGTGCCCCTCCAGTACGGCAGAGCACCAGCTCTGCTCAGAGGCCTGATATGGCAGAGTTGCTGGCGTGAGGCTGCTCTGCCCTGGGCGAGCCTTGCCCAGACTTGCCGCACGTTAGGCTTCCAGTCCCGAAAGGAGCGGGCTGCGTGAGACTGGGAGATGCTACTGGCGCCTTCCTGGCCTCAGCTCCACTCCTGCCTTGTCTTTGCACCTAGTCCCCAGGCGTTCTTGTGGAGGGCTTAGTGCCGGTGGGTTGCATACAGCCAAGCGCTCCAGCAGTGAGGGCTCTATTAGAGGCAATGGGAGGGCAACTGCAGGGCTCCTCCAGCGGTTGCTTGACCGCCCAGACTCAGGACAGCACGGAGAGCACAAGGCTCACAGGGCCCCTGGCTGGGGTCTGCAGCCACACACACGCGAAAGCTGACTCGGTGAGCGCCCAGAAGGTGCATGACAGACGTCATTTCCCTATTGCTCTCCTCCCCAGCAGAGACGTGTGCAGGTTGTTTGGGCCTGCCCCTGCGGGTCTGGACTCACGTCCACAGCCCCAGCTCAGGGAAGCAGCTCCTGAGCCAAGACATGTGGGAGGCGCAGGTGGCCCCGCCTGGAAGCCTAGTTTACAGCATGCGGGAAGCGAGCCTCCTCGGGAGAAGAGAAGGCAGCCCTGCTGTGTGCGGCTGCAATCACTGCTTTGGCAGAGCCGAGTGCGCCTCCAGTACGGCAGAGCTCCAGCTCTGCTCAGAGGCCTGATCTGGCAGAGTTGCTGGCGTGAGGCTGCTCTGCCCTGGGCGAGCATTTCCCAGACTTGCCTCTCGGCTAGGCTTCCAGTCCAGGAAGGAGCAGGCTGCGCGAGACTGGGAGATGCTACTGGCGCCTTCCTGGCCTAAGCTCCACTCCTGCCTTGCCTTTGCACCTAGACCCCAGGCGTTCTTGTGGAGGGCTTAGTTGCCGGTGGGTTGCACACTGCCAAGTGCTCCAGCAGTGACGGCTCTATTAGAGGCAATGGGAGGGCAACTGGAAGTCAATTCTTACGGTTGCTTGAACGCCGAGACTCAGCACAGCACGGAGAGCACAAGGATCACAGGGCCACTGGCTGGGGTCTGCAGCCCCACACACGCGGAGGCTGACTCGGTGAGCGCCCAGAAGGTGCCTGACAGACGTCATTTTCCTAGTGCTCTCCTCCCCAGCAGAGACGTGTGCAGGTGGTTAGGGCCTGCCCCTGCGTTTCTGGGCTCCCGTCCAAAGCCCCAGCTCAGGGAAGCAGCTCCTGAGCCAAGACCTGTGGGAGGCGCAGGGGGCCCCGCCTGGAAGCCTAGTTTACAGCATGCGGGAAGCGAGCCTCCTTGGGAGAAGGGGAGCCAGCCCAGCTGCGTGCGGCTGCAATCACTGCTTTGGCGGAGTCGAGTGCCCCTCCATTACGGCAGAGCACCAGCTCTGCTCAGAGGCCTGATATGGCAGAGTTGCTGGCGTGAGGCTGCTCTGCCCTGGGCGAGCCTTGCCCAGACTTGCCGCACGTTAGGCTTCCAGTCCCGAAAGGAGCGGGCTGCGTGAGACTGGGAGATGCTACTGGCGCCTTCCTGGCCTCAGCTCCACTCCTGCCTTGCCTTTGCACCTAGACCCCAGGCGTTCTTGTGGTGGGCTTAGTTGCCGGTGGGTTGCACACTTCCAAGAGCTCCAGCTTGAGGGCTCTATTAGAGGCAAAGTGAGGGCAAGTGGAAGTCTATTCTTACGGTTGCTTAACCGCCCAGACTCAGCACAGCACGGAGAGCACAAGGCTCACAGGGTCCCTGGATGGGGTCTGCAGCCCCACACACACGAAGGCTGCCTCGGTGAGCGACCAGAAGGTGCCTGACAGACGTCATTTCTCTAGTGCTCTTCTCCCCAGCAGAGACGTGTGCAGGTGGTTTGGGCCTGCCCCTGCGTGTCTGGGCTCCCGTCCACAGCCCCAGCTCAGGGAAGCAGCTCCTCAGCCAAGACCTGTGGTAGGCGCAGGGGGCCCCGCCTGGAAGCCTAGTTTACAGCATGCGGGAAGCGAGCCTCCACAGGAGAAGAGAAGGCAGCCCTGCTGTGTGCGGCTGCATGCACTGCTTTGGCGGAGCCGAGTGCGCCTTCAGTACGGCAGAGCTCCAGCTCTGCTCTGAGTCCCAATCTGGCAGAGTTGCTGGCGTGAACCTGCTCTGCCCTGGGCGAGCCATGCCCAGACTTGCCTCGCGTCTAGGTTTCCAGGCCAGGAAGGAGCAGGATGCGCGAGACTGGGAGATGCTACTGGCGCCTTCCTGGCCTCAGTTCCACTCCTGCCTTGCCTTTGCACCTAGTCCCCAGGCGTTCTTCTGGAGGGCTTAGTTGCCAGAGGGTGGCACACTTCCAAGCGCTCCAGCAGTGAGGGCTCTATTAGAGGCAATTAGATGGCAACTGCAGGGCTCCTCCAGCTGTTGCTTGACCGCCCAGACTCAGCACAGCATGGAGAGCACAAGGCTCACAGGGCCCCTGGCTGGGGTCTGCAGCCCCACACACGCGGAGGCTGACTCGGTGAGTGCCCAGAAGGTGCCTGACAGACGTCATTTCCCTAGTGCTCTCCTCCCCAGCAGAGACGTGTGCAGGTGGTTGTGGCTTGCCCCTGCGTGTCTGGGCTCCCGTCCACAGCCCCAGCTCAGGGAAGCAGCTCCTCAGCCAAGACCTGTAAGAGGCGCGGGGCGCCCCCGCCTGGAAGCCTAGTGCACAGCATGCGGGAAGCGAGCCTACTCGAGAGAAGAGAAGGCAGCCCTGCTGTTTGCGGCTACATTCACTGCTTTGGCGGAGCCGAGTGCCCCTCCAGTACGGCAGAGCACCAGCTCTGCTCAGAGGCCTGATATGGCAGAGTTGCTGGCGTGAGGCTGCTCTGCCCTGGGCGAGCCTTGCCCAGACTTGCCGCACGTTAGGCTTCCAGTCCCGAAAGGAGCGGGCTGCGTGAGACTGGGAGATGCTACTGGCGCCTTCCTGGCCTCAGCTCCACTCCTGCCTTGTCTTTGCACCTAGTCCCCAGGCGTTCTTGTGGAGGGCTTAGTGCCGGTGGGTTGCATACAGCCAAGCGCTCCAGCAGTGAGGGCTCTATTAGAGGCAATGGGAGGGCAACTGCAGGGCTCCTCCAGCGGTTGCTTGACCGCCCAGACTCAGGACAGCACGGAGAGCACAAGGCTCACAGGGCCCCTGGCTGGGGTCTGCAGCCACACACACGCGAAAGCTGACTCGGTGAGCGCCCAGAAGGTGCATGACAGACGTCATTTCCCTATTGCTCTCCTCCCCAGCAGAGACGTGTGCAGGTTGTTTGGGCCTGCCCCTGCGGGTCTGGACTCACGTCCACAGCCCCAGCTCAGGGAAGCAGCTCCTGAGCCAAGACATGTGGGAGGCGCAGGTGGCCCCGCCTGGAAGCCTAGTTTACAGCATGCGGGAAGCGAGCCTCCTCGGGAGAAGAGAAGGCAGCCCTGCTGTGTGCGGCTGCAATCACTGCTTTGGCAGAGCCGAGTGCGCCTCCAGTACGGCAGAGCTCCAGCTCTGCTCAGAGGCCTGATCTGGCAGAGTTGCTGGCGTGAGGCTGCTCTGCCCTGGGCGAGCATTTCCCAGACTTGCCTCTCGGCTAGGCTTCCAGTCCAGGAAGGAGCAGGCTGCGCGAGACTGGGAGATGCTACTGGCGCCTTCCTGGCCTAAGCTCCACTCCTGCCTTGCCTTTGCACCTAGACCCCAGGCGTTCTTGTGGAGGGCTTAGTTGCCGGTGGGTTGCACACTGCCAAGTGCTCCAGCAGTGACGGCTCTATTAGAGGCAATGGGAGGGCAACTGGAAGTCAATTCTTACGGTTGCTTGAACGCCGAGACTCAGCACAGCACGGAGAGCACAAGGATCACAGGGCCACTGGCTGGGGTCTGCAGCCCCACACACGCGGAGGCTGACTCGGTGAGCGCCCAGAAGGTGCCTGACAGACGTCATTTTCCTAGTGCTCTCCTCCCCAGCAGAGACGTGTGCAGGTGGTTAGGGCCTGCCCCTGCGTTTCTGGGCTCCCGTCCAAAGCCCCAGCTCAGGGAAGCAGCTCCTGAGCCAAGACCTGTGGGAGGCGCAGGGGGCCCCGCCTGGAAGCCTAGTTTACAGCATGCGGGAAGCGAGCCTCCTTGGGAGAAGGGGAGCCAGCCCAGCTGCGTGCGGCTGCAATCACTGCTTTGGCGGAGTCGAGTGCCCCTCCATTACGGCAGAGCTCCAGCTCTGCTCAGAGGCCTGATATGGCAGAGTTGCTGGCGTGAGGCTGCTCTGCCCTGGGCGAGCCTTGCCCAGACTTGCCGCACGTTAGGCTTCCAGTCCCGAAAGGAGCGGGCTGCGTGAGACTGGGAGATGCTACTGGCGCCTTCCTGGCCTCAGCTCCACTCCTGCCTTGCCTTTGCACCTAGACCCCAGGCGTTCTTGTGGTGGGCTTAGTTGCCGGTGGGTTGCACACTTCCAAGAGCTCCAGCTTGAGGGCTCTATTAGAGGCAAAGTGAGGGCAAGTGGAAGTCTATTCTTACGGTTGCTTAACCGCCCAGACTCAGCACAGCACGGAGAGCACAAGGCTCACAGGGTCCCTGGATGGGGTCTGCAGCCCCACACACGCGAAGGCTGCCTCGGTGAGCGACCAGAAGGTGCCTGACAGACGTCATTTCTCTAGTGCTCTTCTCCCCAGCAGAGACGTGTGCAGGTGGTTTGGGCCTGCCCCTGCGTGTCTGGGCTCCCGTCCACAGCCCCAGCTCAGGGAAGCAGCTCCTCAGCCAAGACCTGTGGTAGGCGCAGGGGGCCCCGCCTGGAAGCCTAGTTTACAGCATGCGGGAAGCGAGCCTCCACAGGAGAAGAGAAGGCAGCCCTGCTGTGTGCGGCTGCATTCACTGCTTTGGCGGAGCCGAGTGCCCCTGCAGTACGGCAGAGCTCCAGCTCTGCTCTGAGTCCCAATCTGGCAGAGTTGCTGGCGTGAACCTGCTCTGCCCTGGGCGAGCCATGCCCAGACTTGCCTCGCGTCTAGGTTTCCAGGCCAGGAAGGAGCAGGATGCGCGAGACTGGGAGATGCTACTGGCGCCTTCCTGGCCTCAGTTCCACTCCTGCCTTGCCTTTGCACCTAGTCCCCAGGCGTTCTTCTGGAGGGCTTAGTTGCCAGAGGGTGGCACACTTCCAAGCGCTCCAGCAGTGAGGGCTCTATTAGAGGCAATTAGATGGCAACTGCAGGGCTCCTCCAGCTGTTGCTTGACCGCCCAGACTCAGCACAGCATGGAGAGAACAAGGCTCACAGGGCCCCTGGCTGGGGTCTGCAGCCCCACACACGCGGAGGCTGACTCGGTGAGTGCCCAGAAGGTGCCTGACAGACGTCATTTCCCTAGTGCTCTCCTCCCCAGCAGAGACGTGTGCAGGTGGTTGTGGCTTGCCCCTGCGTGTCTGGGCTCCCGTCCACAGCCCCAGCTCAGGGAAGCAGCTCCTCAGCCAAGACCTGTAAGAGGCGCGGGGCGCCCACGCCTGGAAGCCTAGTGCACAGCATGCGGGAAGCGAGCCTACTCGAGAGAAGAGAAGGCAGCCCTGCTGTTTGCGGCTACATTCACTGCTTTGGCGGAGCCGAGTGCCCCTCCAGTACGGCAGAGCACCAGCTCTGCTCAGAGGCCTGATATGGCAGAGTTGCTGGCGTGAGGCTGCTCTGCCCTGGGCGAGCCTTGCCCAGACTTGCCGCACGTTAGGCTTCCAGTCCCGAAAGGAGCGGGCTGCGTGAGACTGGGAGATGCTACTGGCGCCTTCCTGGCCTCAGCTCCACTCCTGCCTTGCCTTTGCACCTAGTCCCTAGGTGTTCTTGCGGAGGGCTTAGTTGCCGGTGGGTTGCACACTGCCAAGCGCTCCAGCAGTGTGGGCTCTATTAGAGGCAATGGGAGGGCAACTGCCGGGCTCCTCCAGCGGTTGCTTGACCGCCCAGACTAAGCACAGCACGGAGAGCACAAGGCTCACAGGACCCCTGGCTGTGGTCTGCAGCCCCACACACCTGAGGTGAACTCCGGGAGCGCCCAGAAGGTGCCTGACAGACGTCATTTCCCTAGTGCTCTCCTCCCCAGCAGAGACGTGTGCAGGTGCTTGGGGCCTGCCCCTGCGTGTCTGGGCTCCCCTCCACAGCCCCAGCTCAGGGAAGGAGCTCCTGAGCCAAGACCGGTGGGAGGCGCAGGGGGCCCTGCCTTGAAGCCTAGTTTACAGCATGCGGGAAGCGAGCCTCCTCGGGAGAAGAGAAGGCAGCCCTGCTGTGTGCGGCTGCATTCACTGCTTTGGCGCAGCCGAGTATGCCTCCAGTACGGCAGAGCTCCATCTCTGCTCAGAGTCCGGATTTGGCAGAGTTGCTTGCGTTAGGCTGCTCTGTCCTGGGCGAGCCTTGCCCAGACTTGCCTCGCACATAGGCTTCCAGTCCAGGAAGGAGCGGGCTGCGCCAGACTGGGAGATGCTGCTGGCGCCTTCCTGGCCTCAGTTCCACTCCTGCCTTGCCTTTGCACCTAGTCCCCAGGCGTTCCTGTGGAGGGCTTAGTTGCCGGTGGATTTCACACTGCCAAGCGCTCCAGCAGTGAGGGCTCTATTAGAGGCAATGGGAGGGCAACTGCAGGGCTCCTCCAGCGGCTGCTTGACAGCCCAGACTCAGCACAGCACGGAGAGCAGAAGGCTCACAAGGCCCATGGCTGGGGTCTGCAGCCCCACACACGCGAAGGCTGACTCGGTGAGCGCCCAGAAGGTGCCTGACAGACGTCATTTCCCTAGTGCTCTCCTCCCCAGCAGAGACGTGTGCAGGTGGTTGGGGCCTGCCCCTGCGTGTCTGGGCTTCCGTCCACAGCCCCACCTCAGGGAAGCAGCTCCTCAGCCAAGACCTGTGGGAGGTCCAGGGGGCCCCGCCTGGAAGCCTAGTTTACAGCATGCAGGAAAGCGAGTCTCCTCGGGAGAAGAGGAGCCAGCCCAGCTGCGTGCGGCTGCAATCACTGCTTTGGCGGAGCCGAGTGCCCCTCCAGTACAGCAGAGCTCCAGCTCTGCTCAGAGGCCCTATCTGGCAGAGTTGCTGGCGTGAGGCTGCTCTGCCCTGGGCGAGCTTTGCCCAGACTTGCCTCGCGGCTAGGCTTCCAGTCCAGGAAGGAGCAGGCTGCGCGAGACTGGGAGATGCTACTGGCGCCATCCTGGCCTCAGCTCCACTCCTGCCTTGCCTTTGCACCTAGTCCCCAGGCGTTCTTGTGAAAGGCTTAGTTGCCGGTGGATTGCACACTGCCAAGCGCTCCAGCCGTGAGGACTCTATTAGAGGCAAAGGGAGGGCTACTGAAAGTCGCCTCTTGCGATTGCTTGACCGCCCAGACTCAGCACAGCACGGAAAGTACAAGGCTCACAGGGCCCCTGGCTGTGGTCTGCAGCCCCACACACCGGAGGGAAACTCCGGGAGCGCCCTGAAGGTTCCTGACAGATGTCATTTCCCTAGTGCTCTCCTCCCCAGCAGAGACGTGTGCAGGTGGTTGGGGCCTGCCCTTGAGTGTCTGGACTCCCTTCCACAGCCCCAGCTCAGGGAAGCAGCTCCTCAGCTAAGACCTGTAGGAGGCGCGGGGCGCCCCCGCCCGGAAGCCTAGTTTACAGCATGCCGGAAGCGAGCCTCCTCAGTACAAGAGAAGGCAGCCCAGCTGCGTGCGGCTGCAATCAGTACTTTGGCATAGCCGAGTCCCCCTTCAGTACGGCAGAGCTCCAGCTCTGTCAAAGGCCCGATCTCTCAAAGTTGCTTTCGTGAGGCTGCTGTGCCCTGGGCGAGCCTTGCCCAGACTTTCCTCGCGTTAGGCTTCCAGTCCAGAAAGGAGGGGGCTGCGCGAGACTGGGTGATGCTACTGGCGCCTTCCTGGCCTCAGCTCCACTCCTGCCTTGCCTTTGCACCTAGTCCCCAGGCGTTCTTGTGGAGGGCTTAGTTGCCTTTGGGTTGCACACTGCCAAGCGCTCCAGCAGTGAGGGCTCTATTAGTGGTAATGGGAGGGCAACTGCAGGGCTCCTCCAGCGGTTGCTTGACCGCCCATACTCAGCACAGCACGGAAAGCACAAGGCTCACAGGGCCACTGGCTGGGGTCTGCAGCCCCACACACGCGGAGGCTGACTCGGTGAGCGCCCAGAAGGTGCCTGACAGACGTCATTTCCCTAGTGCTCTCCTCCCCAGCAGAGACGTGTGCAGGTGGTTTGTTCCTGACCCTGCGTGTCTGGGCTCCCGTTCCCAGCCCCAGCTCAGGGAAGCAGCTCCTCAGCCAAGACCTGTAGGAGGCGCGGAGCGCCCCCGCCTGGAAGCCTAGTGCACAGCATGCGGGAAGCGAGCCTCCTTGGTAGAAGAGGAGGCAGCCCAGATGCGTGCGGCTGCAATCACTGCTTTGGTGGAGCCGAGTGAACCTCCAGTAGGGCAGAGCTCCAGCTCTGCTCAGAGGCCCGATCTGGCAGTGTGCTGGCGTGAGGCTGCTCTGCCCTTGGCGAGCCTTGCCCAGACTTGCCTCGCGGCTAGGCTTCTAGTCCAGAAAGGAGCGGGCTGTGTGAGACTGGGAGATGCTACTGGCGCCTTCCTGGCCTCAGCTCCACTCCTGCCTTGCCTTTGCACCTAGTCCCCAGGATTTCTTGTGGAGGGCTTAGTTGCCAGTGGGTTGCACACTGCCAAGCGCACCAGCTTGAGGGCTCTATTAGAGGCAAAGTGAGGGCAACTGGAAATGTATTCTTACGGTTACTTGACCGCCCAGACTCAGCACAGCACGGAGAACACAAGGCACACAGGGCCCCTGGTTGGGGTCTGCAGCCCCAAACACGCGGAGGCTGACTCGGTGAGTGCCCAGAAGGTGCCTGACAGACGTCATTTCCCTACTGCTCTCCTCCCCAGCAGAGACGTGTGCAGGTGGTTGGGGCCTGCCCCTGCGTGTCTGGGCTCCCGTCCATAGCCCCAGCTCAGGGAAGCAGCTCCTCAGCCAAGACCTGTAGGAGGCGCGGGGCGCCCCCGCCTGGAAGCTTAGTGCACAGCATGTGGGAAGCGAGCCTCTTCAGGAGAAGAGAAGGCAGCCCTGCTGTGTGCAGCTGCGTTCACTGCTTTGCCGAGCCGAGTTCGCCTCCAGTACGGGAGAGCTCCAGCTCTGCTCAGAGGCCCGATCTGGCAGAGTTGCTGGCGTGAGTCTGCTCTGCCCTGGGCGAGCCTTGCCCAGACTTGCTGCGGCTAGGCTTCCATTCCAGGAAGGAGCGGGCTGCGCGATACTGGGAGATGCTACTGGCGCCTTCCTGGCCTCAGCTCCACTCCTGCCTTGCCTTTGCAGCTAGTCCCCAGGCGTTCTTGTGGAGGGCTTAGTTGCCGGTGGGTTGCACACTGCCAAGCGCTCCAGCAGTGAAGGCTCTATTAGAGGCAATGGGAGGGCAACTGCAGGGCTCCTCCAGCGGTTGCTTGACCGCCCAGACTCAGCACAGCATGGAGAGCACAAGGCTCACAGGGCCCCTGGCTGGGGTCTGCAGCCCCACACACGCGGAGGCTGACTCAGTGAGCGCCCAGAAGGTGCCTGACCGACGTCATTTCCCTAGTGCTCTCCTCCCCAGCATAAACGTGTGCAGGTGGTTTGGGCCTGCCCCTGCGTGTCTGGGCTTCCGAGCACAGCCCCAGCTCAGGGAAGCAGCTCCTAAGCCAAGACCTGTAGGAGGCGTGGGGCGCCCCCGCCTGGAAGCCTAGTGCACAGCATGCGGGAAGCGAGCATCCTTGGGAGAAGAGGAGGCAGCCCAGATGCGTGCGGCTGCAATCACTGCTTGGTAGGAGCGGAGTGCGCCTCCAGTACGAGAGAGCTCCAGCTCTGCTCAGAGGCCCGATCTGGCAGAGGGCTGATGTGAGGCTGTCTGCCCTTGGCGAGACTTGCCCAGACTTGCCTCGCGGCTAGGCTTCCAGTCCAGAAAGGAGGGGGATGCGCGAGACTGGGAGATGCTACTGGCGCCTTCCTGGCCTCAGATCCACTCCTGCCTTGCCTTTGCACCTAGTCCCCAGGCGTTCTTGTGGAGGGCTTAATTGCCCGGGGGTTGCACACTGACAAGCGCTCCAGCAGTGAGGTCTCTATTAGAGGCAATGGGAGGGCAACTGCAGGGCTCCTCCAGCGGTTGCTTGACCGCCCAGACTCAGCACAGCACGGAGAGCACAAGGCTCACAGGGCCCCTGGCTGGGGTCTGCAGCCCCACACACGCGGAGGCTGACTCGGTGAGCGCCCAGAAGGTGCCTGACAGACGTCATTTCCCTAGTGCTCTCCTCCCCAGCAGAGACGTGTGCAGGTGGTTGGGGCCTGCCCCTGCGTGTCTGGGCTCCCGTCCACAGCCCCAGCTCAGGGAAGCAGCTCCTGAGCCAAGACCTGTGTGAGGCGCAGGGAGCGCCGCCTGGAAGCCTAGTTTACAGCATGCGGGAAGCGAGACTCCTCGGGAGAAGAGGAGCCAGCCCTGCTGTGTGCGGCTGCATTCACTGCTTGGGCGGAGCCGAGTGCGCTTCCAGTACGGCAGAGCTCCAGCACTGCTCAGAGGCCCGATCTGGCAGAGTTGCTGGCGTGAGGCCGCTCTGCCCTGGGCGAGCCTTGCCCAGACTTGCCACGCACATAGGCTTCCAGTCCAGAAAGGAGCAGGCTGCGCGAGACTGGGAGATGCTACTGGCGCCTTCCTGGCCTCAGCTCCACTCCTGCCTTGCCTTTGCACCTAGTCCCCAGGCGTTCTTGTGGAGGGCTTAGTTGCCGGTGGGTTGCACACTGCCAAGCGCTCCAGCAGTGACGGCTCTATTAGAGGCAATGGGAGGGCAACTGGAAGTCAATTCTTACGGTTGCTTGAACGCCGAACTCAGCACAGCACGGAGAGCACAAGGATCACAGGGCCACTGGCTGGGGTCTGCAGCCCCACACACGCGGAGGCTGACTCGGTGAGCGCCCAGAAGGTGCCTGACAGACGTCATTTTCCTAGTGCTCTCCTCCCGAGCAGAGACGTGTGCAGGTGGTTAGGGCCTGCCCCTGCGTTTCAGGGCTCCCGTCCAAAGCCCCAGCTCAGGGAAGCAGCTCCTGAGCCAAGACCTGTGGGAGGCGCAGGGGGCCCCGCCTGGAGGCCTAGTTTACAGCATGCGGGAAGCGAGCCTCCTTGGGAGAAGGGGAGCCAGCCCAGCTGCGTGCGGCTGCAATCACTGCTTTGGCGGAGTCGAGTGCCCCTCCATTACGGCAGAGCTCCAGCTCTGCTCAGAGGCCTGATATGGCAGAGTTGCTGGCGTGAGGCTGCTATGCCCTGGGCGAGCCTTGCCCAGACTTGCCGCACGTTAGGCTTCCAGTCCCGAAAGGAGCGGGCTGCGTGAGACTGGGAGATGCTACTGGCGCCTTCCTGGCCTCAGCTCCACTCCTGCCTTGCCTTTGCACCTAGTCCCCAGGCGTTCTTGTGGAGGGCTTAGTTGCCGGTGGGTTGCACACTGCCAAGCGCTCCAGCAGTGTGGGCTCTATTAGAGGCAATGGGAGGGCAACTGCAGGGCTCCTCCAGCGGTTGCTTGACCGCCCAGACTCAGCACAACACGGAGAGCACAAGGCTCACAGGACCCCTGGCTGGGGTCTGCGGCCCCACACACCTGAGGTGAACTCCGGGAGCGCCCAGAAGGTGCCTGAGTGCCGGCATTTCCCTAGTGCTCTCCTCCCAGGCAGAGACGTATGCAGGTGGTTGGGGCCTGCCCCTGCGTGTCTGATCTCCCGTCCACAGCCCCAGCTCAGGGAAGCAGCTCCTGAGCCAAGACCTGTGGGAGGCGCAAGTGGCCCCGCCTGGAAGCCTAGTTTACAGCATGCGGGAAGCGAGCCTCCTCCGGAGAAGAGAAGGCAGCCCTGCTGTGTGTGGCTGCATTCACTGCTTTGGCGCAGCCGAGTGTGCCTCCATTACGGCAGAGCTCCAGCTCTGCTCAGAGGCCCGATCTGACAGAGTTGCTGGCGTTAGGCTGCTCTGTCCTGGGCGAGTCTTGCCCAGACTTGCTTCACACATAGGCTTCCAGTCCAGGAAGGAGCGGGCTGCGCGAGACTGGGAGATGCTCCTGGCGCCTTCCTGGCCTCAGCTCCACTCCTGCCTTGCCTTTGCACCTAGTCCCCAGGCGTTCTTGTGGAGGGCTTAGTTGCCGGTGGGTTGCACACTGCCAAGCGCTCCAGCAGTGAGGGCTCTATTAGAGGCAATGGGAGGGCAACTGCAGGGCTCCTCCAGCGGTTGCTTGACCGCCCAGACTCAGCACAGCACGGAGAGCACAAAGTTCACAGGGCCCCTGGCTGGGGTCTGCAGCCCCACATACGCGGAAACTGACTCGGTGAGGGCGCAGAAGGTGCCTGACAGACGTCATTTCCCTAGTGATCTCCTCCCCAGCAGAGACGTGTGCAGGTGCTTGGGGCCTGCCCCTGCGTGTCTGGGCTCCCGTCCACAGCCCCAGCTCAGTGTAGCAGCTCCTGAGCCAAGACATGTGGGCGGCGAGGGGGGCCCCGCCTGGAAGGCTAGTTTACAGCATGCGGGAAGCGAGCCTCCTCGGGAGAAGAGAAGGCAGCCCTGCTGTGTGCGGCTGCATTCACTGCTTGGGCGGAGCCGAGGGTGCCTCCAGTACGGCAGAGATCCAGCTCTGCTCAGAGGCCCGATCTGTCAGAGTTGCTGGCGTGAGGCTGCTCTGCCCTGGGCGAGCCTTGCCCAGACTTGCCGCACGTTAGGCTTCCAGTCCAGAAAGGAGCGGGCTGCGTGAGACAGGGAGATGCTACTGGCGCCTTCCTGGCCTCAGCTCCACTCCTGCCTTGCCTTTGCACCTAGTACCCAGGCGTTCTTGTGGAGGGCATAGTTGCCGGTGGGTTGCACACTGCCAAGCGCTCCAGCAGTGAGGGCTCTATTAGAGGCAATGGGAGGGCAACTGCAGGGCTCCTCCAGCGGTTGCTTGACCGCCCAGACTCAGCACAGCACGGAGAGCACAAGGCTCACAGGGCCCCTGGCTGGGGTCTGCAGCCCCACACACCGGAGGTGAACTCCGGGAGCGCCCAGAAGGTGACTGACAGACGTCATTTCCCTAGTGCTCTCCTCCCCAGCAGAGACGTGTGCAGGTGGTTGGGGCCTGCCCCTGCGTGTCTGGGCTCCCGTCCACAGCCCCACCTCAGGGAAGCAGCTCCTCAGCCAAGACCTGTGGGAGGCGCAGTGGGCCCCGCCTGGAAGCCCAGTTTACAGCATGCTGGAAGCGAACGTCCTTGGGAGAAGGGGAGGCAGCCCAGCTGCGTGCGGCTGCAATCACTGCTTTGGCGGAGCCGAGTGCCCCTCCAGTACGGCAGAGCTCCAGCTATGCTGAAGGCCAGATCTGGAAGAGCTGCTGGCGTGAGGCTGCTCTGCCCTGGGCGAAACTTGCCCAGACTTGCCTCGCGGCTAGGCCTCCAGTCCAGGAAGGAGCAGGCTGTGCGAGACTGGGACATACTACTGGCGCCTTCCTGGACTCAGCTCCACTCCTGCCTTGCCTTTGCACCTAGTCCCCAGCGTTCTTGTGGAGGGCTTAGTTGCCGGTGGGTTGCACACTGCCAAGCGCTCCAGAAGTGAGGGCTCTATTAGAGGCAATGGGAGGGCAACTGCAGGGCTCCTTCAGCGGTTGCTTGACCGCCCAGACTCAGCACAGCACGGAGAGCACAAGGCTCACAGGGCCCCTGACTGGGGTCTGCAGCCCCACACAGGCGGAGGCTGACTCGGTGAGCGCCCAGAAGGTGCCTGACAGACGTCATTTCCCTAGGGCTCCCCACCCCAGCAGAGAAATGTGCAGGTGGTTTGGGCCTGCCCCTGCGTGTCTGGGCTCCCGTCCACAGCCCCAGCTCAGGGAAACAGCTCCTCAGCCAAGAACTGAAGGAGGCGCGCGGCGCCCCCGCCTGGAATCCTAGTGCACAGCATGCGGGAAGCAACCCTCCTTGGGAGAAGAGGAGGCAGCCCAGATGCCTGCGGCTGCAATCACTGCTTGGGCGGAGCCGAGAGTGCCTCCTGTACGGCAGAGCTCCAGCTCTGCTCAGAGGCCCGATCTGGCAGAGTTGCTGGCGTGAGGCTGCTTTGCCCTGGGCGAGCCTTGCCCAGACTTGCCTCTCGGCTAGGCTTCCAGTGCAGGAAGGAGCAGGCTGCGCGAGATTTGGAGATGCTACTGGCGTCTTCCTGGCCTCAGCTCCACTCCTGCCTTGCCTTTGCACCTAGTCCCCTGGCGTTCTTGTGGAGGGCTTGTTGCCGGTGGGTTGCCCACTGCCAAGCGCTCCAGCAGTGAGGGCTCTATTAGAGGCAATGGGAGGGCAACTGCAGGGCTCCTCCAGCGGTTGCTTGACCGCCAAGACTCAGCACAGCACGGAGAGCACAAGGCTCACAGGGCCCCTGGCTGGGGTCTGCAGCCCCACACACTCGGAGGCTGCCTCGATGAGCGGCCAGAAGATGCCTGACAGACGTCATTTCCCTAGTGCTCTCCTCCCCAGCAGAGACGTGTGCAGGTGGTTGGGGCCTGCCCCTGCGTGTCTGGGCTCCCGTCCACAACCCCAGCTCAGAGAAGGAGCTCCTGAGCCAAGACCTGTGGGAGGCGCAGGTGGCCCCGCCTGGAAGCCTAGTTTACAGCATGCGGGAAGCGAGTCTCCTCGGGAGAAGAGGAGCCAGTCCAGCTGCGTGAGGCTGCAATCACTGCTTTGGCGGAGTCGAGTGCCCCTCCAGTGCGGCAGAGGTCCAGCTCTGCTCAGAGGCCCGATCTGGCAGAGTTGCTGGCTTGAGGCTGCTCTGCCCAGGGCGAGCTTTGCCCAGACTTGCCTCGCGGCTAGGCTTCCAGTCCAGGAAGGAGCAGGCTGCGCGAGACTAGGAGATGCTACTGGCGCCTTCCTGGCCTCAGCTCCTCTCCTGCCTTGCCTTTGCACCTAGTCCCCAGGTGTTCTTGTGAAAGGCTTAGTTGCCGGTGGGTTGCACACTGCCAAGCGCTCCAGCCGTGAGGGCTCTATTAGAGGCAAAGGGAGGGCTACTGCAAGTCGCCTCTTGGGTTTTCTTGACCGCCCAGACTCAGCACAGCACGGAAAGTACAAGGCTCACAGGGCCCCTGGCTGGGGTCTGCAGCCCCACACACCGGAGGTGAACTCCGGGAGCGCCCAGAAGGTGCCTGACAGACGTCATTTCCGTATTTCTCTCCTCCCCAGCAGAGACGTGTGCAGGTGGTTGGGGCCTGCCCCTGCGTGTCTGGGCTCCCGTCCACAGCCCCAGCTCAGGGAAGCAGCTCCTGAGCCAAGACCTGTGGGAGGCACAGGGGGCCCCGCCTGGAAGCCCAGTTTACAGCATGCGTGATTCGAGCCTCCTTGGGAGAAGGGGAGGCAGCCCAGCTGCGTGCGGCTGCAATCACTGCTTTGGCGGAGCCGAGTGCCCTTCCAGTACGGCAGAGCTCCAGCTATACTCAAGGCCAGATCTGGCAGAGTTGCTGGCGTGAGGCTGCTCTGCCCTGGGCGAGCATTGCCCAGACTTGCCTCTCGGCTAGGCTTCCAGTCCAGGAAGGAGCAGGCTGCGCGAGACTGGGAGATGCTACTGGCGCCTTCCTGGCCTAAGCTCCACTCCTGCCTTGCCTTTGCACCTAGACCCCAGGCGTTCTTGTGGTGGGCTTAGTTGCCGGTGGGTTGCACACTTCCAAGAGCTCCATCTTGAGGGCTCTATAAGAGGCAAAGTGAGGGCAAGTGGAAGTCTATTCTTACGGTTGCTTGCCGCCCAGACTCAGCACAGCACGGAGAGCACAAGGCTCACAGGGCCCCTGGCTGTGGTCTGCAGCCCCACACACCGGAGGTGAACTCCGGGAGCGCCCAGAAGGTGCCTGAGTGCCGGCATTTCCCTAGTGCTCTCCTCCCAGGCAAAGACGTGTGCAGGTGGTTGGGGCCTGCCCCTGCGTGTCTGATCTCCCGTCCACAGCCTCAGCTCAGGGAAGCACCTCCTGAGCCAAGACCTGTGGGAGGCGCAGGGGGCCCAGTCTGGAAGCCTAGTTTACAGCATGCAGGAAGCGAGCCTTCTCCGGAGAAGAGAAGGCAGCACTGCTGTGTGCGGCTGCATTCACTGCTTTGGCGGAGCCGAGTGCGCCTCCAGTACGGCAGAGCTCCAGCTCTGCTCAGAGTCCCGATCTGACAGAGTTGCTGGCGTTAGGCTGCTCTGTCCTGGGCGAGCCTTGCCCAGACTTGCCTCACACATAGGCTTCCAGTCCAGGATGGAGCGGGCTGCGCGAGACTGGGAGATGCTACTGGCGCCTTCCTGGCCTCAGCTCCACTCCTGCTTTGCCTTTGCACCTAGTCCCCAGGCGTTCATGTGGAGGGCTTAGTTGCCGGTGGGTTGCACACTGCCAAGCGCTCCAGCAGTGAGGGCTCTATTAGAGGCAATGGGAGGGCAACTGCAGGGCTCCTCCAGCGGTTGCTTGACTGCCCAGACTCAGCACAGCACGGAGAACACAAGGCTCACAGGGCCCCTGGCTGGGGTCTTCAGGACCACACACCGGATGTGAACTCCGGGAGCTCCCAGAATGTGCCTGAGAGACGTCATTTCCCTAGTGCTCTTCTTCCCAGCAGAGACGAATGCAGGTGGTTGGGGCCTGCCCCTGCGTGTCTGGGCTCCCGTCCACAGCCCCAGCTCAGGAAAGCAGCTCCTGAGCCAAGACCTGAGAGAGGCGCAGGGGGCCCAGCCTGGAAGCCTAGTTTACAGCATGTGGGAATCGAGCCTCCTTGAAAGAAGGGGAGGAAGCCCAGCTGCGTGCGGCTGCAATCACTGCTTTGGCGGAGCCGAGTGCCCCTCCATTACGGCACAACTCCAGCTCTGCTCAGAGGCCCGATCTGGCAGAGTTGCTGGTGTGAGGCTGCGTTGCCCTGGGCGAACCTTGCCCAGAATTGCCTCGCGGCTAGGCTTCCAGTCCAGGAAGGAGCAGGCTACGCGAGACTGGGTGATGCTACTGGCGCCTTCCTGGCCTCAGCTCCACTCCTGCCTTGCCTTTGCACCTAGTCCCCAGGCGTTCTTGTGGAGGGCTTAGTTGCCGGTGAGTTGCACACTGCCAAGCGCTCCAGCAGTGAGGGCTCTATTAGAGGCAATGGGAGGGCAACTGCAGGGCTCCTCCAGCGGTTCTTTGACCGCCCAGACTCAGCACAGCACGGAGAGCACAAGGCTCACAGGGCCCCTGGCTGGGGTCTGCTGCCCCACACACCGGAGGTGAACTCCGGGTGCGCACAGAAGGTGCCTGAGTGCCGTCATTTCCTTAGTGCTCTCCTCCCAGGCAGAGACGTGTGCAGGTGGTTGGGGCCTGCCCCTGCGTGTCTGAGCTCCCGTCCACAGCCCCAGCTGAGGGAAGCAGCTCCTGAGCCAAGACCTGTGGGAGGCGCAGGGGGCCCCGCCCGGAAGCCTAGTTTACAGCATGCGGGAAGCGAGCCTCCTCCGGAGAAGAGAAGGCATCCCTGTTGTGTGCGGCTGCATTCACTGCTTTGGCGGAGCCGAGTGCGCCTCCAGTACGGCAGAGCTCCAGCTCTGCTCAGAGGCCCAATCTGGCAGTGTTGCTGGCGTGAGGCTGCTCTGCCCAGGGCAATTTTGCCCAGAATTGCCTTGCGGCTAGGCTTCCAGTGCAGGAAGGAGCAGGCTGAGCAAGACTAGGAGATGCTACTGGCGCCTTCTTGGCCTCAGCTCCACTCCTGCCTTGCCTTTGCACCTAGTACCCAGGCGTTCTTGTTAAAGGCTTAGTTGCCGGTGGGTTGCACACTGCCAAGCGCTTCAGCCGTGAGGGCTCTATTAGAGGCAAAGGGAGGGCTACTGCAGGTCGCCTCTTGCGTTTGCTTGACCGCCCAGAATCAGCACAGCACGGATAGTACAAGGCTCACAGGGCCCCTGGCTGGGGTCTGCAGCCCCACACACCGGAGGGGAATTCCAGGAGCGCCCAGAAGGTGCCTGACAGACGTCATTTCCCTAGTGCTCTCCTCCCCAGCAGAGACGTGTGCAGGTGGTTGGGGCCTGCCCTTGAGTGTCTGGACTCCCTTCCACAGCCCCAGCTCAGGGAAGCAGCTCCTCAGCTAAGACCTGTAGGAGGCGCGGGGCGCCCCCGCCGGGAAGCCTAGTTTACAGCATGCCGGAAGTGAGCCTCCTCAGTACAAGAGAAGGCAGCCCAGCTGCGTGCGAATGCAATCAGTACTTTGGCGGAGCCGAGTGCCCCTCCAGTACGGCAGAGCTCCAGCTCTGCTCAAAGGTCCGATCTCTCATAGTTGCTGGCGTGAGCCTCCTGTGCCCTGGGCGAGCCTTGCCCAGACTTGCCTCGCGTAGGCTTCCTGTCCAGAAAGGAGCGGGCTGCGCGAGACTGGGAGATGCTACTGGCGCCATCCTGGCCTCAGCTCCGCTCCTGCCTTGCATTTGCAGCTATTCCCCAGGCGTTCTTGTGGAGGGCTTAGTTGCCGGTGGGTTGCACACTGCCAAGCGCTCCAGCAGTGAGGGCTCTATTAGAGGCAATGGGAGGGCAACTGCAGGGCTCCTCCAGCGGTTGCTTGACCGCCCAGACTCAGCACAGCACGGAGAGCAAAAGGCTCACAGGGCCCCTGGCTGGGGTCTGCAGCCCCACACTCCGGTGGTGAACTCCGGGAGAGCCCAGAAGGTGCCTGAGAGAAGTCATTTCCCTAGTACTCTCCTTCCCAGCAGAAACGTGTGCAGGTGGTTGGGGCCTGCCCCTGCGTGTCTGGGCTCCCGTCCACAGCCCCAGCTCAGGGAAGCAGCTCCTGAGTCAAGACCTTTGTGAGGCGCGGGGGGCCTCGCCTGGAAGCCTAGTTTACAGCATGCGGGAGGCGAGCCTCCTCGGGAGAGGAGAAGGAAGCCCTGCTTTGTGCGGCTGCATTCACTGCTTTGGCGGAGCCGAGTGCGCCTCCAATACGGCAGAGCTCCAGCTCTGCTCAGAGTCCGGATCTGGCAGAGTTACTTGAGTTAGGCTGCTCTTTCCTGGGCGAGCCTTGCCCAGACTTGCCTCGCACATAGGCTTCCAGTCCAGGAAGGAGCGGGCTGCGCGGGACTGGGAGATGCTGCTGGCGCCTTCCTGGCCTCAGCTCCACTCCTGCCTTGCCTTTGCACCTAGTTCCCAGGCGTTCCTGAGGAGGGCTTAGTTGCCGGTGGGTTGCACACTGCCAAGCGCTCCAGCAGTGAGGGCTCTATTAGAGGCAATGGGAGGGCAACTGCAGGGCTCCTCCAGCGGCTGCTTGACCGCCCAGACTCAGCACAGCACGGAGGCACAAGGCTCACAGGGCCCCTGGCTGGGGTCTGCAGCCCCACACACGCGGAGGCCGAGTCGGTGAGCGCGCAGAAGGTGCCTGACAGACGTCATTTCCCTAGTGCTCTCCTCCCCAGCAGAGACGTGTGCAGGTGGTTGGGGCCTGCCCCTGCGTGTCTGGGCTCCTGTCCACAGCCCCAGCTCAGGGAAGCAGCTCCTGAGCCAAGACCTGTGGTAGGCGCAGGGGCCCCGCCTGGAAGCCTAGTTTGCAGCATGCGGGAAGCGAGACTCCTCGGGAGAAGAGGAGCCAGCCCAGCTGCGTGCTGCTGCAATCAATACTTTGGCGGAGCCGAGTACCCCTCTAGTACGGCCGTGCTCCAGCTCTGCTCAGAGGCCCGATCTGGCAGAGTTGCTTGCGTGAGGCTGCTCTGCCCTGGGCGAGCCTTGCCCAGACTTGCCTCGCGGCTAGGCTTCCAGTCCAGGAAGGAGCAGGCTGCGTGAGACTGGGAGAAGCTACTGGCGCCTTCCTGGCCTCAGCTCCACTCCTGTCTTGCCTTTGCACCTAGTCCCCAGGCGTTCTTGTGGAGGGCTTAGTTGCCGGTGGGTTGCACACTGCCAAGCGCTCCAGCAGTGAGGGCTCTATCAGAGGCAAAGGGAGGGCTACTGCAAGTCGCCTCTTTCGTTTGCTTGACCGCCCAGACTCAGCACAGCACGGAAAGCACAAGGCTCACAGGGCCCCTGGCTGGGGTCTGCAGCCCCACACACCGGAGGGGAATTCCGGGAGCGCCCAGAAGGTGCCAGACAGACGTCATTTTCCTAGTGCTCTCCTCCCCAGCAGAGACGTGTGCAGGTGGTTGGGGCCTGCCCTTGAGTGTCTGGACTCCCTTCCACAGCCCCAGCTCAGGGAAGCAGCTCCTCAGCTAAGACCTGTAGGAGGCGCGGGGCGCCCCCGCCGGGAAGCCTAGTTTACCGCATGCCGGAAGCGAGCCTCCTCAGTACAACAGAAGGCAGCCCAGCTGCGTGCGAATGCAATCAGTACTTTGGCGGAGCCGAGTGCCCCTCCAGTACGGCAGAGCTCCAGCTCTGCTCAAAGGTCCGATCTCTCATAGTAGCTGGCGTGAGCCTCCTGTGCCCTGGGCGAGCCTTGCCCAGACTTGCCTCGCGTAGGCTTCCTGTCCAGAAAGGAGCGGGCTGCGCGAGACTGGGAGATGCTACTGGCGCCTTCCAGGCCTCAGCTCCACTCCTGCCTTGCCTTTGCACCTAGTCCCCAGGCGTTCTTGTGGACGGCTTAGTTGCCGGTGTGTTGCACACTGATAAGCGCTCCAGCAGTGAGGGCTCTATTAGAGGCAAAGGGAGGGCAACTGCAAGTTTCCTCTTGCGGTTGCTTGACCGCCCAGACTCAGCACAGCACGGAGAGCCCAAGGCTCACAGGGCCCCTGGCTGGGGTCTGCAGCCAAACACACGCGGAAACTGACTCGGTGAGCGCCCAGAAGGTGCCTGACAGACGTCATTTCCCTAGTGCTCTCCTCCCCAGCAGAGACATGTGCAGGTGGTTGGGCCCTGTCCCTGCGTGTCTGGGCTCCCGTGCACAGCCCCACCTCAGGGAAGCAGCTCCTGAGCCAAGACCTGTAGGAGGCGCAGGGCACCCCTGCCGGGAAGCCTAGTTTACAGCATGCCGGAAGTGAGCCTCCTCAGTACAAGAGAAGGCAGCCCAGCTGCGTGCGAATGCAATCAGTACTTTGGCGGAGCCGAGTGCCCCTCCAGTACGGCAAAGCTCCAGCTCTGCTCAAAGGTCCGATCTCTCATAGTTGCTGGCGTGAGCCTCCTGTGCCCTGGGCGAGCCTTGCCCAGACTTGCCTCGCGTAGGCTTCCTGTCCAGAAAGGAGGGGGCTGCGCGAGACTGGGAGATGATACTGGCGCCATCCTGGCCTCAGCTCCACTCCTGCCTTGCCGTTGCACCTAGTCCCCAGGCGTTCTTGTGGAGGGCTTAGTTGCCGGTGGGTTGCACAATGCCAAGCGCTCCAGCAGTGAGGGCTCTATTAGTGGTAATGGGAGGGCAACTGCAGGGCTCCTCCAGCGGTTGCTTGACCGCCCAGACTCAGCACAGCACGGAGAGCACAAGGCTCACAGGGCCACTGGCTGTGGTCTGCAGCCCCACACACGCGGAGGCTGACTCGGTGAGCGCCCAGAAGGTTCCAGACAGACGTCATTTCCCTAGTGCTCTCCTCCCCAGCAGAGACGTGTGCAGGTGGTTAGGGCCTACCCCTGCGTTTCTGGGCTCCCGTCCACAGCCCCAGCTCAGGAAAGCAGCTCCTGAGCCAAGACCTGTGAGAGGCGCAGGGGGTCCAGCCTGGAAGCCTAGTTACAGCATGTGGGAATCGAGCCTCCTTGAAAGAAGGGGAGGAAGCCCAGCTGCGTGCGGCTGCAATCACTGCTTTGGCGGAGCCGAGTGCCCCTCCATTACGGCACAGCTCCAGCTCTGCTCAGAGGCCCGATCTGGCAGAGTTGCTGGTGTGAGGCTGCGCTGCCCTGGGCGAACCTTGCCCAGACTTGCCTCGCGGCTAGGCTTCCAGTCCAGGAAGGAGCAGGCTGCGCGAGACTGGGTGATGCTACTGGCGCCTTCCTGGCCTCAGCTCCACTCCTGCCTTGCCTTTGCACCTAGTCCCCAGGCGTTCTTGTGGAGGGCTTAGTTGCCGGTGTGTTGCACACTGCCAAGCGATCCAGCAGTGAGGGCTCTATTAGAGGCAATGGGAGGGCAACTGCAGGGCTCCTCCAGCGGTTCTTTGACCGCCCAGACTCAGCACAGCACGGAGAGCACAAGGCTCACAGGGCCCCTGGCTGGGGTCTGCTGCCCCACACACCGGAGGTGAACTCCGGGAGCGCACAGAAGGTGCCTGAGTGCCGTCATTTCCCTAGTGCTCTCCTCCCAGGCAGAGACGTGTGCAGGTGGTTGGGGCCTGCCCCTGCGTGTCTGAGCTCCCGTCCACAGCCCCAGCTGAGGGAAGCAGCTCCTGAGCCAAGACCTGTGGGAGGCGCAGGGGGCCCCGCCCGGAAGCCTAGTTTACAGCATGCGGGAAGCGAGCCTCCTCCGGAGAAGAGAAGGCAGCCCTGTTGTGTGCGGCTGCATTCACTGCTTTGGCGGAGCCGAGTGCGCCTCCAGTACGGCAGAGCTCCAGCTCTGCTCAGAGGCCCAATCTGGCAGTGTTGCTGGCGTGAGGCTGCTCTGCCCAGGGAAATTTTGCCCAGACTTGCCTTGCGGCTAGGCTTCCAGTGCAGGAAGGAGCAGGCTGCGCGAGACTAGGAGATGCTACTGCCGCCTTCTTGGCCTCAGCTCCACTCCTGCCTTGCCTTTGCACCTAGTCCCCAGGCGTTCTTGTGAAAGGCTTAGTTGCCGGTGGGTTGCACACTGCCAAGCGCTTCAGCCGTGAGGGCTCTATTAGAGGCAAAGGGAGGGCTACTGCAGGTCGCCTCTTGCGTTTGCTTGACCGCCCAGAATCAGCACAGCACGGATAGTACAAGGCTCACAGGGCCCCTGGCTGGGGTCTGCAGCCCCACACACCGGAGGGGAATTCCAGGAGCGCCCAGAAGGTGCCTGACAGACGTCATTTCCCTAGTGCTCTCCTCCCCAGCAGAGACGTGTGCAGGTGGTTGGGGCCTGCCCTTGAGTGTCTGGACTCCCTTCCACAGCCCCAGCTCAGGGAAGCAGCTCCTCAGCTAAGACCTGTAGGAGGCGCGGGGCGCCCCCGCCGGGAAGCCTAGTTTACAGCATGCCGAGAGCGAGCCTCCTCAGTACAAGAGAAGGAAGCCCAGCTGCGTGCGAATGCAATCAGTACTTTGGCGGAGCCGAGTGCCCCTCCAGTACGGCAGAGCTCCAGCTCTGCTCAAAGGTCCGATCTCTCATAGTTGCTGGCGTGAGCCTCCTGTGCCCTGGGCGAGCCTTGCCCAGACTTGCCTCGCGTAGGCTTCCTGTCCAGAAAGGAGCGGGCTGCGCGAGACTGGGAGATGCTACTGGCGCCATCCTGGCCTCAGCTCCACTCCTGCCTTGCATTTGCAGCTATTCCCCAGGCGTTCTTGTGGAGGGCTTAGTTGCCGGTGGGTTGCACACTGCCAAGCGCTCCAGCAGTGAGGGCTCTATTAGAGGCAATGGGAGGGCAACTGCAGGGCTCCTCCAGCGGTTGCTTGACCGCCCAGACTCAGCACAGCACGGAGAGCAAAAGGCTCACAGGGCCCCTGGCTGGGGTCTGCAGCCCCACACTCCGGTGGTGAACTCCGGGAGAGCCCAGAAGGTGCCTGAGAGAAGTCATTTCCCTAGTACTCTCCTTCCCAGCAGAAACGTGTGCAGGTGGTTGGGGCCTGCCCCTGCGTGTCTGGGCTCCCGTCCACAGCCCCAGCTCAGGGAAGCAGCTCCTGAGTCAAGACCTTTGTGAGGCGCGGGGGGCCTCGCCTGGAAGCCTAGTTTACAGCATGCGGGAGGCGAGCCTCCTCGGGAGAGGAGAAGGCAGCCCTGCTTTGTGCGGCTGCATTCACTGCTTTGGCGGAGACGAGTGCGCCTCCAATACGGCAGAGCTCCAGCTCTGCTCAGAGTCCGGATCTGGCAGAGTTGCTTGAGTTAGGCTGCTCTTTCCTGGGCGAGCCTTGCCCAGACTTGCCTCGCACATAGGCTTCCAGTCCAGGAAGGAGCGGGCTGCGCGAGACTGGGAGATGCTGCTGGCGCCTTCCTGGCCTCAGCTCCACTCCTGCCTTGCCTTTGCACCTAGTTCCCAGGCGTTCCTGTGGAGGGCTTAGTTGCCGGTGGGTTGCACACTGCCAAGCGCTCCAGCAGTGAGGGCTCTATTAGAGGCAATGGGAGGGCAACTGCAGGGCTCCTCCAGCGGCTGCTTGACCGCCCAGACTCAGCACAGCACGGAGGCACAAGGCTCACAGGGCCCCTGGCTGGGGTCTGCAGCCCCACACGCGCGGAGGCCGAGTCGGTGAGCGCGCAGAAGGTGCCTGACAGACGTCATTTCCCTAGTGCTCTCCTCCCCAGCAGAGACGTGTGCAGGTGGTTGGGGCCTGCCCCTGCGTGTCTGGGCTCCTGTCCACAGCCCCAGCTCAGGGAAGCAGCTCCTGAGCCAAGACCTGTGGGAGGCGCAGGGGGCCCCGCCTGGAAGCCTAGTTTACAGCATGCGGGAAGCGAGACTCCTCGGGAGAAGAGGAGCCAGCCCAGCTGCGTGCGGCTGCAATCAATACTTTGGCGGAGCCGAGTACCCCTCTAGTACGGCCGTGCTCCAGCTCTGCTCAGAGGCCCGATCTGGCAGAGTTGCTTGTGTGAGGCTGCTCTGCCCTGGGCGAGCCTTGCCCAGACTTGCCTCGCGGCTAGGCTTCCAGTCCAGGAAGGAGCAGGCTGCGCGAGACTGGGAGAAGCTACTGGCGCCTTCCTGGCCTCAGCTCCACTCCTGCCTTGCCTTTGCACCTAGTCCCCAGGCGTTCTTGTGGAGGGCTTAGTTGCCGGTGGGTTGCACACTGCCAAGCGCTCCAGCAGTGAGGGCTCTATCAGAGGCAAAGGGAGGGCTACTGCAAGTCGCCTCTTTCGTTTGCTTGACCGCCCAGACTCAGCACAGCACGGAGAGCACAAGGCTCACAGGGCCCCTGGCTGGGGTCTGCAGCCCCACACATCGGAGGTGAACTCCGGGAGCGCCCAGAAGGTGCCAGACAGACGTCATTTTCCTAGTGCTCTCCTCCCCAGCAGAGACGTGTGCAGGTGGTTGGGGCCTGCCCTTGAGTGTCTGGACTCCCTTCCACAGCCCCAGCTCAGGGAAGCAGCTCCTCAGCTAAGACCTGTAGGAGGCGCGGGGCGCCCCCGCCGGGAAGCCTAGTTTACAGCATGCCGGAAGCGAGCCTCCTCAGTACAACAGAAGGCAGCCCAGCTGCGTGCGAATGCAATCAGTACTTTGGCGGAGCCGAGTGACCCTCCAGTACGGCAGAGCTCCAGCTCTGCTCAAAGGTCCGATCTCTCATAGTAGCTGGCGTGAGCCTCCTGTGCCCTGGGCGAGCCTTGCCCAGACTTGCCTCGCGTAGGCTTCCTGTCCAGAAAGGAGCGGGCTGCGCGAGACTGGGAGATGCTACTGGCGCCTTCCAGGCCTCAGCTCCACTCCTGCCTTGCCTTTGCACCTAGTCCCCAGGCGTTCTTGTGGACGGCTTAGTTGCCGGTGTGTTGCACACTGATAAGCGCTCCAGCAGTGAGGGCTCTATTAGAGGCAAAGGGAGGGCAACTGCAAGTTTCCTCTTGCGGTTGCTTGACCGCCCAGACTCAGCACAGCACGGAGAGCCCAAGGCTCACAGGGCCCCTGGCTGGGGTCTGCAGCCAAACACACGCGGAAACTGACTCGGTGAGCGCCCAGAAGGTGCCTGACAGACGTCATTTCCCTAGTGCTCTCCTCCCCAGCAGAGACATGTGCAGGTGGTTGGGCCCTGTCCCTGCGTGTCTGGGCTCCCGTGCACAGCCCCACCTCAGGGAAGCAGCTCCTGAGCCAAGACCTGTAGGAGGCGCAGGGCACCCCTGCCGGGAAGCGTAGTTTACAGCATGCCATAAGCGAGCCTCCTCAGTACAAGAGAAGGCAGCCCAGCTGCGTTCGGCTGCAATCAGTACTTTGGCGGAGCCGAGTGCCCCTCCAGTACGGCAGAGCTCCAGCTCTGCTCAAAGGCCCGATCTCTCAGAGTTGCTGGCGTGAGGCTGCTGTGCCCTGGGCCAGCCTTGCCAAGACTTGCCTCGCGTTAGGCTTCCAGTCCAGAAAGGAGGGGGCTGCGCGAGACTGGGAGATACTACTGGCGCCACCCTGGCCTCAGCTCCACTCCTGCCTTGCCATTGCACCTAGTCCCCAGGCGTTCTTGTGGAGGGCTTAGTTGCCGGTGGGTTGCACAATGCCAAGCGCTCCAGCAGTGAGGGCTCTATTAGTGGTAATGGGAGGGCAACTGCAGGGCTCCTCCAGCGGTTGCTTGACCGCCCAGACTCAGCACAGCACGGAGAGCACAAGGCTCACAGGGCCACTGGCTGGGGTCTGCAGCCCCACACACGCGGAGGCTGACTCGGTGAGCGCCTAGAAGGTTCCAGACAGACGTCATTTCCCTAGTGCTCTCCTCCCCAGCAGAGACGTGTGCAGGTGGTTAGGGCCTACCCCTGCGTTTCTGGGCTCCCGTCCACAGCCCCAGCTCAGGAAAGCAGCTCCTGAGCCAAGACCTGTGAGAGGCGCAGGGGGCCCAGCCTGGAAGCCTAGTTTACAGCATGTGGGAATCGAGCCTCCTTGAAAGAAGGGGAGGAAGCCCAGCTGCGTGCGGCTGCAATCACTGCTTTGGCGGAGCCGAGTGCCCCTCCATTACGGCACAGCTCCAGCTCTGCTCAGAGGCCCGATCTGGCAGAGTTGCTGGTGTGAGGCTGCGCTGCCCTGGGCGAACCTTGCCCAGACTTGCCTCGCGGCTAGGCTTCCAGTCCAGGAAGGAGCAGGCTGCGCGAGACTGGGAGATGCTACTGGCGCCTTCCTAGCCTCAGCTCCACTCCTGCCTTGCCTTTGCACCTAGTCCCCAGGCGTTCTTGTGGAGGGCTTAGTTGCCGGTGAGTTGCACACTGCCAAGCGCTCCAGCAGTGAGGGCTCTATTAGAGGCAATGGGAGGGCAACTGCAGGGCTCCTCCAGCGGTTCTTTGACCGCCCAGACTCAGCACAGCACGGAGAGCACAAGGCTCACAGGGCCCCTGGCTGGTGTCTGCTGCCCCACACACCGGAGGTGAACTCCGGGAGCGCACAGAAGGTGCCTGAGTGCCGTCATTTCCCTAGTGCTCTCCTCCCAGGCAGAGACGTGTGCAGGTGGTTGGGGCCTGCCCCTGCGTGTCTGAGCTCCCGTCCACAGCCCCAGCTGAGGGAAGCAGCTCCTGAGCCAAGACCTGTGGGAGGCGCAGGGGGCCCCGCCCGGAAGCCTAGTTTACAGCATGCGGGAAGCGAGCCTCCTCCGGAGAAGAGAAGGCAGCCCTGTTGTGTGCGGCTGCATTCACTGCTTTGGCGGAGCCGAGTGCGCCTCCAGTACGGCAGAGCTCCAGCTCTGCTCAGAGGCCCGATCTGGCAGTGTTGCTGGCGTGAGGCTGCTCTGCCCAGGGCAATTTTGCCCAGACTTGCCTTGCGGCTAGGCTTCCAGTGCAGGAAGGAGCAGGCTGCGCGAGACTGGGAGATGCTACTGGCGCATTCTTGGCCTCAGCTCCACTCCTGCCTTGCCTTTGCATCCAGTCCCCAGGCGTTCTTGTGAAAGGCTTAGTTGCCGGTGTTTTGCACACTGCCAAGCGCTTCAGCCGTGAGGGCTCTATTAGAGGCAAAGGGAGGGCTACTGCAGGTCGCCTCTTGCGTTTGCTTGACCGCCCAGAATCAGCACAGCACGGATAGTACAAGGCTCACAGGGCCCCTGGCTGGGGTCTGCAGCCCCACACACCGGAGGGGAATTCCAGGAGCGCCCAGAAGGTGCCTGACAGACGTCATTTCCCTAGTGCTCTCCTCCCCAGCAGAGACGTGTGCAGGTGGTTGGGGCCTGCCCTTGAGTGTCTGGACTCCCTTCCACAGCCCCAGCTCAGGGAAGCAGCTCCTCAGCTAAGACCTGTAGGAGGCGCGGGGCGCCCCCGCCGGGAAGCCTAGTTTACAGCATGCCGGAAGTGAGCCTCCTCAGTACAAGAGAAGGCAGCCCAGCTGCGTGCGAATGCAATCAGTACTTTGGCGGAGCCGAGTGCCCCTCCAGTACGGCAGAGCTCCAGCTCTGCTCAAAGGTCCGATCTCTCATAGTTGCTGGCGTGAGCCTCCTGTGCCCTGGGCGAGCCTTGCCCAGACTTGCCTCGCGTAGGCTTCCTGTCCAGAAAGGAGCGGGCTGCGCGAGACTGGGAGATGCTACTGGCGCCATCCTGGCCTCAGCTCCACTCCTGCCTTGCATTTTAAGCTATTCCCCAGGCGTTCTTGTGGAGGGCTTAGTTGCCGGTGGGTTGCACACTGCCAAGCGCTCCAGCAGTGAGGGCTCTATTAGAGGCAATGGGAGGGCAACTGCAGGGCTCCTCCAGCGGTTGCTTGACCGCCCAGACTCAGCACAGCACGGAGAGCAAAAGGCTCACAGGGCCCCTGGCTGGGGTCTGCAGCCCCACACTCCGGTGGTGAACTCCGGGAGAGCCCAGAAGGTGCCTGAGAGAAGTCATTTCCCTAGTACTCTCCTTCCCAGCAGAAACGTGTGCAGGTGGTTGGGGCCTGCCCCTGCGTGTCTGGGCTCCCGTCCACAGCCCCAGCTCAGGGAAGCAGCTCCTGAGTCAAGACCTTTGGGAGGCGCGGGGGGCCTCGCCTGGAAGCCTAGTTTACAGCATGCGGGAGGCGAGCCTCCTCGGGAGAGGAGAAGGCAGCCCTGCTTTTTGCGGCTGCATTCACTGCTTTGGCGGAGCCGAGTGCGCCTCCAATACGGCAGAGCTCCAGCTCTGCTCAGAGTCCGGATCTGGCAGAGTTGCTTGAGTTAGGCTGCTCTTTCCTGGGCGAGCCTTGCCCAGACTTGCCTCGCACATAGGCTTCCAGTCCAGGAAGGAGCGGGCTGCGCGAGACTGGGAGATGCTGCTGGCGCCTTCCTGGCCTCAGCTCCACTCCTGCCTTGCCTTTGCACCTAGTTCCCAGGCGTTCCTGTGGAGGGCTTAGTTGCCGGTGGGTTGCACACTGCCAAGCGCTCCAGCAGTGAGGGCTCTATTAGAGGCAATGGGAGGGCAACTGCAGGGCTCCTCCAGCGGCTGCTTGACCGCCCAGACTCAGCACAGCACGGAGGCACAAGGCTCACAGGGCCCCTGGCTGGGGTCTGCAGCCCCACACACGCGGAGGCCGAGTCGGTGAGCGCGCAGAAGGTGCCTGACAGACGTCATTTCCCTAGTGCTCTCCTCCCCAGCAGAGACGTGTGCAGGTGGTTGGGGCCTGCCCCTGCGTGTCTGGGCTCCTGTCCACAGCCCCAGCTCAGGGAAGCAGCTCCTGAGCCAAGACCTGTGGGAGGCGCAGGGGCCCCGCCTGGAAGCCTAGTTTACAGCATGCGGGAAGCGAGACTCCTCGGGAGAAGAGGAGCCATCCCAGCTGCGTGCTGCTGCAATCAATACTTTGGCGGAGCCGAGTACCCCTCTAGTACGGCCGTGCTCCAGCTCTGCTCAGAGGCCCGATCTGGCAGAGTTGCTTGCGTGAGGCTGCTCTGCCCTAGGCGAGCCTTGCCCAGACTTGCCTCGCGGCTAGGCTTCCAGTCCAGGAAGGAGCAGGCTGCGTGAGACTGGGAGAAGCTACTGGCTCCTTCCTGGCCTCAGCTCCACTCCTGCCTTGCCTTTGCACCTAGTCCCCAGGCGTTCTTGTGGAGGGCTTAGTTGCCGGTGGGTTGCACACTGCCAAGCGCTCCAGCAGTGAGGGCTCTATCAGAGGCAAAGTGAGGGCTACTGCAAGTCGCCTCTTTCGTTTGCTTGACCGCCCAGACTCAGCACAGCACGGAAAGCACAAGGCTCACAGGGCCCCTGGCTGGGGTCTGCAGCCCCACACACCGGAGGGGAATTCCGGGAGCGCCCAGAAGGTGCCAGACAGACGTCATTTTCCTAGTGCTCTCCTCCCCAGCAGAGACGTGTGCAGGTGGTTGGAGCCTGCCCTTGAGTGTCTGGACTCCCTTCCACAGCCCCAGCTCAGGGAAGCAGCTCCTCAGCTAAGACCTGTAGGAGGCGCGGGGCGCCCCCGCCGGGAAGCCTAGTTTACAGCATGCCGGAAGTGAGCCTCCTCAGTACAAGAGAAGGCAGCCCAGCTGCGTGCGAATGCAATCATTACTTTGGCGTAGCCGAGTGCCCCTCCAGTACGGCAGAGCTCCAACTCTGCTCAAAGATCCGATCTCTCATAGTTGCTGGCGTGAGCCTCCTGTGCCCTGGGCGAGCCTTGCCCAGACTTGCCTCGCGTAGGCTTCCTGTCCAGAAAGGAGCGGGCTGCGCGAGACTGGGAGATGCTACTGGCGCCTTCCAGGCCTCACCTCCACTCGTGCCTTGCCTTTGCACCTAGTCCCCAGGCGTTCTTGTGGACGGCTTAGTTGCCGGTGTGTTGCACACTGACAAGCGCTCCAGCAGTGAGGGCTCTATTAGAGGCAAAGGGAGGGCAACTGCAAGTTTCCTCTTGCGGTTGCTTGACCGCCCAGACTCAGCACAGCACGGAGAGCCCAAGGCTCACAGGGCCCCTGGCTGGGGTCTGCAGCCAAACACACGCGGAAACTGACTCCTTGAGCCCCCAGAAGGTGCCTGACAGACGTCATTTCCCTAGTGCTCTCCTCCCCAGCAGAGACATGTGCAGGTGGTTGGGCCCTGTCCCTGCGTGTCTGGGCTCCCGTGCACAGCCCCACCTCAGGGAAGCAGCTCCTCAGCCAAAACCTGTGGGAGGCGCACGGGGCCCCGCCTGGAAGCCCAGTTTAGAGCATGCGGGAAGCGAGCCTCCTTGGGAGAAGGGGAGGCAGCCCAGCTGCGTACGGCTGCAATCACTGCTTTGGCGGTGCCGAGTGCCCCTCCAGTACGGAAGAGCTCCAGCTCTGCTCAGAGGCCCGATCTGGCAGAGTTGCTGGAGTGAGGCTGCTCTGCCCTGGGCGAGCCTTGCCCAGACTTACCTCACGTTAGGCTACCAGTCCAGAAAGGAGTGGGCTGCGCGAGACTGGGAGATGCTACGGGCGCCTTTCTGGCCTCAGCTCCACTCCTGCCTTGCCTTTGCACCTAGTCCCCAGGCGTTCTTGTGGAGGGCTTAGTTGCCGGTTGGTTGCACACTGCCAAACGCTCCAGCAGTGTGGGCTCTATTAGAGGCAATGGGAGGGCAACTGCAGGGCTCCTCCAGCGGTTGCTTGACCGCCCAGACTCAGCACAGCACGGAGAGCACAAGGCTCACAGGGCCCCTGGCTGGGGTCTGCAGCCTCACACACCGGAGCTGAACTCCGGGAGCGCCCAGAAGGTGCCAGACAGACGTCATTTTCCTAGTGCTCTCCTCCCCAGCAGAGACGTGTGCAGGTGGTTGGGGCCTGCCCTTGAGTGTCTGGACTCCCTTCCACAGCCCCAGCTCAGGGAAGCAGCTCCTCAGCTAAGACCTGTAGGAGGCGCGGGGCGCCCCCGCCGGGAAGCCTAGTTTACAGCATGCCGGAAGTGAGCCTCCTCAGTACAAGAGAAGGCAGCCCAGCTGCGTGCGAATGCAATCAGTACTTTGGCGGAGCCGAGTGCCCCTCCAGTACGGCAAAGCTCCAGCTCTGCTCAAAGGTCCGATCTCTCATAGTTGCTGGCGTGAGCCTCCTGTGCCCTGGGCGAGCCTTGCCCAGACTTGCCTCGCGTAGGCTTCCTGTCCAGAAAGGAGCGGGCTGCGCGAGACTGGGAGATGCTACTGGTGCCATCCTGGCCTCAGCTCCACTCCTGCCTTGCATTTGCAGCTAGTCCCCAGGCGTTCTTGTGGAGGGCTTAGTTGCCGGTGGGTTGCACACTGCCAAGCGCTCCAGCAGTGAGGGCTCTATTAGAGGCAATGGGAGGGCAACTGCAGGGCTCCTCCAGCGGTTGCTTGACTGCCCAGACTCAGCACAGCACGGAGAGCAAAAGGCTCACAGGGCCCCTGGCTGGGGTCTGCAGCCCCACACTCCGGAGGTGAACTCCGGGAGAGCCCAGAAGGTGCCTGAGAGACGTCATTTCCCTAGTACTCTCCTTCCCAGCAGAAACGTGTGCAGGTGGTTGGGGCCTGCCCCTGCGTGTCTGGGCTCCCGTCCACAGCCCCAGCTCAGGGAAGCAGCTCCTGAGTCAAGACCTTTGGGAGGCGCGGGGGGACTCGCCTGGAAGCCTAGTTTACAGCATGCGGGAAGCGAGCCTCCTCGGGAGAAGAGAAGGCAGCCCTGCTTTGTGCGGCTGCATTCACTGCTTTGGCGGAGCCGAGTGCGCCTCCAATACGGCAGAGCTCCAGCTCTGCTCAGAGTCCGGATCTGGCAGAGTTGCTTGAGTTAGGCTGCTCTTTCCTGGGCGAGCCTTGCCCAGACTTGCCTCGCACATAGGCTTCCAGTCCAGGAAGGAGCGGGCTGCGCGAGACTGGGAGATGCTGCTGGCGCCTTCCTGGCCTCAGCTCCACTCCTGCCTTGCCTTTGCACCTAGTTCCCAGGCGTTCCTGTGGAGGGCTTAGTTGCCGGTGGGTTGCACACTGCCAAGCGCTCCAGCAGTGAGGGCTCTATTAGAGGCAATGGGAGGGCAACTGCAGGGCTCCTCCAGCGGCTGCTTGACCGCCCAGACTCAGCACAGCACGGAGGCACAAGGCTCACAGGGCCCCTGGCTGGGGTCTGCAGCCCCACACGCGCGGAGGCCGAGTCGGTGAGCGCGCAGAAGGTGCCTGACAGACGTCATTTCACTAGTGCTCTCCTCCCCAGCAGAGACGTGTGCAGGTGGTTGGGGCCTGCCCCTGCGTGTCTGGGCTCCTGTCCACAGCCCCAGCTCAGGGAAGCAGCTCCTGAGCCAAGACCTGTGGGAGGCGCAGGGGGCCCCGCCTGGAAGCCTAGTTTACAGCATGCGGGAAGCGATACTCCTCGGGAGAAGAGGAGCCAGCCCAGCTGCGTGCGGCTGCAATCAATACTTTGGCGGAGCCGAGTACCCCTCTAGTACGGCCGTGCTCCAGCTCTGCTCAGAGGCCCGATCTGGCAGAGTTGCTTGTGTGAGGCTGCTCTGCCCTGGGCGAGCCTTGCCCAGACTTGCCTCGCGGCTAGGCTTCCAGTCCAGGAAGGAGCAGGCTGCGCGAGACTGGGAGAAGCTACTGGCGCCTTCCTGGCCTCAGCTCCACTCCTGCCTTGCCTTTGCACCTAGTCCCCAGGCGTTCTTGTGGAGGGCTTAGTTGCCGGTGGGTTGCACACTGCCAAGCGCTCCAGCAGTGAGGGCTCTATCAGAGGCAAAGGGAGGGCTACTGCAAGTCGCCTCTTTCGTTTGCTTGACCGCCCAGACTCAGCACAGCACGGAAAGCACAAGGTTCACAGGGCCCCAGGCTGGGGTCTGCAGCCCCACACACCGGGGGGGAATTCCGGGAGCGCCCAGAAGGTGCCAGACAGACGTCATTTTCCTAGTGCTCTCCTCCCCAGCAGAGACGTGTGCAGGTGGTTGGAGCCTGCCCTTGAGTGTCTGGACTCCCTTCCACAGCCCCAGCTCAGGGAAGCAGCTCCTCAGCTAAGACCTGTAGGAGGCGCGGGGCGCCCCCGCCGGGAAGCCTAGTTTACAGCATGCCGGAAGCGAGCCTCCTCAGTACAAGAGAAGGCAGCCCACCTGCGTACGAATGCAATCAGTACTTTGGCGGAGCCGAGTGCCCCTCCAGTACGGCAGAGCTCCAGCTCTGCTCAAAGGTCCGATCTCTCATAGTTGCTGGCGTGAGCCTCCTGTGCCCTGGGCGAGCCTTGCCCAGACTTGCCTCGCGTAGGCTTCCTGTCCAGAAAGGAGCGGGCTGCGCGAGACTGGGAGATGCTACTGGCGCCTTCCAGGCCTCAGCTCCACTCCTGCCTTGCCTTTGCACCTAGTCCCCAGGCGTTCTTGTGGACGGCTTAGTTGCCGGTGTGTTGCACACTGACAAGCGCTCCAGCAGTGAGGGCTCTATTAGAGGCAAAGGGAGGGCAACTGCAAGTTTCCTCTTGCGGTTTCTTGACCGCCCAGACTCAGCACAGCACGGAGAGCCCAAGGCTCACAGGGCCCCTGGCTGGGGTCTGCAGCCAAACACACGCGGAAACTGACTCGATGAGCGCCCAGAAGGTGCCTGACAGACGTCATTTCCCTAGTGCTCTCCTCCCCAGCAGAGACATGTGCAGGTGGTTGGGCCCTGTCCCTGCGTGTCTGGGCTCCCGTGCACAGCCCCACCTCAGGGAAGCAGCTCCTCAGCCAAGACCTGTGGGAGGCGCACGGGGCCCCGCCTGGAAGCCCAGGTTAGAGCATGCGGGAAGTGAGCCTCCTTGGGAGAAGGGGAGGCAGCTCAGCTGCGTACGGCTGCAATCACTGCTTTGGCGGTGCTGAGTGCCCCTCCAGTACGGAAGAGCACCAGCTCTGCTCAGAGGCCCGATCTGGCAGAGTTGCTGGCGTGAGGCGGCTCTGCCCTGGGCGAGCCTTGCCCAGACTTGCCTCACATTAGGCTACCAGTCCAGAAAGGAGTGGGCTGCGCGAGACTGGGAGATGCTACGGGCGCCTTTCTGGCCTCAGCTCCACTCCTGCCTTGCCTTTGCACCTAGTCCCCAGGCGTTCTTGTGGAGGGCTTAGTTGCCGGTGGGTTGCACACTGCCAAACGCTCCAGCAGTGTGGGCTCTATTAGAGGCAATGGGAGGGCAACTGCAGGGCTCCTCCAGCGGCTGCTTGACCGCCCAGACTCAGCACAGCACGGAGAGCTCAAGGCTCACAGGGCCCCTGGCTGGGGTCTGCAGCCCCACACACGCGGAGGCCGAGTCGGTGAGCGCGCAGAAGGTGCCTGACAGACGTCATGGCCCCAGTGCTCTCCTCCCCAGCAGAGACGTGTGCAGGTGGTTGGGGCCTGCCCCTGCGTGTCTGGGCTCCTGTCCACAGCCCCAGCTCAGGGAAGCAGCTCCTGAGCCAAGACCTGTGGGAGGCGCAGGGGGCCCCGCCTGGAAGCCTAGTTTACAGCATGCGGGAAGCGAGACTCCTCGGGAGAAGAGGAGCCAGCCCAGCTGCGTGCGGCTGCAATCAATACTTTGGCGGAGCCGATTGCCCCTCTAGTACGGCCGTGCTCCAGCTCTCCTCAGAGGCCCGATCTGGCAGAGTTGCTTGCGTGAGGCTGCTCTGCCCTGGGCGAGCCTTGCCCACACTTGCCTCGCGGCTAGGCATCCAGTCCAGGAAGGAGCAGGCTGCGTGAGACTGGGAGATGCTACTGGCGCCTTCCTGGCCTCAGCTCCACTCCTGCCTTGCCTTTGCACCTAGTCCCCAGGCGTTCTTTTGGAGGGCTTAGTTGCCGGTGGGTTGCACACTGCCAAGCGCTCCAGCAGTGAGGGCTCTATTAGAGGCAATGGGAGGGCAACTGCAGGGCTCCTCCAGCGGTTGCTTGACCGCCCAGACAGCACAGCACGGAGAGCCCAAGGCTCACAGTGCCCCTGGCTGGGGTCTGCAGCCCCACACACCGGAGGGGAATTCCTGGAGCGCCCAGAAGGTGCCAGACAGACGTCATTTTCCTAGTGCTCTCCTCCCCAGCAGAGACGTGTGCAGGTGGTTGGAGCCTGCCCTTGAGTGTCTGGACTCCCTTCCACAGCCCCAGCTCAGGGAAGCAGCTCCTCAGCTAAGACCTGTAGGAGGCGCGGGGCGCCCCCGCCGGGAAGCCTAGTTTACAGCATGCCGGAAACGAGCCTCCTCAGTACAAGAGAAGGCAGCCCAGCTGCGTGCGAATGCAATCAGTACTTTGGCGGAGCCGAGTGCCCCTCCAGTACGGCAGAGCTCCAGCTCTGCTCAAAGGTCCAATCTCTCATAGTAGCTGGCGTGAGCCTCCTGTTCCCTGGGCGAGCCTTGCCCAGACTTGCCTCGCGTAGGCTTCCTGTCCAGAAAGGAGCGGGCTGCGCGAGACTGGGAGATGCTACTGGCGTCTTCCTGGCCTCAGCTCCACTCCTGCCTTGCCTTTGCACCTAGTCCCCAGGCGTTCTTGTGGACGGCTTAGTTGCCGGTGTGTTGCACACTGACAAGCGCTCCAGCAGTGAGGGCTCTATTAGAGGCAAAGAGAGGGCAACTGCAAGTTTCCTCTTGCGGTTGCTTGATCGCCCAGACTCAGCACAGCACGGAGAGCCCAAGGCTCACAGGGCCCCTGGCTGGGGTCTGCAGCCAAACACACGCGGAAACTGACTCGGTGAGCGCCCAGAAGGTGCCTGACAGACGTCATTTCCCTAGTGCTCTACTCCCCAGCAGAGACATGTGCAGGTGGTTGGGCCCTGTCCCTGCGTGTCTGGGCTCCCGTGCACAGCCCCACCTCAGGGAAGCAGCTCCTGAGCCAAGACCTGCGGGAGGCGCAGGGGGCCCCTCCTGGAACCCTAGTTTACAGCATGCGGGAAGCGAGCCTCCTCGGGAGAAGAGAAGCAGCCCTGCTGTGTGCGGCTGCATTCACTGCTTTTGCGGAGCCGAGTGCGCCTCCAGTACAGCAGAGCTCCAGCTCTGCTCAGAGTCCGGATATCGCAGAGTTGCTGGCATTAGGCTGCTCTGTCCTGGGTGAGCCTTGCCCAGACTTGCCTCGCACCTAGGCTTCCAGTCCAGGAAGGAACAGGCTGCGCGAGACTGGGAGATGCTGCTGGCGCCTTCCTGGCCTCAGCTCCACTCCTGCCTTGCCTTTGCACCTAGTCCCCAGGCGTTCCTGTGGAGGGCTTAGTTGCCGGTGGGTTGCACACTGCCAAGCGCTCCAGCAGTGAGGGCTCTATTAGAGGCAATGGGAGGGCAACTGCAGGGCTCCTCCAGCGGTTGCTTGACCGCCCGGACAGCACAGCACGGAGAGCCCAAGGCTCACAGGGCCCCTGGCTGGGGTCTGCAGCCCCACACACGCGGAGGCTGACTCGGTGAGCGCCCAGAAAGTTCCTGACAGACGTCATTTCCCTAGTGCTCTCCTCCCCAGCAGAGACGTGTGCAGGTGGTTGGGGCCTGCCCTTGAGTGTCTGGACTCCCTTCCACAGCCCCAGCTCAGGGAAGCAGCTCCTCAGCTAAGACCTGTAGGAGGCGCGGGGCGCCCCCGCCGGGAAGCCTAGTTTACAGCATGCCGGAAGCGAGCCTCCTCAGTACAAGAGAAGGCAGCCCAGCTGCGTGCGAATGCAATCAGTACTTTGGCGGAGCCGAGTGCCCCTCCAGTACGGCAGAGCTCCAGCTCTGCTCAAAGGTCCGATCTCTCATAGTAGCTGGCGTGAGCCTCCTGTGCCCTGGGCGAGCCTTGCCCAGACTTGCCTCGCGTAGGCTTCCTGTCCAGAAAGGAGCGGGCTGCGCGAGACTGGGAGATGCTACTGGCGTCTTCCTGGCCTCAGCTCCACTCCTGCCTTGCCTTTGCACCTAGTCCCCAGGCGTTCTTGTGGACGGCTTAGTTGCCGGTGTGTTGCACACTGACAAGCGCTCCAGCAGTGAGGGCTCTATTAGAGGCAAAGGGAGGGCAACTGCAAGTTTCCTCTTGTGGTTGCTTGATCGCCCAGACTCAGCACAGGACGGAGAGCCCAAGGCTCACAGGGCCCCTGGCTGGGGTCTACAGCCAAACACACGCGGAAACTGACTCGGTGTGCGCCCAGAAGGTGCCTGACAGACGTCATTTCCCTAGTGCTCTCCTCCCCAGCAGAGACATGTGTAGGTGGTTGGGCCCTGTCCCTGCGTGTCTGGGCTCCCGTGCACAGCCCCACCTCAGGGAAGCAGCTCCTGAGCCAAGACCTGCGGGAGGCGCAGGGGGCCCCTCCTGGAACCCTAGTTTACAGCATGCGGGAAGCGAGCCTCCTCGGGAGAAGAGAAGCAGCCCTGCTGTGTGCGGCTGCATTCACTGCTTTTGCGGAGCCAAGTGCGCCTCCAGTACAGCAGAGCTCCAGCTCTGCTCAGAGTCCGGATATCGCAGAGTTGCTGGCGTTAGGCTGCTCTGTCCTGGGTGAGCCTTGCCCAGACTTGCCTCGCACCTAGGCTTCCAGTCCAGGAAGGAACAGGCTGCGCGAGACTGGGAGATGCTGCTGGCGCCTTCCTGGCCTCAGCTCCACTCCTGCCTTGCCTTTGCACCTAGTCCCCAGGCGTTCCTGTGGAGGGCTTAGTTGCCGGTGGGTTGCACACTGCCAAGCGCTCCAGCAGTGAGGGCTCTATTAGAGGCAATGGGAGGGCAACTGCAGGGCTCCTCCAGCGGTTGCTTGACCGCCCGGACAGCACAGCACGGAGAGCCCAAGGCTCACAGGGCCCCTGGCTGGGGTCTGCAGCCCCACACACGCGGAGGCTGACTCGGTGAGCGCCCAGAAAGTTCCTGACAGACGTCATTTCCCTAGTGCTCTCCTCCCCAGCAGAGACGTGTGCAGGTGGTTGGGGCCTGCCCCTGGGTGTCTGGGCTCCCGTCCACAGCCCCAGCTCAGTGTAGCAGCTCCTGAGCCAAGACCTGTGGTAGGCGCAGGGGCACCACCTGGAAGCCTAGTTTACAGCATGCGGGAATCGTGCCTCCTCGGGGGAAGAGGAGCCAGCCGAGCTGCGTGCGGCTGCAATCACTGCTTTGGCGGAGCCGAGTGCCCCTCCAGTACGGCAGAGCTCCAGCTCTGCTCAGAGGCCCGATCTGGCAGAGTTGCTGGCGAGAGGTTGCTCTGCCGTGGGCGAGCCTTGCCCAGACTTGCCTCGCGGCTCGGCTTCCAGTCCAGGAAGGAGCAGGCTGCGCGAGACTGGGAGATGCTACTGGCTCCTTCCTGACCTCAGCTCCACTCCTGCCTTGCCTTTGCACCTAGTCCCCAGGCGTTCTTGTGGAGGGCTTAGTTGCCGGTGGGTTGCACACTGCCAAGCGCTCCAGCAGTGAGGGCTCTATTAGAGGCAATGGGACGGCAACTGCAGGGCTCTTCCAGCGTTTGCTTTACCGCCCAGAATCAGCACAGCACGGAAAGCACAAGGCTCACAGGGCCCCTGGCTGGGGTCTGCAGCCCCACACACCAGAGGCGAACTCCGGGAGCGCCCAGAAGGTGCCTGAAAGACGTCATTTCCCTAGTGCTCTCCTCCCCTGCAGAGACGTGTGCAGGTGGTTGGGGCCTGCCCCTGCGTGTCTGGGCTCCCGTCCAAAGCCCCAGCTCAGGGAAGGAGTTCCTGAGCCAAGACCTGTGGGAGGCGCATGGGGCTCCGCCTTGAAGCCTAGTTTACAGCATGCGGGAAGCGAGCCTCCTCGGAGAAGAAAGGCAGGCCGGCTGCATGCGGCTGCATTCACTGCTTGGGCGGAGCCGAGTGCGCTTCCAGTACGGCAGAGCTCCAGCACTGCTCAGAGGACCGATCTGGCAGAGTTGCTGGCGTGAGGCTGCTCTGCCCTGGGCGAGCCTTGCCCAGACTTGCCTCGCACATAGGCTTCCAGTCCAGAAAGGAGCAGGCTCCGCGAGACTGTGAGATGCTACTGGCGCCTTCCAGGCCTAAGCTCCACTCCTGCCTTGCCTTTGCACCTAGTCCCCAGGCGTTCTTGTGAAGTGCTTAGTTGCCGGTGGGTTGCACACTGCCAAGCGCTCCAGCAGTGAGGGCTCTATTAGAGGCAATGGGAGGGCAACTGCAGGGCTCCTCCAGCGGTTGCTTGAACGCACACACTCAGCACAGCACGGAGAGCACAAGGCTCACAGGGTCCCTGGTTGGGGTCTGCAGCCCCACACACGCGGAAGCTGACTCGGTGAGCGCCCAGAATGTGCCTGACAGACGTCATTTCCCTAGTGCTCTCCTCCACAGCAGCGACGAGTGCAGGTGGTTGGGGCCTGCCCCTGCGTGTCTGGGAACCCGTCCACAGCCCCACCTCAGGGAAGCAGCTCCTCACCCAAGAACTGTGGGAGGTGCAGGGGGCCCCGCCTGGAAGCATAGTTTACAGCATGCAGGAAGCGAGTCTCCTCGGGAGAAGAGGAGTCAGCCCAGCTGCTTGTGGCTGCAATCACTGCTTTGGCGGAGCCGAGTGCCCCTCCAGTACGGCAGAGCTCCAGCTCTGCTCAGAGGCCCTATCTGGCAGAGTTGCTGGCGAGAGGTTACTCTGCCGTGGGCGAGACTTGCCCAGACTTGCCTCGCGGCTCGGCTTCCAGTCCAGGAAGGAGCAGGCTGCGCGAGACTGGGAGATGCTACTGGCTCCTTCCTGACCTCAGCTCCACTCCTGCCTTGCCTTTGCACCTAGTCCCCAGGCGTTCTTGTGGAGGGCTTAGTTGCCGGTGGGTTGCACACTGCCAAGCGCTCCAGCAGTGAGGGCTCTATTAGAGGCACTGGGACGGCAACTGCAGGGCTCTTCCAGCGTTTCCTTTACCGGCCAGAATCAGCACAGCACGGAAAGCACAAGGCTCACAGGGCCCCTGGCTGGGGTCTGCAGCCCCACACACCGGAGGCGAACTCCGGGAGCGCCCAGAAGGTGCCTGAAAGACGTCATTTCCCTAGTGCTCTCCTCCCCTGCAGAGACGTGTGCAGGTGGTTGGGGCCTGCCCCTGCGTGTCTGGGCTCCTGTCCAAAGCCCCAGCTCAGGGAAGGAGTTCCTGAGCCAAGACCTGTGGGAGGCGCATGGGGCTCCGCCTTGAAGCCTAGTTTACAGCATGCGGGAAGCGAGCCTCCTCAGAGAAGAAAGGCAGGCCGGCTGCATGCGGCTGCATTCACTGCTTGGGCGGAGCCGAGTGCGTTTCCAGTACGGCAGAGCTCCAGCACTGCTCAGAGGCCCGATCTGGCAGAGTTGCTGGCGTGAGGCTGCTCTGCCCTGGGCGAGCCTTGCCCAGACTTGCCTCGCACATAGGCTTCCAGTCCAGAAAGGAGCAGGCTCCGCGAGACTGTGAGATGCTACTGGCGCCTTCCAGGCCTAAGCTCCACTCCTGCCTTGCCTTTGCACCTAGTCCCCAGGCGTTCTTTTGGAGGGCTTAGTTGCCGGTGGGTTGCACACTGCCAAGCGCTCCAGCAGTGAGGGCTCTATTAGAGGCAATGGGAGGGCAACTGCAGGGCTCCTCCAGCGGTTGCTTGACCGCCCAGACAGCACAGCACGGAGAGCCCAAGGCTCACAGGGCCCCTGGCTGGGGTCTGCAGCCCCACACACCGGAGGGGAATTCCGGGAGCGCCCAGAAGGTGCCAGACAGACGTCATTTTCCTAGTGCTCTCCTCCCCAGCAGAGACGTGTGCAGGTGGTTGGAGCCTGCCCTTGAGTGTCTGGACTCCCTTCCACAGCCCCAGCTCAGGGAAGCAGCTCCTCAGCTAAGACCTGTAGGAGGCGCGGGGCGCCCCCGCCGGGAAGCCTAGTTTACAGCATGCCGGAAGCGAGCCTCCTCAGTACAAGAGAAGGCAGCCCAGCTGCGTGTGAATGCAATCAGTACTTTGGCGGAGCCGAGTGCCCCTCCAGTACGGCAGAGCTCCAGCTCTGCTCAAAGGTCCGATCTCTCATAGTAGCTGGTGTGAGCCTCCTGTGCCCTGGGCGAGCCTTGCCCAGACTTGCCTCGCGTAGGCTTCCTGTCCAGAAAGGAGCGGGCTGCGCGAGACTGGGAGATGCTACTGGCGTCTTCCTGGCCTCAGCTCCACTCCTGCCTTGCCTTTGCACCTAGTCCCCAGGCGTTCTTGTGGACGGCTTAGTTGCCGGTGTGTTGCACACTGACAAGCGCTCCAGCAGTGAGGGCTCTATTAGAGGCAAAGGGAGGGCAACTGCAAGTTTCCTCTTGTGGTTGCTTGATCGCCCAGACTCAGCACAGGACGGAGAGCCCAAGGCTCACAGGGCCCCTGGCTGGGGTCTGCAGCCAAACACACGCGGAAACTGACTCGGTGAGCGCCCAGAAGGTGCCTGACAGACGTCATTTCCCTAGTGCTCTCCTCCCCAGCAGAGACATGTGTAGGTGGTTGGGCCCTGTCCCTGCGTGTCTGGGCTCCCGTGCACAGCCCCACCTCAGGGAAGCAGCTCCTGAGCCAAGACCTGCGGGAGGCGCAGGGGGCCCCTCCTGGAACCCTAGTTTACAGCATGCGGGAAGCGAGCCTCCTCGGGAGAAGAGAAGCAGCCCTGCTGTGTGCGGCTGCATTCACTGCTTTTGCGGAGCCGAGTGCGCCTCCAGTACAGCAGAGCTCCAGCTCTGCTCAGAGTCCGGATATCGCAGAGTTGCTGGCGTTAGGCTGCTCTGTCCTGGGTGAGCCTTGCCCAGACTTGCCTCGCACCTAGGCTTCCAGTCCAGGAAGGAACAGGCTGCGCGAGTCTGGGAGATGCTGCTGGCGCCTTCCTGGCCTCAGCTCCACTCCTGCCTTGCCTTTGCACCTAGTCCCCAGGCGTTCCTGTGGAGGGCTTAGTTGCCGGTGGGTTGCACACTGCCAAGCGCTCCAGCAGTGAGGGCTCTATTAGAGGCAATGGGAGGGCAACTGCAGGGCTCCTCCAGCGGTTGCTTGACCGCCCGGACAGCACAGCACGGAGAGCCCAAGGCTCACAGGGCCCCTGGCTGGGGTCTGCAGCCCCACACACGCGGAGGCTGACTCGGTGAGCGCCCAGAAAGTTCCTGACAGACGTCATTTCCCTAGTGCTCTCCTCCCCAGCAGAGACGTGTGCAGGTGGTTGGGGCCTGCCCCTGGGTGTCTGGGCTCCCGTCCACAGCCCCAGCTCAGTGTAGCAGCTCCTGAGCCAAGACCTGTTGTAGGCGCAGGGGCACCACCTGGAAGCCTAGTTTACAGCATGCGGGAATCGTGCCTCCTCGGGGGAAGAGGAGCCAGCCGAGCTGCGTGCGGCTGCAATCACTGCTTTGGCGGAGCCGAGTGCCCCTCCAGTACGGCAGAGCTCCAGCTCTGCTCAGAGGCCCGATCTGGCAGAGTTGCTGGCGAGAGGTTGCTCTGCCGTGGGCGAGCCTTGCCCAGACTTGCCTCGCGGCTCGGCTTCCAGTCCAGGAAGGAGCAGGCTGCGCGAGACTGGGAGATGCTACTGGCTCCTTCCTGACCTCAGCTCCACTCCTGCCTTGCCTTTGCACCTAGTCCCCAGGCGTTCTTGTGGAGGGCTTAGTTGCCGGTGGGTTGCACACTGCCAAGCGCTCCAGCAGTGAGGGCTCTATTAGAGGCAATGGGACGGCAACTGCAGGGCTCTTCCAGCGTTTGCTTTACCGCCCAGAATCAGCACAGCACGGAAAGCACAAGGCTCACAGGGCCCCTGGCTGGGGTCTGCAGCCCCACACACCAGAGGCGAACTCCGGGAGCGCCCAGAAGGTGCCTGAAAGACGTCATTTCCCTAGTGCTCTCCTCCCCTGCAGAGACGTGTGCAGGTGGTTGGGGCCTGCCCCTGCGTGTCTGGGCTCCCGTCCAAAGCCCCAGCTCAGGGAAGGAGTTCCTGAGCCAAGACCTGTGGGAGGCGCATGGGGCTCCACCTTGAAGCCTAGTTTACAGCATGCGGGAAGCGAGCCTCCTCGGAGAAGAAAGGCAGGCCGGCTGCATGCGGCTGCATTCACTGCTTGGGCGGAGCCGAGTGCGCTTCCAGTACGGCAGAGCTCCAGCACTGCTCAGAGGACCGATCTGGCAGAGTTGCTGGCGTGAGGCTGCTCTGCCCTGGGCGAGCCTTGCCCAGACTTGCCTCGCACATAGGCTTCCAGTCCAGAAAGGAGCAGGCTCCGCGAGACTGTGAGATGCTACTGGCGCCTTCCAGGCCTAAGCTCCACTCCTGCCTTGCCTTTGCAACTAGTCCCCAGGCGTTCTTGTGAAGTGCTTAGTTGCCGGTGGGTTGCACACTGCCAAGCGCTCCAGCAGTGAGGGCTCTATTAGAGGCAATGGGAGGGCAACTGCAGGGCTCCTCCAGCGGTTGCTTGAACGCACACACTCAGCACAGCACGGAGAGCACAAGGCTCACAGGGTCCCTGGTTGGGGTCTGCAGCCCCACACACGCGGAAGCTGACTCGGTGAGCGCCCAGAATGTGCCTGACAGACGTCATTTCCCTAGTGCTCTCCTCCACAGCAGAGACGAGTGCAGGTGGTTGGGGCCTGCCCCTGCGTGTCTGGGAACCCGTCCACAGCCCCACCTCAGGGAAGCAGCTCCTCACCCAAGACCTGTGGGAGGTGCAGGGGGCCCCGCCTGGAAGCATAGTTTACAGCATGCAGGAAGCGAGTCTCCTCGGGAGAAGAGGAGTCAGCCCAGCTGCTTGTGGCTGCAATCACTGCTTTGGCGGAGCCGAGTGCCCCTCCAGTACGGCAGAGCTCCAGCTCTGCTCAGAGGCCCTATCTGGCAGAGTTGCTGGCGAGAGGTTGCTCTGCCGTGGGCGAGACTTGCCCAGACTTGCCTCGCGGCTCGGCTTCCAGTCCAGGAAGGAGCAGGCTGCGCGAGACTGGGAGATGCTACTGGCTCCTTCCTGACCTCAGCTCCACTCCTGCCTTGCCTTTGCACCTAGTCCCCAGGCGTTCTTGTGGAGGGCTTAGTTGCCGGTGGGTTGCACACTGCCAAGCGCTCCAGCAGTGAGGGCTCTATTAGAGGCAATGGGACGGCAACTGCAGGGCTCTTCCAGCGTTTGCTTTACCGCCCAGAATCAGCACAGCACGGAAAGCACAAGGCTCACAGGGCCCCTGGCTGGGGTCTGCAGCCCCACACACCGGAGGCGAACTCCGGGAGCGCCCAGAAGGTGCCTGAAAGACGTCATTTCCCTAGTGCTCTCCTCCCCTGCAGAGACGTGTGCAGGTGGTTGGGGCCTGCCCCTGCGTGTCTGGGCTCCCGTCCAAAGCCCCAGCTCAGGGAAGGAGTTCCTGAGCCAAGACCTGTGGGAGGCGCATGGGGCTCCGCCTTGAAGCCTAGTTTACAGCATGCGGGAAGCGAGCCTCCTCAGAGAAGAAAGGCAGGCCGGCTGCATGCGGCTGCATTCACTGCTTGGGCGGAGCCGAGTGCGCTTCCAGTACGGCAGAGCTCCAGCACTGCTCAGAGGCCCGATCTGGCAGAGTTGCTGGCGTGAGGCTGCTCTGCCCTGGGCGAGCCTTGCCCAGACTTGCCTCGCACCTAGGCTTCCAGTCCAGGAAGGAACAGGCTGCGCGAGACTGGGAGATGCTGCTGGCGCCTTCCTGGCCTCAGCTCCACTCCTGCCTTGCCTTTGCACCTAGTCCCCAGGCGTTCCTGTGGAGGGCTTAGTTGCCGGTGGGTTGCACACTGCCAAGCGCTCCAGCAGTGAGGGCTCTATTAGAGGCAATGGGAGGGCAACTGCAGGGCTCCTCCAGCGGTTGCTTGACCGCCCGGACAGCACAGCACGGAGAGCCCAAGGCTCACAGGGCCCCTGGCTGGGGTCTGCAGCCCCACACACGCGGAGGCTGACTCGGTGAGCGCCCAGAAAGTTCCTGACAGACGTCATTTCCCTAGTGCTCTCCTCCCCAGCAGAGACGTGTGCAGGTGGTTGGGGCCTGCCCCTGGGTGTCTGGGCTCCCGTCCACAGCCCCAGCTCAGTGTAGCAGCTCCTGAGCCAAGACCTGTGGTAGGCGCAGGGGCACCACCTGGAAGCCTAGTTTACAGCATGCGGGAATCGTGCCTCCTCGGGGGAAGAGGAGCCAGCCGAGCTGCGTGCGGCTGCAATCACTGCTTTGGCGGAGCCGAGTGCCCCTCCAGTACGGCAGAGCTCCAGCTCTGCTCAGAGGCCCGATCTGGCAGAGTTGCTGGCGAGAGGTTCCTCTGCCGTGGGCGAGCCTTGCCCAGACTTGCCTCGCGGCTCGGCTTCCAGTCCAGGAAGGAGCAGGCTGCGCGAGACTGGGAGATGCTACTGGCTCCTTCCTGACCTCAGCTCCACTCCTGCCTTGCCTTTGCACCTAGTCCCCAGGCGTTCTTGTGGAGGGCTTAGTTGCCGGTGGGTTGCACACTGCCAAGCGCTCCAGCAGTGAGGGCTCTATTAGAGGCAATGGGACGGCAACTGCAGGGCTCTTCCAGCGTTTGCTTTACCGCCCAGAATCAGCACAGCACGGAAAGCACAAGGCTCACAGGGCCCCTGGCTGGGGTCTGCAGCCCCACACACCAGAGGCGAACTCCGGGAGCGCCCAGAAGGTGCCTGAAAGACGTCATTTCCCTAGTGCTCTCCTCCCCTGCAGAGACGTGTGCAGGTGGTTGGGGCCTGCCCCTGCGTGTCTGGGCTCCCGTCCAAAGCCCCAGCTCAGGGAAGGAGTTCCTGAGCCAAGACCTGTGGGAGGCGCATGGGGCTCCGCCTTGAAGCCTAGTTTACAGCATGCGGGAAGCGAGCCTCCTCGGAGAAGAAAGGCAGGCCGGCTGCATGCGGCTGCATTCACTGCTTGGGCGGAGCCGAGTGCGCTTCCAGTACGGCAGAGCTCCAGCACTGCTCAGAGGACCGATCTGGCAGAGTTGCTGGCGTGAGGCTGCTCTGCCCTGGGCGAGCCTTGCCCAGACTTGCCTCGCACATAGGCTTCCAGTCCAGAAAGGAGCAGGCTCCGCGAGACTGTGAGATGCTACTGGCGCCTTCCAGGCCTAAGCTCCACTCCTGCCTTGCCTTTGCACCTAGTCCCCAGGCGTTCTTGTGAAGTGCTTAGTTGCCGGTGGGTTGCACACTGCCAAGCGCTCCAGCAGTGAGGGCTCTATTAGAGGCAATGGGAGGGCAACTGCAGGGCTCCTCCAGCGGTTGCTTGAACGCACACACTCAGCACAGCACGGAGAGCACAAGGCTCACAGGGTCCCTGGTTGGGGTCTGCAGCCCCACACACGCGGAAGCTGACTCGGTGAGCGCCCAGAATGTGCCTGACAGACGTCATTTCCCTAGTGCTCTCCTCCACAGCAGCGACGAGTGCAGGTGGTTGGGGCCTGCCCCTGCGTGTCTGGGAACCCGTCCACAGCCCCACCTCAGGGAAGCAGCTCCTCACCCAAGAACTGTGGGAGGTGCAGGGGGCCCCGCCTGGAAGCATAGTTTACAGCATGCAGGAAGCGAGTCTCCTCGGGAGAAGAGGAGTCAGCCCAGCTGCTTGTGGCTGCAATCACTGCTTTGGCGGAGCCGAGTGCCCCTCCAGTACGGCAGAGCTCCAGCTCTGCTCAGAGGCCCTATCTGGCAGAGTTGCTGGCGAGAGGTTACTCTGCCGTGGGCGAGACTTGCCCAGACTTGCCTCGCGGCTCGGCTTCCAGTCCAGGAAGGAGCAGGCTGCGCGAGACTGGGAGATGCTACTGGCTCCTTCCTGACCTCAGCTCCACTCCTGCCTTGCCTTTGCACCTAGTCCCCAGGCGTTCTTGTGGAGGGCTTAGTTGCCGGTGGGTTGCACACTGCCAAGCGCTCCAGCAGTGAGGGCTCTATTAGAGGCACTGGGACGGCAACTGCAGGGCTCTTCCAGCGTTTCCTTTACCGGCCAGAATCAGCACAGCACGGAAAGCACAAGGCTCACAGGGCCCCTGGCTGGGGTCTGCAGCCCCACACACCGGAGGCGAACTCCGGGAGCGCCCAGAAGGTGCCTGAAAGACGTCATTTCCCTAGTGCTCTCCTCCCCTGCAGAGACGTGTGCAGGTGGTTGGGGCCTGCCCCTGCGTGTCTGGGCTCCTGTCCAAAGCCCCAGCTCAGGGAAGGAGTTCCTGAGCCAAGACCTGTGGGAGGCGCATGGGGCTCCGCCTTGAAGCCTAGTTTACAGCATGCGGGAAGCGAGCCTCCTCAGAGAAGAAAGGCAGGCCGGCTGCATGCGGCTGCATTCACTGCTTGGGCGGAGCCGAGTGGGTTTCCAGTACGGCAGAGCTCCAGCACTGCTCAGAGGCCCGATCTGGCAGAGTTGCTGGCGTGAGGCTGCTCTGCCCTGGGCGAGCCTTGCCCAGACTTGCCTCGCACATAGGCTTCCAGTCCAGAAAGGAGCAGGCTCCGCGAGACTGTGAGATGCTACTGGCGCCTTCCAGGCCTAAGCTCCACTCCTGCCTTGCCTTTGCACCTAGTCCCCAGGCGTTCTTTTGGAGGGCTTAGTTGCCGGTGGGTTGCACACTGCCAAGCGCTCCAGCAGTGAGGGCTCTATTAGAGGCAATGGGAGGGCAACTGCAGGGCTCCTCCAGCGGTTGCTTGACCGCCCAGACAGCACAGCACGGAGAGCCCAAGGCTCACAGGGCCCCTGGCTGGGGTCTGCAGCCCCACACACCGGAGGGGAATTCCGGGAGCGCCCAGAAGGTGCCAGACAGACGTCATTTTCCTAGTGCTCTCCTCCCCAGCAGAGACGTGTGCAGGTGGTTGGAGCCTGCCCTTGAGTGTCTGGACTCCCTTCCACAGCCCCAGCTCAGGGAAGCAGCTCCTCAGCTAAGACCTGTAGGAGGCGCGGGGCGCCCCCGCCGGGAAGCCTAGTTTACAGCATGCCGGAAGCGAGCCTCCTCAGTACAAGAGAAGGCAGCCCAGCTGCGTGTGAATGCAATCAGTACTTTGGCGGAGCCGAGTGCCCCTCCAGTACGGCAGAGCTCCAGCTCTGCTCAAAGGTCCGATCTCTCATAGTAGCTGGTGTGAGCCTCCTGTGCCCTGGGCGAGCCTTGCCCAGACTTGCCTCGCGTAGGCTTCCTGTCCAGAAAGGAGCGGGCTGCGCGAGACTGGGAGATGCTACTGGCGTCTTCCTGGCCTCAGCTCCACTCCTGCCTTGCCTTTGCACCTAGTCCCCAGGCGTTCTTGTGGACGGCTTAGTTGCCGGTGTGTTGCACACTGACAAGCGCTCCAGCAGTGAGGGCTCTATTAGAGGCAAAGGGAGGGCAACTGCAAGTTTCCTCTTGTGGTTGCTTGATCGCCCAGACTCAGCACAGGACGGAGAGCCCAAGGCTCACAGGGCCCCTGGCTGGGGTCTGCAGCCAAACACACGCGGAAACTGACTCGGTGAGCGCCCAGAAGGTGCCTGACAGACGTCATTTCCCTAGTGCTCTCCTCCCCAGCAGAGACATGTGTAGGTGGTTGGGCCCTGTCCCTGCGTGTCTGGGCTCCCGTGCACAGCCCCACCTCAGGGAAGCAGCTCCTGAGCCAAGACCTGCGGGAGGCGCAGGGGGCCCCTCCTGGAACCCTAGTTTACAGCATGCGGGAAGCGAGCCTCCTCGGGAGAAGAGAAGCAGCCCTGCTGTGTGCGGCTGCATTCACTGCTTTTGCGGAGCCGAGTGCGCCTCCAGTACAGCAGAGCTCCAGCTCTGCTCAGAGTCCGGATATCGCAGAGTTGCTGGCGTTAGGCTGCTCTGTCCTGGGTGAGCCTTGCCCAGACTTGCCTCGCACCTAGGCTTCCAGTCCAGGAAGGAACAGGCTGCGCGAGTCTGGGAGATGCTGCTGGCGCCTTCCTGGCCTCAGCTCCACTCCTGCCTTGCCTTTGCACCTAGTCCCCAGGCGTTCCTGTGGAGGGCTTAGTTGCCGGTGGGTTGCACACTGCCAAGCGCTCCAGCAGTGAGGGCTCTATTAGAGGCAATGGGAGGGCAACTGCAGGGCTCCTCCAGCGGTTGCTTGACCGCCCGGACAGCACAGCACGGAGAGCCCAAGGCTCACAGGGCCCCTGGCTGGGGTCTGCAGCCCCACACACGCGGAGGCTGACTCGGTGAGCGCCCAGAAAGTTCCTGACAGACGTCATTTCCCTAGTGCTCTCCTCCCCAGCAGAGACGTGTGCAGGTGGTTGGGGCCTGCCCCTGGGTGTCTGGGCTCCCGTCCACAGCCCCAGCTCAGTGTAGCAGCTCCTGAGCCAAGACCTGTGGTAGGCGCAGGGGCACCACCTGGAAGCCTAGTTTACAGCATGCGGGAATCGTGCCTCCTCGGGGGAAGAGGAGCCAGCCGAGCTGCGTGCGGCTGCAATCACTGCTTTGGCGGAGCCGAGTGCCCCTCCAGTACGGCAGAGCTCCAGCTCTGCTCAGAGGCCCGATCTGGCAGAGTTGCTGGCGAGAGGTTGCTCTGCCGTGGGCGAGCCTTGCCCAGACTTGCCTCGCGGCTCGGCTTCCAGTCCAGGAAGGAGCAGGCTGCGCGAGACTGGGAGATGCTACTGGCTCCTTCCTGACCTCAGCTCCACTCCTGCCTTGCCTTTGCACCTAGTCCCCAGGCGTTCTTGTGGAGGGCTTAGTTGCCGGTGGGTTGCACACTGCCAAGCGCTCCAGCAGTGAGGGCTCTATTAGAGGCAATGGGACGGCAACTGCAGGGCTCTTCCAGCGTTTGCTTTACCGCCCAGAATCAGCACAGCACGGAAAGCACAAGGCTCACAGGGCCCCTGGCTGGGGTCTGCAGCCCCACACACCAGAGGCGAACTCCGGGAGCGCCCAGAAGGTGCCTGAAAGACGTCATTTCCCTAGTGCTCTCCTCCCCTGCAGAGACGTGTGCAGGTGGTTGGGGCCTGCCCCTGCGTGTCTGGGCTCCCGTCCAAAGCCCCAGCTCAGGGAAGGAGTTCCTGAGCCAAGACCTGTGGGAGGCGCATGGGGCTCCGCCTTGAAGCCTAGTTTACAGCATGCGGGAAGCGAGCCTCCTCGGAGAAGAAAGGCAGGCCGGCTGCATGCGGCTGCATTCACTGCTTGGGCGGAGCCGAGTGCGCTTCCAGTACGGCAGAGCTCCAGCACTGCTCAGAGGACCGATCTGGCAGAGTTGCTGGCGTGAGGCTGCTCTGCCCTGGGCGAGCCTTGCCCAGACTTGCCTCGCACATAGGCTTCCAGTCCAGAAAGGAGCAGGCTCCGCGAGACTGTGAGATGCTACTGGCGCCTTCCAGGCCTAAGCTCCACTCCTGCCTTGCCTTTGCACCTAGTCCCCAGGCGTTCTTGTGAAGTGCTTAGTTGCCGGTGGGTTGCACACTGCCAAGCGCTCCAGCAGTGAGGGCTCTATTAGAGGCAATGGGAGGGCAACTGCAGGGCTCCTCCAGCGGTTGCTTGAACGCACACACTCAGCACAGCACGGAGAGCACAAGGCTCACAGGGTCCCTGGTTGGGGTCTGCAGCCCCACACACGCGGAAGCTGACTCGGTGAGCGCCCAGAATGTGCCTGACAGACGTCATTTCCCTAGTGCTCTCCTCCACAGCAGCGACGAGTGCAGGTGGTTGGGGCCTGCCCCTGCGTGTCTGGGAACCCGTCCACAGCCCCACCTCAGGGAAGCAGCTCCTCACCCAAGAACTGTGGGAGGTGCAGGGGGCCCCGCCTGGAAGCATAGTTTACAGCATGCAGGAAGCGAGTCTCCTCGGGAGAAGAGGAGTCAGCCCAGCTGCTTGTGGCTGCAATCACTGCTTTGGCGGAGCCGAGTGCCCCTCCAGTACGGCAGAGCTCCAGCTCTGCTCAGAGGCCCTATCTGGCAGAGTTGCTGGCGAGAGGTTACTCTGCCGTGGGCGAGACTTGCCCAGACTTGCCTCGCGGCTCGGCTTCCAGTCCAGGAAGGAGCAGGCTGCGCGAGACTGGGAGATGCTACTGGCTCCTTCCTGACCTCAGCTCCACTCCTGCCTTGCCTTTGCACCTAGTCCCCAGGCGTTCTTGTGGAGGGCTTAGTTGCCGGTGGGTTGCACACTGCCAAGCGCTCCAGCAGTGAGGGCTCTATTAGAGGCACTGGGACGGCAACTGCAGGGCTCTTCCAGCGTTTCCTTTACCGGCCAGAATCAGCACAGCACGGAAAGCACAAGGCTCACAGGGCCCCTGGCTGGGGTCTGCAGCCCCACACACCGGAGGCGAACTCCGGGAGCGCCCAGAAGGTGCCTGAAAGACGTCATTTCCCTAGTGCTCTCCTCCCCTGCAGAGACGTGTGCAGGTGGTTGGGGCCTGCCCCTGCGTGTCTGGGCTCCTGTCCAAAGCCCCAGCTCAGGGAAGGAGTTCCTGAGCCAAGACCTGTGGGAGGCGCATGGGGCTCCGCCTTGAAGCCTAGTTTACAGCATGCGGGAAGCGAGCCTCCTCAGAGAAGAAAGGCAGGCCGGCTGCATGCGGCTGCATTCACTGCTTGGGCGGAGCCGAGTGCGTTTCCAGTACGGCAGTGCTCCAGCACTGCTCAGAGGCCCGATCTGGCAGAGTTGCTGGCGTGAGGCTGCTCTGCCCTGGGCGAGCCTTGCCCAGACTTGCCTCGCACATAGGCTTCCAGTCCAGAAAGGAGCAGGCTCCGCGAGACTGTGAGATGCTACTGGCGCCTTCCAGGCCTAAGCTCCACTCCTGCCTTGCCTTTGCACCTAGTCCCCAGGCGTTCTTTTGGAGGGCTTAGTTGCCGGTGGGTTGCACACTGCCAAGCGCTCCAGCAGTGAGGGCTCTATTAGAGGCAATGGGAGGGCAACTGCAGGGCTCCTCCAGCGGTTGCTTGACCGCCCAGACAGCACAGCACGGAGAGCCCAAGGCTCACAGGGCCCCTGGCTGGGGTCTGCAGCCCCACACACCGGAGGGGAATTCCGGGAGCGCCCAGAAGGTGCCAGACAGACGTCATTTTCCTAGTGCTCTCCTCCCCAGCAGAGACGTGTGCAGGTGGTTGGAGCCTGCCCTTGAGTGTCTGGACTCCCTTCCACAGCCCCAGCTCAGGGAAGCAGCTCCTCAGCTAAGACCTGTAGGAGGCGCGGGGCGCCCCCGCCGGGAAGCCTAGTTTACAGCATGCCGGAAGCGAGCCTCCTCAGTACAAGAGAAGGCAGCCCAGCTGCGTGTGAATGCAATCAGTACTTTGGCGGAGCCGAGTGCCCCTCCAGTACGGCAGAGCTCCAGCTCTGCTCAAAGGTCCGATCTCTCATAGTAGCTGGTGTGAGCCTCCTGTGCCCTGGGCGAGCCTTGCCCAGACTTGCCTCGCGTAGGCTTCCTGTCCAGAAAGGAGCGGGCTGCGCGAGACTGGGAGATGCTACTGGCGTCTTCCTGGCCTCAGCTCCACTCCTGCCTTGCCTTTGCACCTAGTCCCCAGGCGTTCTTGTGGACGGCTTAGTTGCCGGTGTGTTGCACACTGACAAGCGCTCCAGCAGTGAGGGCTCTATTAGAGGCAAAGGGAGGGCAACTGCAAGTTTCCTCTTGTGGTTGCTTGATCGCCCAGACTCAGCACAGGACGGAGAGCCCAAGGCTCACAGGGCCCCTGGCTGGGGTCTGCAGCCAAACACACGCGGAAACTGACTCGGTGAGCGCCCAGAAGGTGCCTGACAGACGTCATTTCCCTAGTGCTCTCCTCCCCAGCAGAGACATGTGTAGGTGGTTGGGCCCTGTCCCTGCGTGTCTGGGCTCCCGTGCACAGCCCCACCTCAGGGAAGCAGCTCCTGAGCCAAGACCTGCGGGAGGCGCAGGGGGCCCCTCCTGGAACCCTAGTTTACAGCATGCGGGAAGCGAGCCTCCTCGGGAGAAGAGAAGCAGCCCTGCTGTGTGCGGCTGCATTCACTGCTTTTGCGGAGCCGAGTGCGCCTCCAGTACAGCAGAGCTCCAGCTCTGCTCAGAGTCCGGATATCGCAGAGTTGCTGGCGTTAGGCTGCTCTGTCCTGGGTGAGCCTTGCCCAGACTTGCCTCGCACCTAGGCTTCCAGTCCAGGAAGGAACAGGCTGCGCGAGTCTGGGAGATGCTGCTGGCGCCTTCCTGGCCTCAGCTCCACTCCTGCCTTGCCTTTGCACCTAGTCCCCAGGCGTTCCTGTGGAGGGCTTAGTTGCCGGTGGGTTGCACACTGCCAAGCGCTCCAGCAGTGAGGGCTCTATTAGAGGCAATGGGAGGGCAACTGCAGGGCTCCTCCAGCGGTTGCTTGACCGCCCGGACAGCACAGCACGGAGAGCCCAAGGCTCACAGGGCCCCTGGCTGGGGTCTGCAGCCCCACACACGCGGAGGCTGACTCGGTGAGCGCCCAGAAAGTTCCTGACAGACGTCATTTCCCTAGTGCTCTCCTCCCCAGCAGAGACGTGTGCAGGTGGTTGGGGCCTGCCCCTGGGTGTCTGGGCTCCCGTCCACAGCCCCAGCTCAGTGTAGCAGCTCCTGAGCCAAGACCTGTGGTAGGCGCAGGGGCACCACCTGGAAGCCTAGTTTACAGCATGCGGGAATCGTGCCTCCTCGGGGGAAGAGGAGCCAGCCGAGCTGCGTGCGGCTGCAATCACTGCTTTGGCGGAGCCGAGTGCCCCTCCAGTACGGCAGAGCTCCAGCTCTGCTCAGAGGCCCGATCTGGCAGAGTTGCTGGCGAGAGGTTGCTCTGCCGTGGGCGAGCCTTGCCCAGACTTGCCTCGCGGCTCGGCTTCCAGTCCAGGAAGGAGCAGGCTGCGCGAGACTGGGAGATGCTACTGGCTCCTTCCTGACCTCAGCTCCACTCCTGCCTTGCCTTTGCACCTAGTCCCCAGGCGTTCTTGTGGAGGGCTTAGTTGCCGGTGGGTTGCACACTGCCAAGCGCTCCAGCAGTGAGGGCTCTATTAGAGGCAATGGGACGGCAACTGCAGGGCTCTTCCAGCGTTTGCTTTACCGCCCAGAATCAGCACAGCACGGAAAGCACAAGGCTCACAGGGCCCCTGGCTGGGGTCTGCAGCCCCACACACCAGAGGCGAACTCCGGGAGCGCCCAGAAGGTGCCTGAAAGACGTCATTTCCCTAGTGCTCTCCTCCCCTGCAGAGACGTGTGCAGGTGGTTGGGGCCTGCCCCTGCGTGTCTGGGCTCCCGTCCAAAGCCCCAGCTCAGGGAAGGAGTTCCTGAGCCAAGACCTGTGGGAGGCGCATGGGGCTCCACCTTGAAGCCTAGTTTACAGCATGCGGGAAGCGAGCCTCCTCGGAGAAGAAAGGCAGGCCGGCTGCATGCGGCTGCATTCACTGCTTGGGCGGAGCCGAGTGCGCTTCCAGTACGGCAGAGCTCCAGCACTGCTCAGAGGACCGATCTGGCAGAGTTGCTGGCGTGAGGCTGCTCTGCCCTGGGCGAGCCTTGCCCAGACTTGCCTCGCACATAGGCTTCCAGTCCAGAAAGGAGCAGGCTCCGCGAGACTGTGAGATGCTACTGGCGCCTTCCAGGCCTAAGCTCCACTCCTGCCTTGCCTTTGCAACTAGTCCCCAGGCGTTCTTGTGAAGTGCTTAGTTGCCGGTGGGTTGCACACTGCCAAGCGCTCCAGCAGTGAGGGCTCTATTAGAGGCAATGGGAGGGCAACTGCAGGGCTCCTCCAGCGGTTGCTTGAACGCACACACTCAGCACAGCACGGAGAGCACAAGGCTCACAGGGTCCCTGGTTGGGGTCTGCAGCCCCACACACGCGGAAGCTGACTCGGTGAGCGCCCAGAATGTGCCTGACAGACGTCATTTCCCTAGTGCTCTCCTCCACAGCAGAGACGAGTGCAGGTGGTTGGGGCCTGCCCCTGCGTGTCTGGGAACCCGTCCACAGCCCCACCTCAGGGAAGCAGCTCCTCACCCAAGACCTGTGGGAGGTGCAGGGGGCCCCGCCTGGAAGCATAGTTTACAGCATGCAGGAAGCGAGTCTCCTCGGGAGAAGAGGAGTCAGCCCAGCTGCTTGTGGCTGCAATCACTGCTTTGGCGGAGCCGAGTGCCCCTCCAGTACGGCAGAGCTCCAGCTCTGCTCAGAGGCCCTATCTGGCAGAGTTGCTGGCGAGAGGTTGCTCTGCCGTGGGCGAGACTTGCCCAGACTTGCCTCGCGGCTCGGCTTCCAGTCCAGGAAGGAGCAGGCTGCGCGAGACTGGGAGATGCTACTGGCTCCTTCCTGACCTCAGCTCCACTCCTGCCTTGCCTTTGCACCTAGTCCCCAGGCGTTCTTGTGGAGGGCTTAGTTGCCGGTGGGTTGCACACTGCCAAGCGCTCCAGCAGTGAGGGCTCTATTAGAGGCAATGGGACGGCAACTGCAGGGCTCTTCCAGCGTTTGCTTTACCGCCCAGAATCAGCACAGCACGGAAAGCACAAGGCTCACAGGGCCCCTGGCTGGGGTCTGCAGCCCCACACACCGGAGGCGAACTCCGGGAGCGCCCAGAAGGTGCCTGAAAGACGTCATTTCCCTAGTGCTCTCCTCCCCTGCAGAGACGTGTGCAGGTGGTTGGGGCCTGCCCCTGCGTGTCTGGGCTCCCGTCCAAAGCCCCAGCTCAGGGAAGGAGTTCCTGAGCCAAGACCTGTGGGAGGCGCATGGGGCTCCGCCTTGAAGCCTAGTTTACAGCATGCGGGAAGCGAGCCTCCTCAGAGAAGAAAGGCAGGCCGGCTGCATGCGGCTGCATTCACTGCTTGGGCGGAGCCGAGTGCGCTTCCAGTACGGCAGAGCTCCAGCACTGCTCAGAGGCCCGATCTGGCAGAGTTGCTGGCGTGAGGCTGCTCTGCCCTGGGCGAGCCTTGCCCAGACTTGCCTCGCACCTAGGCTTCCAGTCCAGGAAGGAACAGGCTGCGCGAGACTGGGAGATGCTGCTGGCGCCTTCCTGGCCTCAGCTCCACTCCTGCCTTGCCTTTGCACCTAGTCCCCAGGCGTTCCTGTGGAGGGCTTAGTTGCCGGTGGGTTGCACACTGCCAAGCGCTCCAGCAGTGAGGGCTCTATTAGAGGCAATGGGAGGGCAACTGCAGGGCTCCTCCAGCGGTTGCTTGACCGCCCGGACAGCACAGCACGGAGAGCCCAAGGCTCACAGGGCCCCTGGCTGGGGTCTGCAGCCCCACACACGCGGAGGCTGACTCGGTGAGCGCCCAGAAAGTTCCTGACAGACGTCATTTCCCTAGTGCTCTCCTCCCCAGCAGAGACGTGTGCAGGTGGTTGGGGCCTGCCCCTGGGTGTCTGGGCTCCCGTCCACAGCCCCAGCTCAGTGTAGCAGCTCCTGAGCCAAGACCTGTGGTAGGCGCAGGGGCACCACCTGGAAGCCTAGTTTACAGCATGCGGGAATCGTGCCTCCTCGGGGGAAGAGGAGCCAGCCGAGCTGCGTGCGGCTGCAATCACTGCTTTGGCGGAGCCGAGTGCCCCTCCAGTACGGCAGAGCTCCAGCTCTGCTCAGAGGCCCGATCTGGCAGAGTTGCTGGCGAGAGGTTCCTCTGCCGTGGGCGAGCCTTGCCCAGACTTGCCTCGCGGCTCGGCTTCCAGTCCAGGAAGGAGCAGGCTGCGCGAGACTGGGAGATGCTACTGGCTCCTTCCTGACCTCAGCTCCACTCCTGCCTTGCCTTTGCACCTAGTCCCCAGGCGTTCTTGTGGAGGGCTTAGTTGCCGGTGGGTTGCACACTGCCAAGCGCTCCAGCAGTGAGGGCTCTATTAGAGGCAATGGGACGGCAACTGCAGGGCTCTTCCAGCGTTTGCTTTACCGCCCAGAATCAGCACAGCACGGAAAGCACAAGGCTCACAGGGCCCCTGGCTGGGGTCTGCAGCCCCACACACCAGAGGCGAACTCCGGGAGCGCCCAGAAGGTGCCTGAAAGACGTCATTTCCCTAGTGCTCTCCTCCCCTGCAGAGACGTGTGCAGGTGGTTGGGGCCTGCCCCTGCGTGTCTGGGCTCCCGTCCAAAGCCCCAGCTCAGGGAAGGAGTTCCTGAGCCAAGACCTGTGGGAGGCGCATGGGGCTCCGCCTTGAAGCCTAGTTTACAGCATGCGGGAAGCGAGCCTCCTCGGAGAAGAAAGGCAGGCCGGCTGCATGCGGCTGCATTCACTGCTTGGGCGGAGCCGAGTGCGCTTCCAGTACGGCAGAGCTCCAGCACTGCTCAGAGGACCGATCTGGCAGAGTTGCTGGCGTGAGGCTGCTCTGCCCTGGGCGAGCCTTGCCCAGACTTGCCTCGCACATAGGCTTCCAGTCCAGAAAGGAGCAGGCTCCGCGAGACTGTGAGATGCTACTGGCGCCTTCCAGGCCTAAGCTCCACTCCTGCCTTGCCTTTGCACCTAGTCCCCAGGCGTTCTTGTGAAGTGCTTAGTTGCCGGTGGGTTGCACACTGCCAAGCGCTCCAGCAGTGAGGGCTCTATTAGAGGCAATGGGAGGGCAACTGCAGGGCTCCTCCAGCGGTTGCTTGAACGCACACACTCAGCACAGCACGGAGAGCACAAGGCTCACAGGGTCCCTGGTTGGGGTCTGCAGCCCCACACACGCGGAAGCTGACTCGGTGAGCGCCCAGAATGTGCCTGACAGACGTCATTTCCCTAGTGCTCTCCTCCACAGCAGCGACGAGTGCAGGTGGTTGGGGCCTGCCCCTGCGTGTCTGGGAACCCGTCCACAGCCCCACCTCAGGGAAGCAGCTCCTCACCCAAGAACTGTGGGAGGTGCAGGGGGCCCCGCCTGGAAGCATAGTTTACAGCATGCAGGAAGCGAGTCTCCTCGGGAGAAGAGGAGTCAGCCCAGCTGCTTGTGGCTGCAATCACTGCTTTGGCGGAGCCGAGTGCCCCTCCAGTACGGCAGAGCTCCAGCTCTGCTCAGAGGCCCTATCTGGCAGAGTTGCTGGCGAGAGGTTACTCTGCCGTGGGCGAGACTTGCCCAGACTTGCCTCGCGGCTCGGCTTCCAGTCCAGGAAGGAGCAGGCTGCGCGAGACTGGGAGATGCTACTGGCTCCTTCCTGACCTCAGCTCCACTCCTGCCTTGCCTTTGCACCTAGTCCCCAGGCGTTCTTGTGGAGGGCTTAGTTGCCGGTGGGTTGCACACTGCCAAGCGCTCCAGCAGTGAGGGCTCTATTAGAGGCACTGGGACGGCAACTGCAGGGCTCTTCCAGCGTTTCCTTTACCGGCCAGAATCAGCACAGCACGGAAAGCACAAGGCTCACAGGGCCCCTGGCTGGGGTCTGCAGCCCCACACACCGGAGGCGAACTCCGGGAGCGCCCAGAAGGTGCCTGAAAGACGTCATTTCCCTAGTGCTCTCCTCCCCTGCAGAGACGTGTGCAGGTGGTTGGGGCCTGCCCCTGCGTGTCTGGGCTCCTGTCCAAAGCCCCAGCTCAGGGAAGGAGTTCCTGAGCCAAGACCTGTGGGAGGCGCATGGGGCTCCGCCTTGAAGCCTAGTTTACAGCATGCGGGAAGCGAGCCTCCTCAGAGAAGAAAGGCAGGCCGGCTGCATGCGGCTGCATTCACTGCTTGGGCGGAGCCGAGTGCGTTTCCAGTACGGCAGAGCTCCAGCACTGCTCAGAGGCCCGATCTGGCAGAGTTGCTGGCGTGAGGCTGCTCTGCCCTGGGCGAGCCTTGCCCAGACTTGCCTCGCACATAGGCTTCCAGTCCAGAAAGGAGCAGGCTCCGCGAGACTGTGAGATGCTACTGGCGCCTTCCAGGCCTAAGCTCCACTCCTGCCTTGCCTTTGCACCTAGTCCCCAGGCGTTCTTTTGGAGGGCTTAGTTGCCGGTGGGTTGCACACTGCCAAGCGCTCCAGCAGTGAGGGCTCTATTAGAGGCAATGGGAGGGCAACTGCAGGGCTCCTCCAGCGGTTGCTTGACCGCCCAGACAGCACAGCACGGAGAGCCCAAGGCTCACAGGGCCCCTGGCTGGGGTCTGCAGCCCCACACACCGGAGGGGAATTCCGGGAGCGCCCAGAAGGTGCCAGACAGACGTCATTTTCCTAGTGCTCTCCTCCCCAGCAGAGACGTGTGCAGGTGGTTGGAGCCTGCCCTTGAGTGTCTGGACTCCCTTCCACAGCCCCAGCTCAGGGAAGCAGCTCCTCAGCTAAGACCTGTAGGAGGCGCGGGGCGCCCCCGCCGGGAAGCCTAGTTTACAGCATGCCGGAAGCGAGCCTCCTCAGTACAAGAGAAGGCAGCCCAGCTGCGTGTGAATGCAATCAGTACTTTGGCGGAGCCGAGTGCCCCTCCAGTACGGCAGAGCTCCAGCTCTGCTCAAAGGTCCGATCTCTCATAGTAGCTGGTGTGAGCCTCCTGTGCCCTGGGCGAGCCTTGCCCAGACTTGCCTCGCGTAGGCTTCCTGTCCAGAAAGGAGCGGGCTGCGCGAGACTGGGAGATGCTACTGGCGTCTTCCTGGCCTCAGCTCCACTCCTGCCTTGCCTTTGCACCTAGTCCCCAGGCGTTCTTGTGGACGGCTTAGTTGCCGGTGTGTTGCACACTGACAAGCGCTCCAGCAGTGAGGGCTCTATTAGAGGCAAAGGGAGGGCAACTGCAAGTTTCCTCTTGTGGTTGCTTGATCGCCCAGACTCAGCACAGGACGGAGAGCCCAAGGCTCACAGGGCCCCTGGCTGGGGTCTGCAGCCAAACACACGCGGAAACTGACTCGGTGAGCGCCCAGAAGGTGCCTGACAGACGTCATTTCCCTAGTGCTCTCCTCCCCAGCAGAGACATGTGTAGGTGGTTGGGCCCTGTCCCTGCGTGTCTGGGCTCCCGTGCACAGCCCCACCTCAGGGAAGCAGCTCCTGAGCCAAGACCTGCGGGAGGCGCAGGGGGCCCCTCCTGGAACCCTAGTTTACAGCATGCGGGAAGCGAGCCTCCTCGGGAGAAGAGAAGCAGCCCTGCTGTGTGCGGCTGCATTCACTGCTTTTGCGGAGCCGAGTGCGCCTCCAGTACAGCAGAGCTCCAGCTCTGCTCAGAGTCCGGATATCGCAGAGTTGCTGGCGTTAGGCTGCTCTGTCCTGGGTGAGCCTTGCCCAGACTTGCCTCGCACCTAGGCTTCCAGTCCAGGAAGGAACAGGCTGCGCGAGTCTGGGAGATGCTGCTGGCGCCTTCCTGGCCTCAGCTCCACTCCTGCCTTGCCTTTGCACCTAGTCCCCAGGCGTTCCTGTGGAGGGCTTAGTTGCCGGTGGGTTGCACACTGCCAAGCGCTCCAGCAGTGAGGGCTCTATTAGAGGCAATGGGAGGGCAACTGCAGGGCTCCTCCAGCGGTTGCTTGACCGCCCGGACAGCACAGCACGGAGAGCCCAAGGCTCACAGGGCCCCTGGCTGGGGTCTGCAGCCCCACACACGCGGAGGCTGACTCGGTGAGCGCCCAGAAAGTTCCTGACAGACGTCATTTCCCTAGTGCTCTCCTCCCCAGCAGAGACGTGTGCAGGTGGTTGGGGCCTGCCCCTGGGTGTCTGGGCTCCCGTCCACAGCCCCAGCTCAGTGTAGCAGCTCCTGAGCCAAGACCTGTGGTAGGCGCAGGGGCACCACCTGGAAGCCTAGTTTACAGCATGCGGGAATCGTGCCTCCTCGGGGGAAGAGGAGCCAGCCGAGCTGCGTGCGGCTGCAATCACTGCTTTGGCGGAGCCGAGTGCCCCTCCAGTACGGCAGAGCTCCAGCTCTGCTCAGAGGCCCGATCTGGCAGAGTTGCTGGCGAGAGGTTGCTCTGCCGTGGGCGAGCCTTGCCCAGACTTGCCTCGCGGCTCGGCTTCCAGTCCAGGAAGGAGCAGGCTGCGCGAGACTGGGAGATGCTACTGGCTCCTTCCTGACCTCAGCTCCACTCCTGCCTTGCCTTTGCACCTAGTCCCCAGGCGTTCTTGTGGAGGGCTTAGTTGCCGGTGGGTTGCACACTGCCAAGCGCTCCAGCAGTGAGGGCTCTATTAGAGGCAATGGGACGGCAACTGCAGGGCTCTTCCAGCGTTTGCTTTACCGCCCAGAATCAGCACAGCACGGAAAGCACAAGGCTCACAGGGCCCCTGGCTGGGGTCTGCAGCCCCACACACCAGAGGCGAACTCCGGGAGCGCCCAGAAGGTGCCTGAAAGACGTCATTTCCCTAGTGCTCTCCTCCCCTGCAGAGACGTGTGCAGGTGGTTGGGGCCTGCCCCTGCGTGTCTGGGCTCCCGTCCAAAGCCCCAGCTCAGGGAAGGAGTTCCTGAGCCAAGACCTGTGGGAGGCGCATGGGGCTCCACCTTGAAGCCTAGTTTACAGCATGCGGGAAGCGAGCCTCCTCGGAGAAGAAAGGCAGGCCGGCTGCATGCGGCTGCATTCACTGCTTGGGCGGAGCCGAGTGCGCTTCCAGTACGGCAGAGCTCCAGCACTGCTCAGAGGACCGATCTGGCAGAGTTGCTGGCGTGAGGCTGCTCTGCCCTGGGCGAGCCTTGCCCAGACTTGCCTCGCACATAGGCTTCCAGTCCAGAAAGGAGCAGGCTCCGCGAGACTGTGAGATGCTACTGGCGCCTTCCAGGCCTAAGCTCCACTCCTGCCTTGCCTTTGCAACTAGTCCCCAGGCGTTCTTGTGAAGTGCTTAGTTGCCGGTGGGTTGCACACTGCCAAGCGCTCCAGCAGTGAGGGCTCTATTAGAGGCAATGGGAGGGCAACTGCAGGGCTCCTCCAGCGGTTGCTTGAATGCACACACTCAGCACAGCACGGAGAGCACAAGGCTCACAGGGTCCCTGGTTGGGGTCTGCAGCCCCACACACGCGGAAGCTGACTCGGTGAGCGCCCAGAATGTGCCTGACAGACGTCATTTCCCTAGTGCTCTCCTCCACAGCAGAGACGAGTGCAGGTGGTTGGGGCCTGCCCCTGCGTGTCTGGGAACCCGTCCACAGCCCCACCTCAGGGAAGCAGCTCCTCACCCAAGACCTGTGGGAGGTGCAGGGGGCCCCGCCTGGAAGCATAGTTTACAGCATGCAGGAAGCGAGTCTCCTCGGGAGAAGAGGAGTCAGCCCAGCTGCTTGTGGCTGCAATCACTGCTTTGGCGGAGCCGAGTGCCCCTCCAGTACGGCAGAGCTCCAGCTCTGCTCAGAGGCCCTATCTGGCAGAGTTGCTGGCGAGAGGTTGCTCTGCCGTGGGCGAGACTTGCCCAGACTTGCCTCGCGGCTCGGCTTCCAGTCCAGGAAGGAGCAGGCTGCGCGAGACTGGGAGATGCTACTGGCTCCTTCCTGACCTCAGCTCCACTCCTGCCTTGCCTTTGCACCTAGTCCCCAGGCGTTCTTGTGGAGGGCTTAGTTGCCGGTGGGTTGCACACTGCCAAGCGCTCCAGCAGTGAGGGCTCTATTAGAGGCAATGGGACGGCAACTGCAGGGCTCTTCCAGCGTTTGCTTTACCGCCCAGAATCAGCACAGCACGGAAAGCACAAGGCTCACAGGGCCCCTGGCTGGGGTCTGCAGCCCCACACACCGGAGGCGAACTCCGGGAGCGCCCAGAAGGTGCCTGAAAGACGTCATTTCCCTAGTGCTCTCCTCCCCTGCAGAGACGTGTGCAGGTGGTTGGGGCCTGCCCCTGCGTGTCTGGGCTCCCGTCCAAAGCCCCAGCTCAGGGAAGGAGTTCCTGAGCCAAGACCTGTGGGAGGCGCATGGGGCTCCGCCTTGAAGCCTAGTTTACAGCATGCGGGAAGCGAGCCTCCTCAGAGAAGAAAGGCAGGCCGGCTGCATGCGGCTGCATTCACTGCTTGGGCGGAGCCGAGTGCGCTTCCAGTACGGCAGAGCTCCAGCACTGCTCAGAGGCCCGATCTGGCAGAGTTGCTGGCGTGAGGCTGCTCTGCCCTGGGCGAGCCTTGCCCAGACTTGCCTCGCACATAGGCTTCCAGTCCAGAAAGGAGCAGGCTCCGCGAGACTGTGAGATGCTACTGGTGCCTTCCAGGCCTAAGCTCCACTCCTGCCTTGCCTTTGCACCTAGTCCCCAGGCGTTCTTTTGGAGGGCTTAGTTGCCGGTGGGTTGCACACTGCCAAGCGCTCCAGCAGTGAGGGCTCTATTAGAGGCAATGGGAGGGCAACTGCAGGGCTCCTCCAGTGGTTGCTTGACCGCCCAGACAGCACAGCACGGAGAGCCCAAGGCTCACAGGGCCCCTGGCTGGGGTCTGCAGCCCCACACACCGGAGGGGAATTCCGGGAGCGCCCAGAAGGTGCCAGACAGACGTCATTTTCCTAGTGCTCTCCTCCCCAGCAGAGACGTGTGCAGGTGGTTGGAGCCTGCCCTTGAGTGTCTGGACTCCCTTCCACAGCCCCAGCTCAGGGAAGCAGCTCCTCAGCTAAGACCTGTAGGAGGCGCGGGGCGCCCCCGCCGGGAAGCCTAGTTTACAGCATGCCGGAAGCGAGCCTCCTCAGTACAAGAGAAGGCAGCCCAGCTGCGTGTGAATGCAATCAGTACTTTGGCGGAGCCGAGTGCCCCTCCAGTACGGCAGAGCTCCAGCTCTGCTCAAAGGTCCGATCTCTCATAGTAGCTGGTGTGAGCCTCCTGTGCCCTGGGCGAGCCTTGCCCAGACTTGCCTCGCGTAGGCTTCCTGTCCAGAAAGGAGCGGGCTGCGCGAGACTGGGAGATGCTACTGGCGTCTTCCTGGCCTCAGCTCCACTCCTGCCTTGCCTTTGCACCTAGTCCCCAGGCGTTCTTGTGGACGGCTTAGTTGCCGGTGTGTTGCACACTGACAAGCGCTCCAGCAGTGAGGGCTCTATTAGAGGCAAAGGGAGGGCAACTGCAAGTTTCCTCTTGCGGTTGCTTGATCGCCCAGACTCAGCACAGGACGGAGAGCCCAAGGCTCACAGGGCCCCTGGCTGCTGTCTGCAGCCAAACACACGCGGAAACTGACTCGGTGAGCGCCCAGAAGGTGCCTGACAGACGTCATTTCCCTAGTGCTCTCCTCCCCAGCAGAGACATGTGTAGGTGGTTGGGCCCTGTCCCTGCGTGTCTGGGCTCCCGTGCACAGCCCCACCTCAGGGAAGCAGCTCCTGAGCCAAGACCTGCGGGAGGCGCAGGGGGCCCCTCCTGGAACCCTAGTTTACAGCATGCGGGAAGCGAACCTCCTCGGGAGAAGAGAAGCAGCCCTGCTGTGTGCGGCTGCATTCACTGCTTTTGCGGAGCCGAGTGCGCCTCCAGTACAGCAGAGCTCCAGCTCTGCTCAGAGTCCGGATATCGCAGAGTTGCTGGCGTTAGGCTGCTCTGTCCTGGGTGAGCCTTGCCCAGACCTGCCTCGCACCTAGGCTTCCAGTCCAGGAAGGAACAGGCTGCGCGAGTCTGGGAGATGCTGCTGGCGCCTTCCTGGCCTCAGCTCCACTCCTGCCTTGCCTTTGCACCTAGTCCCCAGGCGTTCCTGTGGAGGGCTTAGTTGCCGGTGGGTTGCACACTGCCAAGCGCTCCAGCAGTGAGGGCTCTATTAGAGGCAATGGGAGGGCAACTGCAGGGCTCCTCCAGCGGTTGCTTGACCGCCCGGACAGCACAGCACGGAGAGCCCAAGGCTCACAGGGCCCCTGGCTGGGGTCTGCAGCCCCACACACGCGGAGGCTGACTCGGTGAGCGCCCAGAAAGTTCCTGACAGACGTCATTTCCCTAGTGCTCTCCTCCCCAGCAGAGACGTGTGCAGGTGGTTGGGGCCTGCCCCTGGGTGTCTGGGCTCCCGTCCACAGCCCCAGCTCAGTGTAGCAGCTCCTGAGCCAAGACCTGTGGTAGGCGCAGGGGCACCACCTGGAAGCCTAGTTTACAGCATGCGGGAATCGTGCCTCCTCGGGGGAAGAGGAGCCAGCCGAGCTGCGTGCGGCTGCAATCACTGCTTTGGCGGAGCCGAGTGCCCCTCCAGTACGGCAGAGCTCCAGCTCTGCTCAGAGGCCCGATCTGGCAGAGTTGCTGGCGAGAGGTTGCTCTGCCGTGGGCGAGCCTTGCCCAGACTTGCCTCGCGGCTCGGCTTCCAGTCCAGGAAGGAGCAGGCTGCGCGAGACTGGGAGATGCTACTGGCTCCTTCCTGACCTCAGCTCCACTCCTGCCTTGCCTTTGCACCTAGTCCCCAGGCGTTCTTGTGGAGGGCTTAGTTGCCGGTGGGTTGCACACTGCCAAGCGCACCAGCAGTGAGGGCTCTATTAGAGGCAATGGGACGGCAACTGCAGGGCTCTTCCAGCGTTTGCTTTACCGCCCGGAATCAGCACAGCACGGAAAGCACAAGGCTCACAGGGCCCCTGCCTGGGGTCTGCAGCCCCACACACCGGAGGCGAACTCCGGGAGCGCCCAGAAGGTGCCTGAAAGACGTCATTTCCCTAGTGCTCTCCTCCCCTGCAGAGACGTGTGCAGGTGGTTGGGGCCTGCCCCTGCGTGTCTGGGCTCCCGTCCAAAGCCCCAGCTCAGGGAAGGAGTTCCTGAGCCAAGACCTGTGGGAGGCGCATGGGGCTCCGCCTTGAAGCCTAGTTTACAGCATGCGGGAAGCGAGCCTCCTCGGAGAAGAAAGGCAGGCCGGCTGCATGCGGCTGCATTCACTGCTTGGGCGGAGCCGAGTGCGCTTCCAGTACGGCAGAGCTCCAGCACTGCTCAGAGGACCGATCTGGCAGAGTTGCTGGCGTGAGGCTGCTCTGCCCTGGGCGAGCCTTGCCCAGACTTGCCTCGCACATAGGCTTCCAGTCCAGAAAGGAGCAGGCTCCGCGAGACTGTGAGATGCTACTGGCGCCTTCCAGGCCTCAGCTCCACTCCTGCCTTGCCTTTGCACCTAGTCCCCAGGCGTTCTTGTGAAGTGCTTAGTTGCCGGTGGGTTGCACACTGCCAAGCGCTCCAGCAGTGAGGGCTCTATTAGAGGCAATGGGAGGGCAACTGCAGGGCTCCTCCAGCGGTTGCTTGAACGCACACACTCAGCACAGCACGGAGAGCACAAGGCTCACAGGGTCCCTGGTTGGGGTCTGCAGCCCCACACACGCGGAAGCTGACTCGGTGAGCGCCCAGAATGTGCCTGACAGACGTCATTTCCCTAGTGCTCTCCTCAACAGCAGAGACGAGTGCAGGTGGTTGGGGCCTGCCCCTGCGTGTCTGCGAACCCGTCCACAGCCCCACCTCAGGGAAGCAGCTCCTCAGCCAAGACCTGTGGGAGGTGCAGGGGGCCCCGCCTGGAAGCATAGTTTACAGCATGCAGGAAGCGAGTCTCCTCGGGAGAAGAGGAGTCAGCCCAGCTGCTTGTGGCTGCAATCACTGCTTTGGCGGAGCCAAGTGCCCCTCCAGTACGGCAGAGCTCCAGCTCTGCTCAGAGGCCCTATCTGGCAGAGTTGCTGGCGTGAGGCTGCTCTGCCCAGGGCGAGCTTCGCCCAATCTTGCCTCGCGGCTAGGCTTCCAGTCCAGGAAGAAGCTGGCTGCGCGAGACTGGGAGATGCTATTGGCGCCTTCCTGGCCTCAGCTCCACTCTTGCCTTGCCTTTGCACCTAGTTCCCAGGCGTTCTTGTGGAGGGCTTAGTTGCCGGTGGGTTGCACACTGCCAAGCGCTCCAGCAGTGAGGGCTCTATCAGAGGCAAAGGGAGGGCTACTGAAAGTCGCCTCTTTCGTTTGCTTGACCGCCCAGACTCAGCACAGCACGGAAAGCAAAAGGCTCTCAGAGCCCCTGGCTGGGGTCTGCAGCCCCACACACGCAGAGGCTAACTCAGTTAGCACCCAGAAGGTGCCTGACAGATGTCATTTCCCTAGTGCTCTCCTCCCCAGCAGAGACGCGTGTAGGTGATTGGGGCCTGCCCCTGCGTGTCTGGGCTCCAGTCCACAGCCCCAGCTCAGGGAAGCAGCTCCTGAGCCAAGACATGTGGGAGGCGCAGGGGACCCCTCCTGGCAGCCTAGTTTACAGCATGCGGGAAGCCAGCCTCCTCGGGAGAAGAGAAGGCAGCCCTGCTGTGTGCGGCTGCATTCACTGCTTTGGCAGAGCCGAGTGCGCCTCCAATACGGCAGAGCTCCAGCTCTGCTCAGAGTCCGGATCTGGCAGAGTTGCTTGAGTTAGGCTGCTCTTTCCTGGGCGAGCCTTGCCCAGACTTGCCTCGCACATAGGCTTCCAGTCCAGGAAGGAGCGGGCTGCTCGAGACTGGGAGATACTGCTGGCGCCTTCCTGGCCTCAGCTCCACTCCTGCATTGCCTTTGCACCTAGTTCCCAGGCGTTCCTGTGGAGGGCTTAGTTGCCGGTGGGTTGCACACTGCCAAGCGCTCCAGCAGTGAGGGCTCTATTAGAGGCAATGGGAGGGCAACTGCAGGGCTCCTCCAGCGGATGCTTGACCGCCCAGACTCAGCACAGCACGGAGAGCACAAGGCTCACAGGGCCCCTGGCTGGGGTCTGCAGCCCCACACACGCGGAGGCCGAGTCGGTGAGCGCGCAGAAGGTGCCTGACAGACGTCATTTCCCTAGTGCTCTCCTCCCCAGCAGAGACGTGTGCAGGTGGCTGGGGCCTGCCCCTGCGTGTCTGGGCTCCTGTCCACAGCCCCAGCTCAGGGAAGCAGCTCCTGAGCCAAGGCCTGTGGGAGGCGAAGGGGGCCCCGCCTGGAAGCCTAGTTTACAGCATGCGGGAAGCGAGACTCCTCGGGAGAAGAGGAGCCAGCCCAGCTGCGTGCGGCTGCAATCAATACTTTGGCGGAGCCGAGTGCCCCTCCAGTACGGCAGTGCTCCAGCTCTGCTCAGAGGCCCGATCTGGCAGAGTTGCTGGCATGAGGCTGCTCTGCCCTGGGCGAGCCTTGCCCAGACCTGCCTCGCGGCTAGGCTTCCAGTCCAGGAAGGAGCAGGCTGCCTGAGACTGGGAGATGCTACTGGCGCCTTCCTGGCCTCAGCTCCACTCCTGCCTTGCCTTTGCACCTAGTCCCCAGGCGTTCTTGTGGAGGGCTTAGTTGCCGGTGGGTTGCACACTGCCAAGCGCTCCAGCAGTGAGGGCTCTATTAGAGGCAATGGGAGGGCAACTGCAGGGCTCCTCCAGCGGTTTCTTGACCGCCCAGACAGCACAGCACGGAGAGCCCAAGGCTCACAGGGCCCCTGGCTAGGGTCTGCCGCCCCATACACCGGAGGGGAATTCCGGGAGCGCCCAGAAGGTGCCAGACAGACGTCATTTTCCTAGTGCTCTCCTCCCCAGTAGAGACGTGTGCAGGTGGTTGGGGCCTGCCCTTGAGTGTCTGGACTCCCTTCCACAGCCCCAGCTCAGGGAAGCAGCTCCTCAGCCAAGACCTGTAGGAGGCGCGGGGCGCCCCCGCCGGGAACTTTAATTTACAGCATGCCGGAAGCGAGCCTCCTCAGTACAAGAGAAGGCAGCCCAGCTGCGTGCGGATGCAATCAGTACTTTGGCGGAGCCGAGTGCCCCTCCAGTACGGCAGAGCTCCAGCTCTGCTCAAAGGCCCGATCTCTCATAGTTGCTGGCGTGAGCCTCCTGTGCCCTGGGCCAGCCTTGCCCAGACTTGCCTCGCGTTAGGCTTCCAGTCCAGAAAGGAGCGGGCTGCGCGAGACTGGGAGATGCTACTGGCGCCTTCCTGGCCTCAGCTCCACTCCTGCCTTGCCTTTGCACCTAGTACCCAGGCGTTCTTGTGGAGGGCTTAGTTGCCGGTGGGTTGCAACTGCCAAGCGCTCCAGCAGTGAGGGCTCTATCAGAGGCATAGGGAGGGCTACTGCAAGTCGCCTCTTTCGTTTGCTTGACCGCCCAGAATCAGCACAGCACGGAAAGCACAAGGCTCACAGGGCCTCTGGCTGGGGTCTGCAGCCCCACACACCGGAGGCAAACTCTGGGAGCGCCCAGAAGGTGCCTGAAAGACGTCATGGCCCTAGTGCTCTCCTCCCCAGCAGAGATGTGTGCAGGTGGTTGGGGCCTGCCCCTGCGTGTCTGGGCTCCCGTCCACAGCCCCAGCTCAGGGAAGCAGCACCTGAGTCAAGACCTTTGGGAGGCGCGGGGGGCCTCGCCTGTAAGCCTAGTTTACAGCATGCGGGAAGCGAGCCTCCTCGGGAGAACAGAAGGCAGCCCGGCTGCGTGCGGCTGCATTCACTGCTTGGGCGGAGCCGAGTGCGCTTCTAGTACGGCAGAGCTCCAGCACTGCTCAGAGGCCCGATCTGGCAGAATTGCTGGCGTGAGGCTGCTCTGCCCTGGGTGAGCCTTGCCCAGATTTGCCTCGCGTAGGCTTCCTGTCCAGAAAGGAGCGGGCTGCGCGAGACTGGGAGATGCTACTGGCGCCTTCCTGGCCTCAGCTCCACTCCTGCCTTGCCTTAGCACCTAGTCCCCAGGCATTCTTGTGGACGGCTTAGTTGCCGGTGTGTTGCACACTGCCAAGCGCTCCAGCAGTGAGGGCTCTATTACAGGCAAAGTGTGGGCAACTGCAAGTTTCCTCTTGCGGTTGCTTGACCGCCCAGACTGAGCACAGCACGGAGAGCCCAAGGCTCACAAGGCCCCTGGCTGGGGTCTGCAGCCCCACCCACGTGGAAACTGACTCGGTGAGCGCCCAGAAGGTGCCTGACAGACGTCATTTCGCTAGTGCTCTCCTCCCCAGCAGAGACGTGTGCAGGTGCTTCGGGCCTGCCCCTGCGTGTCTGGGCTCACGTCCACAGCCCCAGCTCAGGGATGCAGCTCCTGAGCCAAGACCTGTGGGAGGCGCAGGGGGCCCTGCCTGGAAGCCTAGTTTACAGCATGCGGGAAGCGAGCCTCCTCGGGAGAAGAGAAGACAGCCCTGCTGCGTGTGGCTGCATTCACTGCTTTGGCGGAGACGAGTGCGCCTCCAGTACGGCAGAGCTCCAGCTCTGCTCAGAGGCCCGATCTGGCAGAGCTGCTGGCGTGAGGCTGCTCTGCCCTGGACGAGCCTTGCCCAGACTTGCCTCGCGGCTTGGCTTCCAGTCCAGGAAGGAGCAGGCTGCGCGAGACTGGGAGATTCTACTGGCGCCATCCTGGCCTCAGCTCCACTCCTGCCTTGCCTTTGCACCTAGTACCCAGGCGTTCTTTTGGAGGGCTTAGTTGCCGGTGGGTTGCACACTGCCAAGCGCTCCAGCAGGGAGGGCTCTATTAGAGGCAATGGGACGGCAACTGCAGGGCTCTTCCAGCGTTTGCTTTACCGCCCAGAATCAGCACAGCACGGAAAGCACAAGGCTCACAGGGCCCCTGGCTGGGGTCTGCAGCCCCACACACCGGAGGCGAACTCCGGGAGCGCCCAGAAGGTGCCTGAAAGACGTCATTTCCCTAGTGCTCTCCTCCCCTGCAGAGACGTGTGCAGGTGGTTGGGGCCTGCCCCTGCGTGTCTGGGCTCCCGTCCAAAGCCCCAGCTCAGGGAAGGAGTTCCTGAGCCAAGACCTGTGGGAGGCGCAAGGGGCTCCGCCTTGAAGCCTAGTTTACAGCATGCGGGAAGCGAGCCTCCTCGGGAGAAGAAAGGCAGGCCGGCTGCATGCGGCTGCATTCACTGTTTGGGCGGAGCCGAGTGCGCTTCCAGTACGGCAGAGCTCCAGCACTGCTCAGAGGCCCGATCTGGCAGAGTTGCTGGCGTGAGGCTGCTCTGCCCTGGGCGAGCCTTGCCCAGACTTGCCTCGCACATAGGCTTCCAGTCCAGAAAGGAGCAGGCTCCGCGAGACTGTGAGATGCTACTGGCGCCTTCCAGGCCTAAGCTCCACTCCTGCCTTGCCTTTGCACCTAGTCCCCAGGCGTTCTTGTGAAGGGCTTAGTTGCCGGTGGGTTGCACACTGCCAAGCGCTCCAGCAGTGAGGGCTCTATTAGAGGCAATGGGAGGGCAACTGCAGGGCTCCTCCAGCGGTTGCTTGAACGCACAGACTCAGCTCAGCACGGAGAGCACAAGGCTCACAGGGTCCCTGGTTGGGGTCTGCAGCTCCACACACGCGGAAGCTGACTCGGTGAGCGCCCAGAATGTGCCTGACAGACGTCATTTCCCTAGTGCTCTCCTCCACAGCAGAGACGAGTGCAGGTGGTTGGGGCCTGCCCCTGCGTGTCTGGGAACCCGTCCACAGCCCCACCTCAGGGAAGCAGCTCCTCAGCCAAGACCTGTGGGAGGTGCAGAGGGCCCCGCCTGGAAGCATAGCTTACAGCATGCAGGAAGCGAGTCTCCTCGGGAGAAGAGGAGTCAGCCCAGCTGCTTGTGGCTGCAATCACTGCTTTGGCGGAGCCGAGTGCCCCTCCAGTACGGCAGAGCTCCAGCTCTGCTCAGAGGCCCTATCTGGCAGAGCTGCTGGCGTGAGGCTGCTCTGCCCTGGACGAGCCTTGCCCAGACTTGCCTCGCGGCTAGGCTTCCAGTCCAGGAAGGAGCAGGCTGCGCGAGACTGGGAGATTCTACTGGCGCCATCCTGGCCTCAGCTCCACTCCTGCCTTGCCTTTGCACCTAGTACCCAGGCGTTCTTTTGGAGGGCTTAGTTGCCGGTGGGTTGCACACTGCCAAGCGCTCCAGCAGGGAGGGCTCTATTAGAGGCAATGGGAGGGCAACTGCAGGGCTCCTCCAGCGGTTGCTTGACCGCCCAGACTCAGCACAGCACGGAGAGCACAAGGCTCACAGGGCCCCTGGCTGGGGTCTGCAGCCCCACACACGCAGAGGCTAACTCAGTTAGCACCCAGAAGGTGCCTGACAGATGTTATTTCCCTAGTGCTCTCCTCCCCAGCAGAGACGTGTGTAGGTGGTTGGGGCCTGCCCCTGCGTGTCTGGGCTCCAGTCCACAGCCCCAGCTCAGGGAAGCAGCTCCTGAGCCAAGACATGTGGGAGGCGCAGGGGACCCCTCCTGGCAGCCTAGTTTACAGCATGCGGGAAGCCAGCCTCCTCGGGAGAAGAGAAGGCAGCCCTGCTGTGTGCGGCTGCATTCACTGCTTTGGCGGAGCCGAGTGCGCCTCCAATACGGCAGGGCTCCAGCTCTGCTCAGAGTCCGGATCTGGCAGAGTTGCTTGAGTTAGGCTGCTCTTTCCTGGGCGAGCCTTGCCCAGACTTGCCTCGCACATAGGCTTCCAGTCCAGGAAGGAGCGGGCTGCTCGAGACTGGGAGATACTGCTGGCGCCTTCCTGGCCTCAGCTCCACTCCTGCATTGCCTTTGCAACTAGTTCCCAGGCGTTCCTGTGGAGGGCTTAGTTGCCGGTGGGTTGCACACTGCCAAGCGCTCCTGCAGTGAGGGCTCTATTAGAGGCAATGGGAGGGCAACTGCAGGGCTCCTCCAGCGGCTGCTTGACCGCCCAGACTCAGCACAGCACGGAGAGCACAAGGCTCACAGGGCCCCTGGCTGGGGTCTGCAGCCCCACACACGCGGAGGCCGAGTCGGTGAGCGCGCAGAAGGTGCCTGACAGATGTCATTTCACTAGTGCTCTCCTCCCCAGCAGAGACGTGCGCAGGTGGCTGGGGCCTGCCCCTGCGTGTCTGGGCTCCTGTCCACAGCCCCAGCTCAGGGAAGCAGCTCCTGAGCCAAGGCCTGTGGGAGGCGCAGGGGGCCCCGCCTGGAAGACTAGTTTACAGCATGCGGGAAGCGAGACTCCTCGGGAGAAGAGGAGCCAGCCCAGCTGCGTGCGGCTGCAATCAATACTTTGGCGGAGCCGAGTGCCCCTCCAGTACGGCAGTGCTCCAGCTCTGCTCAGAGGCCCGATCTGGCAGAGTTGCTTGCGTGAGGCTGCTCTGCACTGGGCGAGCCTTGCCCAGACTTGCCTCGCACATAGGCTTCCAGTCCAGGAAGGAGCAGGCTGCGTGAGACTGGGAGATGCTACTGGCGCCTTCCTGGCCTCAGCTCCACTCCTGCCTTGCCTTTGCACCTAGTCCCCAGGCGTTCTTGTGGAGGGCTTAGTTGCCGGTGGGTTGCACACTGCCAAGCGCTCCAGCAGTGAGGGCTCTATTAGAGGCAATGGGAGGGCAACTGCAGGGCTCCTCCAGCGGTTTCTTGACCGCCCAGACAGCACAGCACGGAGAGCCCAAGGCTCACAGGGCCCCTGGCTGGGGTCTGCCGCCCCATACACCGGAGGGGAATTCTGGGAGCGCCCAGAAGGTGCCAGACAGACGTCATTTTCCTAGTGCTCTCCTCCCCAGCAGAGACGTGTGCAGGTGGTTGGGGCCTGCCCTTGAGTGTCTGGACTCCCTTCCACAGCCCCAGCTCAGGGAAGCAGCTCCTCAGCTAAGACCTGTAGGAGGCGCGGGGCGCCCCCGCCGGGAACTTTAATTTACACCATGCCGGAAGCGAGCCTCCTCAGTACAAGAGAAGGCAGCCCAGCTGCGTGCGAAGGCAATCAGTACTTTGGCGGAGCCGAGTGCCCCTCCAGTACGGCAGAGCTCCAGCTCTGCTCAAAGGTCCGATCTCTCATAGTTGCTGGCGTGAGCCTCCTGTGCCCTGGGCGAGCCTTGCCCAGACTTGCCTCGCGTAGGCTTCCTGTCCAGAAAGGAGCGGGCTGCGCAATACTGGGAGATGCGCCTGGCGCCTTCCTGGCCTCAGTTCCACTCCTGCCTTGCATTTGCAGCTAGTCCCCAGGCGTTCTTGTGGAGGGCTTAGTTGCCGGTGGGTTGCACACTGCCAATCGCTCCAGCAGTGAGGGCTCTATCAGAGGCAATGGGAGGGCAACTGCAGGGTTCCTCCAGCGGTTGCTTGACCGACCAGACTCAGCACAGCACGGAGAGCACAAGGCTCACAGGGCCCCTGGCTGGGGTCTGCAGCCCCACACACGCGGAGGCTGACTCGGTGAGCGCCCAGAAGGTGCCTGACAGACGTCATTTCCCTATTGCTCTCCTCCCCAGCAGAGACGTGTGCAGGTTGTTTGGGCCTGCCCCTGCGGGTCTGGACTCACGTCCACAGCCCCAGCTCAGGGAAGCAGCTCCTGAGCCAAGACATGTGGGAGGCGCAGGGGGCCCCGCCTGGAAGCCTAGTTTACAGCATGCGGGAAGCGAGCCTCCTCGGGAGAAGAGAAGGCAGCCCTGCTGTGTGCGGCTGCATTCACTGCTTTGGCGGAGCCGAGTGCGCTTCCAGTACGGCAGAGCTCCAGCTCTGCTCAGAGGCCTGATCTGGCAGAGTTGCTGGCGTGAGGCTGCTCTGCCCTGGGCGAGCCTGGCCCAGACTTGCCTCTCGGCTAGTCTTCCAGTCCAGGAAGGAGCAGGCTGCGCGAGACTGGGAGATGCTACTGGCAACTTCCTGGCCTCAGCTCCACTCCTGCCTTGCCTTTGCACCTAGTCCCCAGGCGTTCTTGTGGAGGGCTTAGTTGCCGGTGGGTTGCACACTGCCAAGCGCTCCAGCAGTGAGGGCTCTATTAGAGGCAATGGGAGTGCAACTGCACGGCTCCTCCAGCGGTTGCTTGACCGCCTAGACTCAGCACAGCATGGAGACCACAAGGCTCACAGGGCCCCTGGCTGGGGTCTGCAGCCCCACACACGCGAAGTCTGACTCGGTGAGCCCCCAGAAGGTGCCTCACAGATGTCATTTCCCTAGGGCTCCCCACCCCAGCAGAGAAATGTACAGGTGGTTTGGGCCTGCCCCTGCGTGTCTGCGCTCCCTTCCACAGCCCCAGCTCAGGGAAGCAGCTCCTAAGCCAAGACCTGAAGGAGGCGCGCGGCGCCCCCGCCTGGAAGCCTAGTGCACAGCATGCGGGAAGCGAACCTCCTGGGAGAAGAGGAGGCAGCCCTGATGCGTGCGGCTGCAATCACTGCTTGGGCGGAGCCGAGAGCGCCTCCAGTATGGCAGAGCTCCAGCTCCGGTCAGAGGCCCGATCTGGCAGAGTTGCTGGCGTGAGGCTGCTTTGCCCTGGGCGAGCCTTGCCCAGACTTGCCTCGGGGCTAGGCTTCCAGTCCAAGAAGGAGCAGGCTGCGTGAGACTGGGAGATGCTACTGGCGCCTTCCTGACCTCAGCTCCACTCCTGCCTTGCCTTTGCACCTAGTCCCCAGGCGTTCTTGTGGAGGGCTTAGTTGCCGGTGGGTTGCACAATGCCAAGCGCTCCAGCAGTGAGGGCTCTATTAGAGGCAATGGGAGGGCAACTGCAGGGCTCTTCCAGCGTTTGCTTTACCGCCCAGAATCAGCACAGCACGGAAAGCACAAGGCTCACAGGGCCCCTGGCTGGGGTCTGCAGCCCCATACACCGGAGGCGAACTCCGGGAGCGCCCAGAAGGTGCCTGAAAGACGTCATTTCCCTAGTGCTCTCCTCCCCTGCAGAGACGTGGCAAGTGGTTGGGGCCTGCTCCTGCGTGTCTGGGCTCCCGTCCAAAGCCCCAGCTCAGGGAAGGAGTTCCTGAGCCAAGACAAGTGGGAGGCGCAGGGGGCTCAGCCTGAAAGCCTAGTTTACAGCATGCGGGAAGCGAGCCACCTCGGGAGAAGTGAAGGCAGGCCGGCTGCATGCGGCTGCATTCACTGCTTGGGCGGAGCCGAGTGCGCTTCCAGTACGGCAGAGCTCCAGCACTGCTCAGAGGCCCGATCTGGCAGAGTTGCTGGCGTGAGGCTGCTCTGCCCTGGGCGAGCCTTGCCCCGACTTGCCTCGCACATAGGCTTCCAGTCCAGAAAGGAGCAGGCTGGGCGAGACTGGGAGATGCTACTGGCGCCTTCCAGGCCTAAGCTCCACTCCTGCCTTGCCTTTGCACCTAGTGCCCAGGCGTTCTTGGGAAGGGCTTAGTTGCCGGTGGGTTGCACACTGCCAAGCGCTCCAGCAGTGAGGGCTCTATTAGAGGCAATGGGAGGGCAACTGCAGGGCTCCTCCAGCGGTTGCTTTAACGCCCAGACTTAGCACAGCACGGAGAGCACAAGGCTCACAGGGCCCTTTGGCTGGGGTCTGCAGCCCCACACACGCGGAGGCCGAGTCGGTGAGCGTGCAGAAGGTGCCTGACAGACGTCATTTCCCTAGTGCTCTCCTCCCCCGCAGAGACGTGTGCAGGTGGTTGGGTCCTGCCCCTGCGTGTCTGGGCTCCTGTCCCCAGCCCCAGCTCAGGGAAGCAGCTCCTGAGCCAAGACCTGTGGGAGGCGCAGGGGGCCCCGCCTGGAAGCCTAGTTTACAGCAGGCGGGAAGCGAGAATCCTCGGGAGAAGAGGAGCCAGCCCAGCTGCGTGCGGCTGCAATCAATACTTTCGCGGAGCCGAGTGCCCCTCCAGTACGGCAGTGCTCCAGCTCTGCTCAGAGGCCCGATCTGGCAGAGTTGCTGGCGTGAGGCTGCTCTGCCCTGGGCGAGACTTGCCCAGACCTGCCTAGCGGCTAGGCTTCCAGTCCAGGAAGGAGCAGGCTGCGTGAGACTGGGAGATGCTACTGGCGCCTTCCTGGCCTCAGCTCCACTCCTGCCTTGCCTTTGCACCTAGTCCTCAGGCTTTCTTGTGGAGGGCTTAGTTGCCGGTGGGTTGCACACTGCCAAGCGCTCCAGCAGTGAGGGCTCTATTAGAGGCAATGGGAGGGCAACTGCAGGGCTTCTCCAGCGGTTGCTTGACCGCCCAGACAGCACAGAACGGAGAGCCCAAGGCTCACAGGGCCCCTGGCTGGGGTCTGCAGCCCCACACACCGGAGGGGAATTCCGGGAGCGCCCAGAAGGTGCCAGACAGACGTCATTTTCCTAGTCCTCTCCTCCCCAGCAGAGACGTATGTAGGTGGTTGGGGCCTGCCCTTGAGTGTCTGAACTCACTTCCACAGCCCCAGCTCAGGGAAGCAGCTCCTCAGCTAAGACCTGTAGGAGGCGCGGGGCTCCCCCGCCGGGAACTCTAATTTACAGCATGCCGGAAGCGAGCCTCCTCAGTACAAGAGAAGGCAGCCCAGCTGCGTGCGGATGCAATCAGTACTTTGGCGGAGCCGAGTGCCCCTCCAGTACGGCAGAGCTCCAGCTCTGCTCAAAGGCCCGATCTCTCATAGTTGCTGGCGTGAGCCTCCTGTGCCCTGGTCCAGCCTTGCCCAGACTTGCCTCGCGTTAGGCTTCCAGTCCAGAAAGGAGCGGGCTGCGCGAGACTGGGAGATGCTACTGGCGCCTTCCTGGCCTCAGCTCCACTCCTGCCTTGCCTTTGCACCTAGTCCCCAGGCGTTCTTGTGGAGGGCTTAGTTGCCGGTGGGTTGCACACTGCCAAGCGCTCCAGCAGTGAGGGCTCTATCGGAGGCAAAGGGAGGGTTACTGCAAGTCGCCTCTTTCGTTTGCTTGACCGCCCAGAATCAGCACAGCACGGAAAGCACAAGGCTCACAGGGCCCCTGGCTGGGGTCTGCAGCCCCACACACCGGAGGCGAACTTCGGGAGCGCCCAGAAGGTGCCTGACAGACGTCCTTTCCCTAGTGCTCTCCTCCCCAGCAGAGACGTGTGCAGGTGGTTTGGACCTGCCCCTGCCTGTCTGGGCTCCCGTCCACAGCCCCAGCTCAGGGAAGCAGCTCCTCAGCCAAGACCTGTAGGAGGCGCGGGGCGCCCCCGCCTGGAAGCCTAGTGCACATCATGCGGGAAGCGAGCCTCCTTGCGAGAGGTGGAGGCATCCCAGACCAGTGAGGCTGCAATCACTGCTTGGGCGGAGCCGAGTGCGCTTCCACTACGGCAGAGTTCCAGCTCTGCTCAGAGGCCCGATCTGGCAGAGTTGCTGGCGAGAGGTTGCTCTGCCGTGGGCGAGCCTTGCCCAGACTTGCCTCGCGGCTAGGCTTCCAGTCCAGGAAGGAGCAGGCTGCGCGAGACTGGGAGATGCTACTGGCGCGTTCCTGACCTCAGCTCCACTCCTGCCTTGCCTTTGCACCTAGTCCCCAGGCGTTCTTGTGGAGGGCTTAGTTGCCGGTGGTTTGCACACTTCCAAGCGCTCCAGCAGTGAGGGCTCTATTAGAGGCAATGGGACGGCAACTGCAGGGCTCTTCCAGCGTTTGCTTTACCGCCCAGAATCAGCACAGCACGGAAAGCACAAGGCTCACAGGGCCCCTGGCTGGAGTCTGCAGCCCCACACACCGGAGGCGAACTCCGGGAGCGCCCAGAAGGTGCCTGAAAGACGTCATTTCCCTAGTGCTCTCCTCCCCTGCAGAGACGTGTGCAGGTGGTTGGGGCCTGCCCCTGCGTGTCTGGGCTCCCGTCCAAAGCCCCAGCTCAGGGAAGGAGTTCCTGAGCCAAGACCTGTGGGGGGCGCATGGGGCTCCACCTTGAAGCCTAGTTTACAGCATGCGGGAAGCGAGCCTCCTCGGGAGAAGAAAGGCAGGCCGGCTGCATGCGGCTGCATTCACTGCTTGGGCGGAGCCTAGTGCGCTTCCAGTACGGCAGAGCTCCAGCACTGCTCAGAGGCCCGATCTGGCAGAGTTGCTGGCGTGAGGCTGCTCTGCCCTGGGCGAGCCTTGCCCAGACTTGCCTCGGATATAGGCTTCCAGTCCAGAAAGGAGCAGGCTCCGCGAGCCTGGGAGATGCTACTGGCGCCTTCCAGGCCTAAGCTCGACTCCTGCCTTGCCTTTGCACCTAGTCCCCAGGCGTTCTTTTGATGGGCTTAGTTGCCGGTGGGTTGCACACTGCCAAGCGCTCCAGCAGTGAGGGCTCTATTAGAGGCAATGGGAGGGCAACTGCAGGGCTCCTCCAGCGGTTGCTTGAACGCACAGACTCAGCACAGCACGGAGAGCACAAGGCTCACAGGGTCCCTGGTTGGGGTCTGCAGCCCCACACACGCGGAGGCTGACTCGGTGAGCGCCCAGAATGTGCCTGACAGACGTCATTTCCCTAGTGCTCTCCTCCACAGTAGAGACGTGTGCAGGTGGTTTGGGCCTGCCCCAGCGTGTCTGGGAACCCGTCCACAGCCCCACCTCAGGGAAGCAGCTCCTCAGCCAAGACCTGTGGGAGGTGTAGGGGGCCCCGTCTGGAAGCATAGTTTACAGCATGCAGGAAGCGAGTCTCCTCGGGAGAAGAGGAGTCAACCCAGCTGCTTGTGGCTGCAATCACTGCTTTGGCGGAGCCAAGTGCCCCTCCAGTACGGCAGAGCTCCAGCTCTGCTCAGAGGCCCTATCTGGCAGAGTTGCTGGCGTGAGGCTGCTCTGCCCAGGGCGAGCTTCGCGCAATCTTGCCTCGCGGCTAGGCTTCCAGTCCAGGAAGAAGCTGGCTGCGCGAGACTGGGAGATGCTACTGGCGCCTTCCTGGCCTCAGCTCCACTCTTGCCTTGCCTTTGCACCTAGTTCCCAGGCGTTCTTGTGGAGGGCTTAGTTGCCGGTGGGTTGCACACTGCCAAGCGCTCCAGCAGTGAGGGCTCTATCAGAGGCAAAGGGAGGGCTACTGCAAGTCGCCTCTTTCGTTTGCTTGACCGCCCAGACTCAGCACAGCACGGAAAGCACAAGGCTCACAGGGCCCCTGGCTGGGGTATGCAGCCCCACACACCGGAGGCGAACTCCGGGAGCGCCCAGGAGGTGCCTGACAGATGTCATTTCCCTAGTGGTCTCCTCCCCAGCAGAGACGTGTGCAGGTGGTTGGGGCCTGCCCCTGCGTGTCTGGGCTCCCGTCCACATCCCCAGCTCAGGCAAGCAGTTCCTGTGCCAAGACCTGTGGGAGGCGCAGGGGTCCCCGCCTGCAAGCCTAGTTTACAGCATGCGGGAAGCGAGCCTCCTCGGGAGAAGTGAAGGCAGGCCGGCTGCGTGCGGCTGCATTCACTGCTTGGGCGGAGCCGAGTGCGCTTCCAGTACGGCAGAGCTCCAGCACTGCTCAGAGGCCCGATCTGGCAGAGTTGCTGGCGTGAGGCTGCTCTGCCCTGGGCGAGCCTTGCCCATACTTGCCTCGCACATAGGCTTCCAGTCCAGAAAGGAGCCGGCTGCGCGAGACTGGGCGCTACTGGCGCCTTCCTGGCCTCAGCTCCACTCCTGCCTTTCCTTTGCACCTAGTCCCCAGGCGTTCTTGTGGAGGGCTTAGTTGCCGGTGGGTTGCACACTGCCAAGCGCTCCAGCAGTGAGGGCTCTATTAGAGGCAAAGTGAGGGCAACTGGAAGTCTATTCTGACGGTTGCTTGACCGCCCAGACTCAGCACAGCACTTAGAGCACAAGGCTCACAGGACCCCTGGCTGGGGTCTGCAGCCCCACACACGCGGAGGCTGACTCGGTGAGCGCCCAGAATGTGCCTGACAGACGTCATTTCCCTAGTGCTCTCCTCCACAGCAGAGACGTGTGCAGGTGGTTGGGGCCTGCCCCTGCGTGTCTGGGAACCCGTCCACAGCCCCACCTCAGGGAAGCAGCTCCTCAGCCAAGACCTGTGGGAGGTGCAGGGGGCCCCGCCTGGAAGCCTAGTTTACAGCATGCAGGAAGCGAGTCTCCTCGGGAGAAGAGGAGTCAGCCCAGCTGCTTGTGGCTGCAATCACTGCTTTGTCGGAGCCGAGTGCCCCTCCAGTACGGCAGAGCTCCAGCTCTGCTAAGAGGCCCTATCTGGCAGAGTTGCTGGCGTGAGGCTGCTCTGCCCAGGGCGAGCTTTGCCCAATCTTGCCTCGCGGCTAGGCTTCCAGTCCAGGAAGAAGCAGGCTGCGCGAGACTGGGAGATGCTACTGGCGCCTTCCTGGCCTCAGCTCCACTCTTGCCTTGCCTTTGCACCTAGTTCCCAGGCGTTCTTGTGGAGGGCTTAGTTGCCGGTGGGTTGCACACTGCCAAGCGCTCCATCAGTGAGGGCTCTATCAGAGGCAAAGGGAGGGCTACTGCAAGTCGCCTCTTTCGTTTGCTTGACCGCCCAGACTCAGCACAGCACGGAAAGCACAAGGCTCACAGGGCCCCTGGCTGGGGTCTGCAGCCCCACACACCGGAGGCGAACTCCGGGAGTGCCCAGAAGGTGCCTGACAGACGTCATTTCCCTTGTGCTCTCCTCCCCAGCAGAGACGTGTGCAGGTGCTTGGGGCCTGCCCCTGCGTGTCTGGGCTCCCGTCCACAGCCCCAGCTCAGGGAACCAGCTCCTGAGCCAAGACCTGTGGGAGGCGCAGGGGGCCCTAACTGGAAGCCTAGTTTACAGCATGCGGGAAGCGAGCCTACTCGGGAGAAAAGAAGGCAGCCCTGCTGCGTGTGGCTGCATTCACTGCTTTGGCGAAGCCGAGTGCGCCTCCAGTACGGCAGAGCTCCAGCTCTGCTCAGAGGCCCGATCTGGCAGAGCTGCTGGCGTGAGGCTGCTCCGCCCTGGGCGAGCCTTGCCCAGACTTGCCTCGCGGCTAGGCTTCCAGTCCAGGAAGGAGCAGGCTGCGCGAGACTGGGAGATTCTACTGGCGCCATCCTGGCCTCAGCTCCACTCCTGCCTTGCCTTTGCACCTAGTCCCCAGGCGTTCTTGTGGAGGGCTTAGTTGCCGGTGGGTTGCACACTGCCAAGCGCTCCAGCAGTGAGGGCTCTATTAGAGGCAATGGGAGGGCAACTGCAGGGCTCCTCCAGCGGTTGCTTGACCGCCCAGACTCAGCACAGCACGGAGAGCATAAGGTTCACAGGGCCCCTGGCTGGGGTCTGCAGCCCCACACACGCGGAGGCTGATTCGGTGAGCGCCCAGAAGGTGCCTGAGTGCCGTCATTTCCCTAGTGCTCTCCTCCCAGGCAGAGACGTGTGCAGGTGGTTGGGGCCTGCCCCTGCGTGTCTGGGCTCCCGTCTACATCCCCAGCTCAGGCAAGCAGTTCCTGTGCCAAGACCTGTGGGAGGCGCAGGGGTCCCCGCCTGCAAGCCTAGTTTACAGCATGCGGGAAGCGAGCCTCCTCGGGAGAAGTGAAGGCAGGCCGGCTGCGTGCGGCTGCATTCACTGCTTGGGCGGAGCCGAGTGCGCTTCCAGTACGGCAGAGCTCCAGCACTGCTCAGAGGCCCGATCTGGCAGAGTTGCTGGCGTGAGGCTGCTCTGCCCTGGGCGAGCCTTGCCCATACTTGCCTCGCACATAGGCTTCCAGTCCAGAAAGGAGCCGGCTGCGCGAGACTGGGAGATGCTACTGGCGCCTTCCTGGCCTCAGCTCCACTCCTGCCTTTCCTTTGCACCTAGTCCCCAGGCGTTCTTGTGGAGGGCTTAGTTGCCGGTGGGTTGCACACTGCCAAGCGCTCCAGCAATGAGGGCTCTATTAGAGGCAAAGTGAGGGCAACTGGAAGTCTATTCTTACGGTTGCTTGACCGCCCAGACTCAGCACAGCACTTAGAGCACAAGGCTCACAGGGTCCCTGGCTGGGTTCTGCAGCCCCACACACGCGGAGGCTGACTCGGTGAGCGCCCAGAATGTGCCTGACAGACGTCATTTCCCTAGTGCTCTCCTCCACAGCAGAGACGTGTGCAGGTGGTTGGGGCCTGCCCCTGCGTGTCTGGGAACCCGTCCACAGCCCCACCTCAGGGAAGCAGCTCCTCAGCCAAGACCTGTGGGAGGTGCAGGGGGCCCCGCCTGGAAGCCTAGTTTACAGCATGCAGGAAGCGAGTCTCCTCGGGAGAAGAGGAGTCAGCCCAGCTGCTTGTGGCTGCAATCACTGCTTTGGCGGAGCCGAGTGCCCCTCCAGTACGGCAGAGCTCCAGCTCTGCTAAGAGGCCCTATCTGGCAGAGTTGCTGGCGTGAGGCTGCTCTGCCCAGGGCGAGCTTTGCCCAATCTTGCCTCGCGGCTAGGCTTCCAGTCCAGGAAGAAGCAGGCTGCGCGAGACTGGGAGATGCTACTGGCGCCTTCCTGGCCTCAGCTCCACTCTTGCCTTGCCTTTGCACCTAGTTCCCAGGCGTTCTTGTGGAGGGCTTAGTTGCCGGTGGGTTGCACACTGCCAAGCGCTCCATCAGTGAGGGCTCTATCAGAGGCAAAGGGAGGGCTACTGCAAGTCGCCTCTTTCGTTTGCTTGACCGCCCAGACTCAGCACAGCACGGAAAGTACAAGGCTCACAGGGCCCCTGGCTGGGGTCTGCAGCCCCACACACCGGAGGCGAACTCCGGGAGTGCCCAGAAGGTGCCTGACAGACGTCATTTCCCTTGTGCTCTCCTCCCCAGCAGAGACGTGTGCAGGTGCTTGGGGCCTGCCCAGGCGTGTCTGGGCTCCCGTCCACAGCCCCAGCTCAGGGAACCAGCTCCTGAGCCAAGACCTGTGGGAGGCGCAGGGGGCCCTAACTGGAAGCCTAGTTTACAGCATGCGGGAAGCGAGCCTACTCGGGAGAAAAGAAGGCAGCCCTGCTGCGTGTGGCTGCATTCACTGCTTTGGCGAAGCCGAGTGCGCCTCCAGTACAGCAGAGCTCCAGCTCTGCTCAGAGGCCCGATCTGGCAGAGCTGCTGGCGTGAGGCTGCTCCGCCCTGGGCGAGCCTTGCCCAGACTTGCCTCGCGGCTAGGCTTCCAGTCCAGGAAGGAGCAGGCTGCGCGAGACTGGGAGATTCTACTGGCGCCATCCTGGCCTCAGCTCCACTCCTGCCTTGCCTTTGCACCTAGTCCCCAGGCGTTCTTGTGGAGGGCTTAGTTGCCGGTGGGTTGCACACTGCCAAGCGCTCCAGCAGTGAGGGCTCTATTAGAGGCAATGGGAGGGCAACTGCAGGGCTCCTCCAGCGGTTGCTTGACCGCCCAGACTCAGCACAGCACGGAGAGCATAAGGTTCACAGGGCCCCTGGCTGGGGTCTGCAGCCCCACACACGCGGAGGCTGATTCGGTGAGCGCCCAGAAGGTGCCTGAGTGCCGTCATTTCCCTAGTGCTCTCCTCCCAGGCAGAGACGTGTGCAGGTGGTTGGGGCCTGCCCCTGCGTGTCTGGGCTCCCGTCCACAGCCCCAGCTCAGGGAAGCAGCTCCTGAGCCAATACCTGTGGGAGGCGCAGGGGGCCCCGCCTGGAAGCCTAGTTTACAGCATGCGGGAAGCGAGCCTCCTTGGGAGAAGGTGAGGCAGCCCAGCTGCGTGCGGCTGCAATCACTGCTTTGGCGGATCCGAGTGCCCCTCCATTACGGCAGAGCTCCAGCTCTGCTCAGAGGCCCGATCTGGCAGAGTTGCTGGCGTGAGGCTGCTCTGCCCAGGGCGAGCCTTGCCCAGACTTGCCGCACGTTAGGCTTCCAGTCCAGATAGGAGCGGGCTGCGTGAGACTGGGAGATGCTACTGGAGCCTTCCTGGCCTCACCTCCACTCCTGCCTTGCCTTTGCACCTAGTCCCCAGCCGTTCTTGTGAAAGGCGTAGTTGCCAGTGGGTTGCACACTGACAAGCGCTCCAGCAGTGAGGGCTCTATTAGAGGCAATGGGAGGGCAACTGCAGGGCTCCTCCAGCGGTTGCTTGACTGCCCAGAATCAGCACAGCACGGAGAGCACAAGGCTCACAGGGCCCCTGGCTGGGGTCTGCAGCCCCACACACGCGGAGGCTGACTCGGTGAGCGCCCAGAAGGTGCCTGACAGACGTCATTTCCCTAGTGCTCTCCTCCCCAGCAGAGACGTGCGCAGGTTGTTTGGGCCTGCCCCTGCGGGTCTGGACTCACGTCCACAGCCCCAGCTCAGGGAAGCAGCTCCTGAGCCAAGACATGTGGGAGGCGCAGGGGGCCCCGCCTGGAAGCCTAGTTTACAGCATGCGGGAAGCGAGCCTCCTCGGGAGAAGAGAAGGCAGCCCTGCTGTGTGCGGCTGCATTCACTGCTTTGGCGGAGCCGAGTGCGCCTCCAGTATGGCAGAGCTCCAGCTCTGCTCAGAGGCCTGATCTGGCAGAGTTGCTGGCGTGAGGCTGCTCTGCCCTGGGCGAGCATTTCCCAGACTTGCCTCTCGGCTAGTCTTCCAGTCCAGGAAGGAGCAGGCTGCGCGAGACTGGGAGATGCTACTGGCAACTTCCTGGCCTCAGCTCCACTCCTGCCTTGCCTTTTCACCTAGTCCCCAGGCGTTCTTGTGGAGGGCTTAGTTGCCGGTGGGTTGCACACTGCCAAGCGCTCCAGCAGTGAGGGCTCTATTAGAGGCAATGGGAGTGCAACTGCAGGGCTCCTCCAGTGGTTGCTTGACCGCCCAGACTCAGCACAGCATGGAGAGCACAAGGCTCACAGGGCCGCTGGCTGGGGTCTGCAGCCCCACACACGCGAATTCTGACTCGGTTAGCCCCCAGAAGGTGCCTCACAGATGTCATTTCCCTAGGGCTCCCCACCCCAGCAGAGAAATGTACAGGTGGTTTTGGCCTGCCTCTGCGTGTCTGCGCTCCCGTCCACAGCCCCAGCTCAGGGAAGCAGCTCCTAAGCCAAGACCTGAAGTAGGCGCGCGGCGCCCCCGCCTGGAAGCCTAGTGCACAGCATGAGGGAAGCGACCCTCCTGGGAGAAGAGGAGGCAGCCCAGATGCGTGCGGCTGCAATCACTGCTTTGGGGGAGCCGAGTGCCCCTCCAGTACGGAAGAGCTCCAGCTCTGCTCAAAGTTCCGATCTCTCATAGTTGCTGGCGTGAGCCTCCTGTGCCCTGGGCGAGCCTTGCCCAGACTTGCCTCGCGTAGGCTTCCTGTCCAGAAAGGAGCGGGCTGCGCGAGACTGGGAAATGCTACTGGCGCCTTCCTGGCCTCAGTTCCACTCCTGCCTTGCATTTGCCACTAGTCCCCAGGCGTTCTTGTGGAGGGCTTAGTTGCCGGTGGGTTGCACACTGCCAAGCGCTCCAGCAGTGAGGGCTCTATTAGAGGCAATGGGAGGGCAACTGCAGGGCTCCTCCAGCGGTTGCTTGACCGCCCAGACTCAGCACAGCACAGAGAGCACAAGGCTCACAGGGCCCCTGGCTGGGGTCTGCAGCCCCACACTCCGGAGGTGAACTCCGGGAGAGCCCAGAAGGTGCCTGAGAGACGTCATTTCCCTAGTACTCTCCTTCCCAGCAGAGACGTGTGCAGGTGGTTGGGGCCTGCCCCTGCGTGTCTGGGCTCCCGTCCACAGCCCCAGCTCAGGGAAGCAGCACCTGAGTCAAGACCTTTGGGAGGCGCGGGGGGCCTCGCCTGGAAGCCTAGTTTACAGTATGCGGGAAGCGAGCCTCCTCGGGAGAAGAGAAGGCAGCCCGGCTGCGTGCGGCTGCATTCACTGCTTGGGCGGAGCCGAGTGCACTTCTAGTACGGCAGAGCTCCAGCACTGCTCAGAGGCCCGATCTGGCAGAATTGCTGGCGTGAGGCTGCTCTGCCCTGGGCGAGCCTTGCCCAGACTTGCCTCGCGTAGTCTTCCTGTCCAGAAAGGAGCGGGCTGCGCGAGACTGGGAGATGCTACTGGCGCCTTCCTGGCCTCAGCTCCACTCCTGCCTTGCCTTAGCACCTATTCCCCAGGCATTCTTGTGGACGGCTTAGTTGTCGGTGTGTTGCACACTGCCAAGCGCTCCAGCAGTGAGGGCTCTATTACAGGCAAAGTGTGGGCAACTGCATGTTTCCTCTTGCGGTTGCTTGACCGCCCAGACTCAGCACAGCACGGAGAGCCCAAGGCTCACAAGGCCCCTGGCTGGGGTCTGCAGCCCCACCCACGTGGAAACTGACTCGGTGAGCGCCCAGAAGGTGCCTGAGAGACGTCATTTCGCTAGTGCTCTCCTCCCCAGCAGAGACGTGTGCAGGTGCTTCGGGCCTGCCCCTGCGTGTCTGGGCTCACGTCCACAGCCCCAGCTCAGGGATGCAGCTCCTGAGCCAGGACCTGTGAGAGGCGCAGTGGGCCCTGCCTGGAAGCCTAGTTTACAGCATGCGGGAAGCGAGCCTCCTCGGGAGAAGAGAAGACAGCCCTGCTGCGTGTGGCTGCATTCACTGCTTTGGCGGAGACGAGTGCGCCTCCAGTACGGCAGAGCTCCAGCTCTGCTCAGAGGCCTGATCTGGCAGAGCTGCTGGCGTGAGGCTGCTCTGCCCTGGACGAGCCTTGCCCAGACTTGCCTCGCGGCTAGGCTTCCAGTCCAGGAAGGAGCAGGCTGCGCGAGACTGGGAGATTCTACTGGCGCCATCCTGGCCTCAGCTCCACTCCTGCCTTGCCTTTGCACCTAGTACCCAGACGTTCTTTTGGAGGGCTTAGTTGCCGGTGGGTTGCACACTGCCAAGCGCTGCAGCAGGGAGGGCTCTATTAGAGGCAATGGGAGGGCAACTGCAGGGCTCCTTCAGCGGTTGCTTGACCGCCCAGACTCAGCACAGCACGGAGAGCACAAGGCTCACAGGGCCCCTGGCTGGGGTCTGCAGCCCCACACACGCAGAGGCTAACTCAGTTAGCGCCCAGAAGGTGCCTGACAGATGTCATTTCCCTAGTGCTCTCCTCCCCAGCAGAGACGTGTGTAGGTGGTTGGGGCCTGCCCCTGCGTGTCTGGGCTCCAGTCCACAGCCCCAGCTCAGGGAAGCAGCTCCTGAGCCAAGACATGTGGGAGGCGCAGGGGACCCCTCCTGGCAGCCTAGTTTACAGCATGCGGGAAGCCAGCCTCCTTGGGAGAAGAGAAGGCAGCCCTGCTGTGTGCGGCTGCATTCACTGCTTTGGCGGAGCCGAGTGCGCCTCCAATACGGCAGAGCTCCAGCTCTGCTCAGAGTCCGGATCTGGCAGAGTTGCTTGAGTTAGGCTGCTCTTTCCTGGGCGAGCCTTGCCCAGACTTGCCTCGCACATAGGCTTCCAGTCCAGGAAGGAGCGGGCTGCTCGAGGCTGGGAGATACTGCTGGCGCCTTCCTGGCCTCAGCTCCACTCCTGCCTTGCCTTTGCACCTAGTTCCCAGGCGTTCCTGTGGAGGGCTTAGTTGCCGGTGGGTTGCACACTGCCAAGCGCTCCAGCAGTGAGGGCTCTATTAGAGGCAATGGGAGGGCAACTGCAGGGCTCCTCCAGCGGCTGCTTGACCGCCCAGACTCAGCACAGCACGGAGAGCACAAGGCTCACAGGGCCCCTGGCTGGGGTCTGTAGCCCCACACACGCGGAGGCCGAGTCGGTGCGCGCGCAGAAGGTGCCTGACCGACGTCATTTCCCTAGTGCTCTCCTCCCCAGCAGAGACGTGTGCAGGTGGCTGGGGCCTGCCCCTGCGTGTCTGGGCTCCTGTCCACAGCCCCATCTCAGGGAAGCAGCTCCTGAGCCAAGACCTGTGGGAGGCGCAGGGGGCCCCGCCTGGAAGCCTAGTTTACAGCATGCGGGAAGCGAGACTCCTCGGGAGAAGAGGAGCCAGCCCAGCTGCGTGCGGCTGCAATCAATACTTTGGCGGAGCCGAGTGCCCCTCCAGTACGGCAGTGCTCCAGCTCTGCTCAGAGGCCCGATCTGGCAGAGTTGCTTGCGTGAGGCTGCTCTGCCCTGGGCGAGCCTTGCCCAGACTTGCCTCGCGGCTAGGCTTCCAGTCCAGGAAAGAGCAGGCTGCGTGAGACTGGGAGATGCTACTGGCGCCTTCCTGGCCTCAGCTCCACTCCTGCCTTGCCTTTGCACCTAGTCCCCAGGCGTTCTTGTGGAGGGCTTAGTTGCCGGTGGGTTGCACACTGCCAAGCGCTCCAGCAGTGAGGGCTCTATTAGAGGCAATGGGAGGGCAACTGCAGGGCTCCTCCAGCGGTTTCTTGACCGCCCAGACAGCACAGCACGGAGAGCCCAAGTCTCACAGGGCCCCTGGCTGGGGTCTGCCGCCCCATACACCGGAGGGGAATTCCGGGAGCGCCCAGAAGGTGCCAGACAGACGTCATTTTCCTAGTGCTCTCCTCCCCAGCAGAGACGTGTGCAGGTGGTTGGGGCCTGCCCTTGAGTGTCTGGACTCCCTTCCACAGCCCCAGCTCAGGGAAGCAGCTCCTCAGCTAAGACCTGTAGGAGGCGCGGGGCGCCCCCGCCGGGAACTTTAATTTACAGCATGCCGGAAGCGAGCCTCCTCAGTACAAGAGAAGGCAGCCCAGATGCGTGCGAAGGCAATCAGTACTTTGGCGGAGCCGAGTGCCCCTCCAGTACGGCAGAGCTCCAGCTCTGCTCAAAGGTCCGATCTCTCATAGTTGCTGGCGTGAGCCTCCTGTGCCCTGGGCGAGCCTTGCCCAGACTTGCCTCGCGTAGGCTTCCTGTCCAGAAAGGAGCGGGCTGCGCGAGACTGGGAGATGCTACTGGCGCCTTCCTGGCCTCAGTTCCACTCCTGCCTTGCATTTGCAGCTAGTCCCCAGGCGTTCTTGTGGAGGGCTTAGTTGCCGGTGGGTTGCACATTGCCAAGAGCTCCAGCAGTGAGGGCTCTATTAGAGGCAATGGGAGGGCAACTGCAGGGCTCCTCCAGCGGTTGCTTGACCGACCAGACTCAGCACAGCACGGAGAGCACAAGGCTCACAGGGCCCCTGGCTGCGGTCTGCAGCCCCACACTCCGGAGGTGAACTCCGGGAGAGCCCAGAAGGTGCCTGAGAGACGTCATTTCCCTAGTACTCTCCTTCCCAGCAGAGACGTGTGCAGGTGGTTGGGGCCTGCCCCTGCGTGTCTTGGCTCCCGTCCACAGCCCCAGCTCCGGGAAGCAGCTCCTGTGTCAAGACCTTTGGGAAGCGTGGGGGGCCTCGCCTGGAAGCCTAGTTTACAGCATGCGGGAAGCGAGCCTCCTCGGGAGAAGAGAAGGCAGCCCGGCTGCGTGCGGCTGCATTCCCTGCTTGGGCGGAGTAGAGTGCGCTTCTAGTACGGCAGAGCTCCAGCACTGCTCAGAGGCCCGATCTGGCAGAGTTGCTGGCGTGAGGCTGCTGTGTCCTGGGCGAGCCTTGCCCAGACTTGCCTCGTGGCTAGTCTTCCAGTCCAGGATGGAGCAGGCTGCGCGAGACTGGGAGATGCTACTGGTGCCTTCCTGGCCTCAGCTCCACTCCTGCCTTGCCTTTGCACCTAGTCCCCAGGCGTTCTTGTGGAGGGCTTAGTTGCCGGTGGGTTGCACACTGCCAAGCGCTCCAGCAGTGAGGGCTCTATTAGAAGCAATGGGAGGGCAACTGCAGGGATCCTCCAGCGGTTGCTTGACCGCCCAGACTCAGCACAGCACGGAGAGCACAAGGCTCACATGGCCCCTGGCTGGGGTCTGCAGCCCGACACACGCGGAGGCTGATTCGGTGAGCGCCCAGAAGGTGCCTGAGTGCCGTCGTTTCCCTAGTGCTCTCCTCCCAGGCAGAGACGTGTGCAGGTGGTTGGGGCCTGCCCCTGCGTGTCTGGGCTCCCGTCCACATCCCCAGCTCAGGCAAGGAGTTCCTGAGCCAAGACCTGTGGGAGGCGCAGGGGTCCCCGCCTGCAAGCCTAGTTTACAGCATGCGGGAAGCGAGCCTCCTCGGGAGAAGTGAAGGCAGGCCGGATGCGTGCGGCTGCATTCACTGCTTGGGCGGAGCCGAGTGCGCTTCCAGTACGGCAGATCTCCAGCACTGCTCAGAGGCCCGATCTGGCAGAGTTGCTGGCGTGAGGCTGCTCTGCCCTGGGCGAGCCTTGCCCATACTTGCCTCGCACATAAGCTTCCAGTCCAGAAAGGAGCAGGCTGCGCGAGACTGGGAGATGCTACTGGCGCCTTCCTGGCTTCAGCTCCACTCCTGCCTTTCCTTTGCACCTAGTCCCCTGGCGTTCTTGTGGAGGGCTTAGTTGCCGGTGGGTTGCACACTGCCAAGCGCTCCAGCAGTGAGGGCTCTATTAGAGGCAAAGTGAGGGCAACTGGAAGTCTATTCTTACGGTTGCTTGACCGCCCAGACTCAGCACAGCACTTAGAGCACAAGGCTCACAGGGTCCCTGGCTGGGTTCTGCAGCCCCACACACGCGGAGGCTGACTCGGTGAGCGCCCAGAATGTGCCTGAGAGACGTCATTTCCCTAGTGCTCTCCTCCACAGCAGAGACGTGTGCAGGTGGTTGGGGCCTGCCCCTGCGTGTCTGGGAACCCGTCCACAGCCCCACCTCAGGGAAGCAGCTCCTCAGCCAAGACCTGTGGGAGGTGCAGGGGGCCCCGCCTGGAAGCCTAGTTTACAGCATGCAGGAAGCGAGTCTCCTCGGGAGAAGAGGAGTCAGCCCAGCTGCTTGTGGCTGCAATCACTGCTTTGGCGGAGCCGAGTGCCCCTCCAGTACGGCAGAGCTCCAGCTCTGCTAAGAGGCCCTATCTGGCAGAGTTGCTGGCGTGAGGCTGCTCTGCCCAGGGCGAGCTTTGCCCAATCTTGCCTCGCGGCTAGGCTTCCAGTCCAGGAAGAAGCAGGCTGCGCGAGACTGGGAGATGCTACTGGCGCCTTCCTGGCCTCAGCTCCACTCTTGCCTTGCCTTTGCACCTAGTTCCCAGGCGTTCTTGTGGAGGGCTTAGTTGCCGGTGGGTTGCACACTGCCAAGCGCTCCATCAGTGAGGGCTCTATCAGAGGCAAAGGGAGGGCTACTGCAAGTCGCCTCTTTCGTTTGCTTGACCGCCCAGACTCAGCACAGCACGGAAAGCACAAGGCTCACAGGGCCCCTGGCTGGGGTCTGCAGCCCCACACACCGGAGGCGAACTCCGGGAGCGCCCAGAAGGTGCCTGACAGACGTCATTTCCCTAGTGCTCTCCTCCCCAGCAGAGACGTGTGCAGGTGGTTGGGGCCTGCCCCTGCGTGTCTGGGCTCCCGTCCACAGCCCCAGCTCAGGGAACCAGCTCCTGAGCCAAGACCTGTGGGAGGCGCAGGGGGCCCTAACTGGAAGCCTAGTTTACAGCATGCGGGAAGCGAGCCTACTCGGGAGAAAAGAAGGCAGCCCTGCTGCGTGTGGCTGCATTCACTGCTTTGGCGGAGCCGAGTGCACCTCCAGTACGGCAGAGCTCCAGCTCTGCTCAGAGGCCCGATCTGGCAGAGCTGCTGGCGTGAGGCTGCTCTGCCCTGGGCGAGCCTTGCCCAGACTTGCCTCGCGGCTAGGCTTCCAGTCCAGGAAGGAGCAGGCTGCGCGAGACTGGGAGATTCTACTGGCGCCATCCTGGCCTCAGCTCCACTCCTGCCTTGCCTTTGCACCTAGTCCCCAGGCGTTCTTGTGGAGGGCTTAGTTGCCGGTGGGTTGCACACTGCCAAGCGCTCCAGCAATGAGGGCTCTATTAGAGGCAATTGGAGGGCAACTGCAGGGCTCCTCCAGCGGTTGCTTGACCGCCCAGACTCAGCACAGCACGGAGAGCATAAGGTTCACAGGGCCCATGGCTGGGGTCTGCAGCCCCACACACGCGGAGGCTAACTCAGTTAGCGCCCAGAAGGTGCCTGACAGACGTCATTTCCCTAGTGCTCTCCTCCCCAGCAGAGACGTGTGTAGGTGGTTGGGGCCTGCCCCTGCGTGTCTGGGCTCCAGTCCACAGCCCCAGCTCAGGGAAGCAGCTCCTGAGCCAAGACCTGTGGGAGGCGCAGGGGGCAACGCCTGGAAGCCTAGTTTACAGCATGCGGGAAGCGAGACTCCTCGGGAGAAGAGGAGCCAGCCCAGCTGCGTGCGGCTGCAATCAATACGTTGGCGGAGCCGAGTGCCCCTCCAGTACTGCAGTGCTCCAGCTCTGCTCAGAGGCCCGTACTGGCAGAGTTGCTTGCGTGAGGCTGCTCTGCCCTGGGCGAGCCTTGCCCAGACTTGCCTCGCGGCTAGGCTTCCAGTCCAGGAAGGAGCAGGCTGCGTGAGACTGGGAGATGCTACTGGCGCCTTCCTGGCCTCAGAACCACTCCTGCCTTGCCTTTGCACCTAGTCCCGAGGCGTTCTTGTGGAGGGCTTAGTTGCCGGTGGGTTGCACACTGCCAAGCGCTCCAGCAGTGAGGGCTCTATTAGAGGCAATGGGAGGGCAACTGCAGGGCTCCTCCAGCGGTTGCTTGACCGCCCAGACAGCACAGCACGGAGAGCCAAAGGCTCACAGGGCCCCTGGCTGGGGTCTGCAGCCCCACACACCGGAGGGGAATTCCGGGAGCGCCCAGAAGGTGCCAGACAGACGTCATTTTCCTAGTGCTCTCCTCCCCAGCAGAGACGTGTGCAGGGGGTTGGGGCCTGCCCTTGAGTGTCTGGACTCCCTTCCACAGCCCCAGCTCAGGGAAGCAGCTCCTCAGCTAAGACCTGTAGGAGGCGCGGGGCGCCCCCACCGGGAAGCCTAGTTTACAGCATGCCGGAAGCGAGCCTCCTCAGTACAAGAGAAGGTAACCCAGCTGCGTGCGAAGGCAATCAGTACTTTGGCGGAGCCGAGTGCCCCTCCAGTACGGCAGAGCTCCAGCTCTGCTCAAAGTTCCGATCTCTCATAGTTGCTGGCGTGAGCCTCCTGTGCCCTGGGCGAGCCTTGCCCAGACTTGCCTCGCGTAGGCTTCCTGTCCAGAAAGGAGCGGGCTGCGCGAGACTGGGAGATGCTACTGGCGCCTTCCTGGCCTCAGTTCCACTCCTGCCTTGCATTTGCAGCTAGTCCCCAGGCGTTCTTGTGGAGGGCTTAGTTGCCGGTGGGTTGCACACTGCCAAGCGCTCCAGCAGTGAGGGCTCTATTAGAGGCAATGGGAGGGCAACTGCAGGGCTCCTCCAGCGGTTGCTTGACCGCCCAGACTCAGCACAGCACGGAGAGCACAAGGCTCACAGGGCCCCTGGCTGGGGTCTGCAGCCCCACACTCCGGAGGTGAACTCCGGGAGAGCCCAGAAGGTGCCTGAGAGACGTCATTTCCCTAGTACTCTCCTTCCCAGCAGAGACGTGTGCAGGTGGTTGGGGCCTGCCCCTGCGTGTCTGGGCTCGCGTCCACAGCCTCAGCTCAGGGAAGCAGCACCTGAGTGAAGACTTTGGGAGGCGCGGGGGGCCTCGCCTGGAAGCCTAGTTGACAGCATGCGGGAAGCGAGCCTCCTCGGGAGAAGAGAAGGCAGCCCGGCTGCGTGCGGCTGCATTCACTGCTTGGGCGGAGCCGAGTGCGCTTCTAGTACGGCAGAGCTCCAGCACTGCTCAGAGGCCCGATCTGGCAGAATTGCTGGCGTGAGGCTGCTCTGCCCTGGGCGAGCCTTGCCCAGACTTGCCTCGCGTAGGCTTCCTGTCCAGAAAGGAGCGGGCTGCGCGAGACTGGGAGATGCTACTGGCGCCTTCCTGGCCTCAGCTCCACTCCTGCCTTGCCTTAGCACCTAGTCCCCAGGCATTCTTGTGGACGGCTTAGTTGCCGGTGTGTTGCACACTGCCAAGCGCTCCAGCAGTGAGGGCTCTATTACAGGCAAAGTGTGGGCAACTCCAAGTTTCCTCTTGCAGTTGCTTGACCGCCCAGACTCAGCACAGCACGGAAAGCACAAGGCTCACAGGGCCCCTGGCTGGGGTCTGCAGCCCCACACACCGGAGGCGAACTCCGGGAGCGCCCAGAAGGTGCCTGACAGACGTCATTTCCCTAGTGCTCTCCTCCCCAGCAGAGACGTGTGCAGGTGCTTGGGGCCTGCCCCTGCGTGTCTGGGCTCCCGTCCACAGCCCCAGCTCAGGGAACCACCTCCTGAGCCAAGACCTGTGGGAGGCGCAGGGGGCCCTAACTGGAAGCCTAGTTTACAGCATGCGGGAAGCGAGCCTACTCGGGAGAAAAGAAGGCAGCCCTGCTGCGTGTGGCTGCATTCACTGCTTTGGCGGAGCCGAGTGCGCCTCCAGTACGGCAGAGCTCCAGCTCTGCTCAGAGGCCCGATCTGGCAGAGCTGCTGGCGTGAGGCTGCTCTGCCCTGGGCGAGCCTTGCCCAGACTTGCCTCTCGGCTAGGCTTCCAGTCCACGAAGGAGCAGGCTGCGCGAGACTGGGAGATTCTACTGGCGCCATCCTGGCCTCAGCTCCACTCCTGCCTTGCCTTTGCACCTAGTCCCCAGGCGTTCTTGTGGATGGCTTAGTTGCCGGTGGGTTGCACACTGCCAAGCGCTCCAGCAGTGAGGGCTCTATTAGAGGCAATGGGAGGGCAACTGCAGGGCTCCTCCAGCGGTTGCTTGACCGCCCAGACTCAGCACAGCACGGAGAGCATAAGGTTCACAGGGCCCCTGGCTGGGGTCTGCAGCCCCACACACGCGGAGGCTAACTCAGTTAGCGCCCAGAAGGTGCCTGACAGACGTCATTTCCCTAGTGCTCTCCTCCCCAGCAGAGACGTGTGTAGGTGGTTGGGGCCTGCCCCTGCGTGTCTGGGCTCCAGTCCACAGCCCCAGCTCAGGGAAGCAGCTCCTGAGCCAAGACCTGTGGGAGGCGCAGGGGGAAACGCCTGGAAGCCTAGTTTACAGCATGCGGGAAGCGAGACTCCTCGGGAGAAGAGGAGCCAGCCCAGCTGCGTGCGGCTGCAATCAATACTTTGGCGGAGCCGAGTGCCCCTCCAGTACGGCAGTGCTCCAGCTCTGCTCAGAGGCCCGATCTGGCAGAGTTGCTTGCGTGAGGCTGCTCTGCCCTGGGCGAGCCTTGCCCAGACTTGCCTCGGGGCTAGGCTTCCAGTCCAAGAAGGAGCAGGCTGCGTGAGACTGGGAGATGCTACTGGCGCCTTCCTGACCTCAGCTCCACTCCTGCCTTGCCTTTGCACCTAGTCCCCAGGCGTTCTTGTGGAGGGCTTAGTTGCCGGTGGGTTGCACACTGCCAAGCGCTCCAGCAGTGAGGGCTCTATTAGAGGCAATGGGAGGGCAACTGCAGGGCTCTTCCAGCGTTTGCTTTACCGCCCAGAATCAGCACAGCACGGAAAGCACAAGGCTCACAGGGCCCCTGGCTGGGGTCTGCAGCCCCACACACCGGAGGCGAACTCCGGGAGCGCCCAGAAGGTGCTTGAAAGACGTCATTTCCCTAGTGCTCTCCTCCCCTGCAGAGACGTGTGCAGGTGGTTGGGGCCTGCCCCTGCGTGTCTGGGCTCCCGTCCAAAGCCCCAGCTCACGGAAGGAGTTCCTGAGCCAAGACCAGTGGGAGGCGCAGGGGGCTCAGCCTGAAAGCCTAGTTTACAGCATGCGGGAAGCGAGCCTCCTCGGGAAAAGTGAAGGCAGGCCGACTGCATGCGGCTGCATTCACTGCTTGGGCGGAGCCGAGTTCGATTCCAGTACGGCAGATCTCCAGCACTGCTCAGAGGCCCGATCTGGCAGAGTTGCTGGCGTGAGGCTGCTCTGCCCTGGGCGAGCCTTGCCCAGACTTGCCTCGCACATAGGCTTCCAGTCCAGAAAGGAGCAGGCTGGGCGAGACTGGGAGATGCTACTGGCGCCTTCCAGGCCTAAGCTCCACTCCTGCCTTGCCTTTGCATCTAGTGCCCAGGCGTTCTTGTGAAGGGCTTAGTTGCCGGTGGGTTGCACACTGCCAAGCGCTCCAGCAGTGAGGGCTCTATTAGAGGCAATGGGAGGGCAACTGCAGGGCTCCTCCAGCGGTTGCTTGAACGCCCAGACTTAGCACAGCACGGAGAGCACAAGGCTCACAGGGCCCTTTGGCTGGGGTCTGGAGCCCCACACACGCGGAGGCCGAGTCGGTGAGCGTGCAGAAGGTGCCTGACAGACGTCATTTCCCTAGTGCTTTCCTCGCCCGCAGAGACGTGTGCAGGTGGTTGGGTCCTGCCCCTGCGTGTCTGGGCTCCTGTCCACAGCCCCAGCTCAGGGAAGCAGCTCCTGAGCCAAGACCTGTGGGAGGCGCAGGGGGCCCCGCCTGGAAGCCTAGTTTACAGCAGGCGGGAAGCGAGAATCCTCGGGAGAAGAGGAGCCAGCCCAGCTGCGTGCGGCTGCAATCAATACTTTCGCGGAGCCGAGTGCCCCTCCAGTACGGCAGTGCTCCAGCTCTGCTCAGAGGCCCGATCTGGCAGAGTTGCTTGCGTGAGGCTGCGCTGCCCTGGGCGAGCCTTGCCCAGACCTGCCTCGCGGCTAGGCTTCCAGTCCAGGAAGGAGCAGGCTGCGTGAGACTGGGAGATGCTACTGGCGCCTTCCTGGCCTCAGCTCCACTCCTGCCTTGCCTTTGCACCTAGTCCCCAGGCTTTCTTGTGGAGGGCTTAGTTGCCGGTGGGTTGCACACTGCCAAGCGCTCCAGCAGTGAGGGCTCTATTAGAGGCAATGGGAGGGCAACTGCAGGGCTCCTCCAGCGGTTGCCTGACCCCCCAGACAGCACAGCACGGAGAGCCCAAGGCTCACAGGGCCCCTGGCTGGGGTCTGCAGCCCCACACACCGGAGGGGAATTCCGGGAGCGCCCAGAAGGTGCCAGACAGACGTCATTTTCCTAGTCCTCTCCTCCCCAGCAGAGACGTATGCAGGTGGTTGGGGCCTGCCCTTGAGTGTCTGAACTCCCTTCCACAGCCCCAGCTCAGGGAAGCCGCTCCTCAGCTAAGACCTGTAGGAGGCGCGGGGCGCCTCCGCCGGGAACTCTAGTTTACAGCATGCCGGAAGCGAGCCTCCTCAGTACAAGAGAAGGCAGCCCAGCTGCGTGCGGATGCAATCAGTACTTTGGCGGAGCCGAGTGCCCCTCCAGTACGGCAGAGCTCCAGCTCTGCTCAAAGGCCCGATCTCTCATAGTTGCTGGCGTGAGCCTCCTGTGCCCTGGGCGAGCCTTGCCAAGACTTGCCCCGCGTTAGGCTTCCAGTCCAGAAAGGAGCGGGCTGCGCGAGACTGGGAGATGCTACTGGCGCCTTCCTGGCCTCAGCTCCACTCCTGCCTTGCCTTTGCACCTAGTCCCCAGGCGTTCTTGTGGAGGGCTTAGTTGCCGGTGGGTTGCACACTGCCAAGCGCTCCAGCAGTGAGGGCTCTATCAGAGGCAAAGGGAGGGTTACTGCAAGTCGCCTCTTTCGTTTGCTTGACCGCCCAGAATCAGCACAGCACGGAAAGCACAAGGCTCACAGGGCCCCTGGCTGGGGTCTGCAGCCCCACACACGCGGAGGCTAACTCAGTTAACGCCCTGAAGGTGACTGACAGACGTCATTTCCCTAGTGCTCTCCTCCCCAGCAGAGACGTGTGTAGGTGGTTGGGGCCTGCCCCTGCGTGTCTGGGCTCCAGTCCACAGCCCCAGCTCAGGGAAGCAGCTCCTGAACCAAGACCTGTGGGAGGCGCGGGGTCCTCGCCTGGAAGCCTAGTTTACAGCATGCGGGAAGCGAGCCTCCTCGGGAGAAGAGAAGGCAGCCCAGCTGCGTGCGGCTGCATTCACTGCTTGGGCGGAGCCGAGTGCGCTTCCAGTACGGCAGAGCTCCAGCACTGCTCAGAGGCCCGATCTGGCAGAGTTGCTGGCGTGAGGCTGTTCTGCCCTGGGCGAGCCTTGCCCAGACTTGCCTCGCGTAGGCTTTCTGTCCAGAAAGGAGCGGGCTGCGCGAGACTGGGAGATGCTACTGGCGCCTTCCTGGCCTCAGCTCCACACCTGCCTTGCCTTTGCACCTAGTCCCCAGGCGTTCTTGTGGACGGCTTAGTTGCCAGTTTGTTGCACACTGCCAAGCGCTTCAGCAGTGAGAGCTCTATTAGAGGCAAAGGGAGGGCAACTGCAAGTTTCCACTTGCGGTTGCTTGACCGCCCAGACTCAGCACAGCACGGAGAGCCCAAGGCTCACAGGGCCCCTGGCTGGGGTCTGCATCCCCACACACGCGGAAACTGACTCGGTGAGCGCCCAGAAGGTGCCTGACAAACGTCATTTCGCTAGTGCTCTCCTCCCCAACAGAGACGTGTGCAGGTGCTTGGGGCCTGCCGCTGCGTGTCTGGGCTCCCGTCCACAGCCCCAGCTCAGGGAAGCAGCTCCTGAGCGAAGACCTGTGGGAGGCGCAGGGGGCCCTGCCTGGAAGCCTAGTTTACAGCATACGGGAAGCGAGCCTCCTCGGGAGAAGAGAAGGCAGCCCTGATGCGTGTGGCTGCATTCACTGCTTTGGCGGAGCCGAGTGCGCCTCCAGTACGGCAGAGCTCCAGCTCTGCTCAGAGGCCCGATCTGGCAGAGCTGCTGGCGTGAGGCTGCTCTGCCCTGGGCGAGCCTTGCCCAGACTTGCCTCGCGGCTAGGCTTCCAGTCCAGGAAGGAGCAGGCTGTGCGAGACTGGGAGATTCTACTGGCGCCATCCTGGCCTCAGCTCCACACCTGCCTTGCCTTTGCACCTAGTCCCCAGGCGTTCTTGTGGAGGGCTTAGTTGCCGGTGGGTTGCACACTGCCAAGCGCTCCAGCAGTGAAGGCTCTATTAGAGGCAATGGGAGGGCAACTGCAGGGCTCCTCCAGCGGTTGCTTGACCGCCCAGACTCAGCACAGCACGGAAAGTACAAGGCTCACAGGGCCCCTGCCTGGGGTCTGCAGCCCCACACACCGGAGGGGAACTCCGGGAGCGCCCAGAAGGTGTCTGACAGACGTCATTTCCCTAGTGCTCTCCTCCCCAGCAGATACGTGTGCAGGTGGTTGGGGCCTGCCCTTGAGTGTCTGGACTCCCTTCCACAGGCCCAGCTCAGGGAAGCAGCTCCTCAGCTAAGACCTGTAGGAGGCGCGGGGAGCCCCCGCCGGGAAGCCTAGTTTACAGCATGCCGGAAGCGAGCCTCCTCAGTACAAGAGAAGGCAGCCCAGGTGCGTGCGGCTGCAATAAGTACTTTGACGGAGCCGAGTGCCCCTCCAGTATGGCAGAGCTCCAGCTCTGCTCAAAGGCCCGATCTCTCAGAGTTGCTGGCGTGAGGCTGCTGTGCCCTGGGCGAGCCTTGCCCTGACTTGCCTCGCGTTAGGCTTCCAGTCCAGAAAGGAGCGGGCTGCGCGAGACTGGGAGATGCTACTGGCGCCTTCCTGGCCTCAGCTCCACTCCTGCCTTGCCTCTGCACCTAGTCCCCAGGCGTTCTTGTGGAGGGGTTAGTTGCCAGTGGGTTGCACACTGACAAGCGCTCCAGCAGTGAGGTCTCTAGTAGAGGCAATGGGAGGGCAACTTGAGGGCTCCTCCAGCGGTGGCTTGACCACCCAGACTCAGCACAGCACGGAGAGCACAAGGCTCACAGGGCCCCTGGCTGTGGTCTGCAGTCCAACACACGCGGAGGCTGACTCGGTGAGCGCCCAGAAGATGCCTGACAGACGTCATTTCCCTAGTGCTCTCCTCCCCAGCAGAGACGTGTGCAGGTGGTTGGGGCCTGCCCCTGCATGTCTGGGCTCCTGTCCTTAGCCCCAGCTCAGGGAAGCAGCTCCTGAGCCAAGTCCTGTGGGAGGCGCAGGGGACCCCGCCTGGAAACCTAGTTTACAGCATGCGGGAAGCGAGACTCCTCGGGAGAAGAGAAGCCAGCCCAGCTGCGTGCGGCTGCAATCAATACTTTGGCGGAGCCGAGTGCCCCTCCTGTACGGCAGTGCTCCAGCTCTGCTGAGAGGCCCGATCTGGCAGAGTGCTTGCGTGAGGCTGCTCTGCCCAGGGCGAGCCTGCCCAGACTTGCCTCCCGGCTAGGCTTCCAGTCCAGGAAGGAGCAGGCTCCGTGAGACTGGGAGATGCTACTGGCGCCTTCCTGGCCTCAGCTCCACTCCTGCCTTGCCTTTGCACCTAGTCCCCAGGCGTTCTTGTGGAGGGCTTAGTTGCCGGTGGGTTGCACACTGCCAAGCGCTCCAGCAGTGAGGGCTCTATTAGAGGCAATGGGAGGGCAACTGCAGTGCTCCTCCAGCGGTTGCTTGACTGCCCAACAGCACAGCACGGAGAGCCCAAGGCTCACAGGGCCCCTGGCTGGGGTCTGCAGCCCCATACACCGGAGGGGAATTCCAGCAGCGCCCAGAAGGTGCCAGACAGACGTCATTTCCCTAGTGCTCTCCTCCCAGCAGAGACGTGTGCAGGTGGTTGGGGCCTGCCCTTGAGTGTCTGGACTCCCTTCCACAGCCGCAGCTCAGGGAAGCAGTTCCTCAGCTAAGACCTGTAGGAGGCGCGGGGCGCCCCCGCCCGGAAGCCTAGTTTACAGCATGACAGAAGCGAGCCTCCTCAGTACAAGAGAAGGCAGCCCAGCAGCGTGCGGCTGCAATCAGTACTTTGGCGGAGCCGAGTGCCCCTCCAGTACGGCAGAGCTCCAGCTCTGCTCAAAGGCCCGATCTCTCAGAGTTGCTTTCGTGAGGCTGCTGTGCCCTGGGCGAGCCTTGCCCAGACTTGCCTCGCGTTAGGCTTCCAGTCCAGGAAGGAGCGGGTTGCGCGAGACTGGGAGATGCTACTGGCGCCTTCCTGGCCTCAGCTCCACTCCTGCCTTGCCTTTGCACCTAGTCCCCAGGCGTTCTTGTGGAGGGCTTAGTTGCCTTTGGGTTGCAAACTGCCAAGCGCTCCAGCATTGAGGGCTCTATTAGTGGTAATGGGAGGGCAACTGCAGGGCTCCTCCAGCGGTTGCTTGACCGCCCAGACTCAGCACAGCACGGAAAGCACAAGGCTCACAGGGCCACTGGCTGGGGTCTGCAGCCCCACACACGTGGAGGCTGACTCGGTGAGCGCCCAGAAGGTGCCTGACAGACGTCATTTCCCTCGTACTCTCCTCCCCAGCAGATACGTGTGCAGGTGGTTTCTTCCTGACCCTGCGTGTCTGGGCTCCCGTCCACAGCCCCAGCTCAGGGAAGCAGCTCCTCAGACAAGACCTGTAGGAGGCGCGGGGCGCCCCCGCCTGGAAGCCTAGTGCACAGCATGTGGGAAGAGAGCCTCCTTGGGATAAGAGGAGGCAGCCCAAATGCGTGTGGCTGCAATCACTGCTTTGGTGGAGCCGAGTGCACCTCCAGTACGGCAGAGCTCCAGTTCTGCTCAGAGGCCCGATCTGGCAGAGTGCTGGCGTGAGGCTGCTCTGCCCTGGGCGAGCCTTGCCCAGACTTGCCTCGCGGCTAGGCTTCTAGTCCAGAAAGGAGCGGGCTGTGCGAGACTGGGAGATGCTACTGGAGCCTTCCTGGCCTCAGCTCCACTCCTGCCTTGCCTTTGCACCTAGTCCCCAGGAGTTCTTGTGGAGGGCTTAGTTGCAAGTGGGTTGCACACTGCCAAGCGCTCCAGCTTGAGGGCTCTATTAGAGGCAAAATGAGGGCAACTGGAAGTCTATTCTTACGGTTACTTGACCGCCCAGACTCAGCACAGCTCGGAGAGCACAAGGCTCACAGGGACCCTGGCTGGGGTCTGCAGCCCCACACACCGGAGTTGAACTCCGGGAGCGCCCAGAAGGTGCCTGACAGACGTCATTTCCCTAGTGCTCTCCTCCCCAGCAGAGACGTGTGCAGGTGGTTGGGGCCTGCCCCTGCGTGTCTGGGCTCCCGTCCACAGCCCCAGCTCAGGGAAGCAGCTCCTGAGCCAAGAACTGTGGGAGGCGCAGGGGGCCCCGCCAGGAAGCCTAGTTTACAGCATGCGGGAAGCGAGCCTCCTCGGGAGAAGAGAAAGCAGCCCTGCTGTGTGCGGCTGCATTCACTGCTTTGGCGGAGCCGAGTGCGCCTCCAGTACGGCAGAGCTCCAGCTCTGCTCAAGGCCAGATCTGGCAGAGCTGCTGGCGTGAGGCTGCTCTGCCCTGCCCGAGCCTTGCCCAGATTTGCCTCGCGGCTAGGCTTCCAGTACAGGAAGGAGCAGGCTGCGCGAGACTGGGAGATGCTACTGGCGCCTTCCTGGCCTCAGCTCCACTCCTGCCTTTCCTTTGCACCTAGTCCCCAGGCGTTCTTGTGGAGGGCTTAGTTGCTGGTGGGTTGCACACTGCCAGGGGCTCCAGCTTGAGGGCTCTATTAGAGGCAAAGTGAGGGCAACTGGAAATCTATTCTTACGGTTGCTTGAACGTCCAGACTCAGCACAGCACGGAGAGCACAAGGCTCTCAGGGCCCCTGGCTGGGGTCTACAGCCCCACACACGCGGAGGCTGACTCGGTGAGTGCCCAGAAAGTGCCTGACAGACGTCATTTCCCTAGTGCTCTCCTCCCCAGCAGAGACGTGTGCAGGTGGTTGGGGCCTGCCCCTGTGTGTCTGGCTCCCGTCCACAGCCCAAGCTCAGGGAAGCAGCTCCTGAGCCAAGACCTGTGGAAGGTGCAGGGGGCCCCGCCTGGAAGCCTAGTTTACAGCATGAGGGACACGAGTCTCCTCGGGAGAAGAGGAGCAGCCCAGCTGCGTGCGGCTGCAATCACTGCTTTGGCGGAGCCGAGTGCCCCTCCAGTACGGCAGAGCTCCAGCTCTGCTCAGAGGCCCGATCTGGCAGAGTTGCTCGCGTGAGGCTGCTCTGCCCAGGGCGAGCTTTGCCCAGACTTGCCTCGCGGCTAGGCTTCCAGTCCAGGAAGGAGCAGGCTGCGTGAGACTGGGAGATGCTACTGGCGCCTTCCTGGCCTCAGCTCCACTCCTGCCTTTCCTTTGCACCTAGTCCCCAGGCGTTCTTGTGGAGGGCTTAGTTGCCGGTGGGTTGCACACTGCCAAGCGCTCCAGCCGTGAGGGCTCTATTAGAGGCAAAGGGAGGGCTACTGCAAGTCGCCTCTTGCGTTTGCTTGACCGCCCAGACTCAGCACAGCACGGAAAGTACAAGGCTCACAGGGCCCCTGGCTGGGGTCTGCAGCCCCACACACCGGAGGGGAACTCCGGGAGCGCCCAGAAGGTGCCTGACAGACGTCATTTCCCTAGTGCTCTCCTCCCCAGCAGAGACGTGTGCAGGTGGTTGGGGCCTGCCCTTGAGTGTCTGGACTCCCTTCCACAGCCCCAGCTCAGGGAAGCAGCTCCGCAGCTAAGACCTGTAGGAGGCGCGGGGAGCCCCCGCCGGGAAGCCTAGTTTACAGCACCGGAAGCGAGCCTCCTTAGTACAAGAGAAGGCAGCCCAGCTGCGTGCGGCTGCAATCAGTACTTTGGCAGAGCCGAGTGCCCCTCCAGTATGGCAGAGCTCCAGCTCTGCTCAAAGGCCCGATCTCTCAGAGTTGCTTGCGTGAGGCTACTGTGCCCTGGGCGAGCCTTGACCAGACTTGCCTCGCGTTAGGCTTCCAGTCCAGAAAGGAGCAGGCTCCGCGAGACTGGGAGATGCTACTGGCGCCTTCCTGGCCTCAGCTCCACTCCTGCCTTGCCTCTGCACCTAGTCCCCAGGCGTTCTTGTGGAGGGGTTAGTTGCCAGTGGGTTGCACACTGACAAGCGCTCCAGCAGTGAGGTCTCTAGTAGAGGCAATGGGAGGGCAACTTGAGGGCTCCTCCAGCGGTGGCTTGACCACCCAGACTCAGCACAGCACGGAGAGCACAAGGCTCACAGGGCCCCTGGCTGTGGTCTGCAGTCCAACACACGCGGAGGCTGACTCGGTGAGCGCCCAGAAGATGCCTGACAGACGTCATTTCCCTAGTGCTCTCCTCCCCAGCAGAGACGTGTGCAGGTGGTTGGGGCCTGCCCCTGCATGTCTGGGCTCCTGTCCTTAGCCCCAGCTCAGGGAAGCAGCTCCTGAGCCAAGTCCTGTGGGAGGCGCAGGGGACCCCGCCTGGAAACCTAGTTTACAGCATGCGGGAAGCGAGACTCCTCGGGAGAAGAGAAGCCAGCCCAGCTGCGTGCGGCTGCAATCAATACTTTGGCGGAGCCGAGTGCCCCTCCTGTACGGCAGTGCTCCAGCTCTGCTGAGAGGCCCGATCTGGCAGAGTGCTTGCGTGAGGCTGCTCTGCCCAGGGCGAGCCTGCCCAGACTTGCCTCCCGGCTAGGCTTCCAGTCCAGGAAGGAGCAGGCTCCGTGAGACTGGGAGATGCCACTGGCGCCTTCCTGGCCTCAGCTCCACTCCTGCCTTGCCTTTGCACCTAGTCCCCAGGCGTTCTTGTGGAGGGCTTAGTTGCCGGTGGGTTGCACACTGCCAAGCGCTCCAGCAGTGAGGGCTCTATTAGAGGCAATGGGAGGGCAACTGCAGTGCTCCTCCAGCGGTTGCTTGACTGCCCAACAGCACAGCACGGAGAGCCCAAGGCTCACAGGGCCCCTGGCTGGGGTCTGCAGCCCCATACACCGGAGGGGAATTCCAGCAGCGCCCAGAAGGTGCCAGACAGACGTCATTTCCCTAGTGCTCTCCTCCCAGCAGAGACGTGTGCAGGTGGTTGGGGCCTGCCCTTGAGTGTCTGGACTCCCTTCCACAGCCGCAGCTCAGGGAAGCAGTTCCTCAGCTAAGACCTGTAGGAGGCGCGGGGCGCCCCCGCCCGGAAGCCTAGTTTACAGCATGACAGAAGCGAGCCTCCTCAGTACAAGAGAAGGCAGCCCAGCAGCGTGCGGCTGCAATCAGTACTTTGGCGGAGCCGAGTGCCCCTCCAGTACGGCAGAGCTCCAGCTCTGCTCAAAGGCCCGATCTCTCAGAGTTGCTTTCGTGAGGCTGCTGTGCCCTGGGCGAGCCTTGCCCAGACTTGCCTCGCGTTAGGCTTCCAGTCCAGGAAGGAGCGGGTTGCGCGAGACTGGGAGATGCTACTGGCGCCTTCCTGGCCTCAGCTCCACTCCTGCCTTGCCTTTGCACCTAGTCCCCAGGCGTTCTTGTGGAGGGCTTAGTTGCCTTTGGGTTGCAAACTGCCAAGCGCTCCAGCATTGAGGGCTCTATTAGTGGTAATGGGAGGGCAACTGCAGGGCTCCTCCAGCGGTTGCTTGACCGCCCAGACTCAGCACAGCACGGAAAGCACAAGGCTCACAGGGCCACTGGCTGGGGTCTGCAGCCCCACACACGTGGAGGCTGACTCGGTGAGCGCCCAGAAGGTGCCTGACAGACGTCATTTCCCTCGTACTCTCCTCCCCAGCAGATACGTGTGCAGGTGGTTTCTTCCTGACCCTGCGTGTCTGGGCTCCCGTCCACAGCCCCAGCTCAGGGAAGCAGCTCCTCAGACAAGACCTGTAGGAGGCGCGGGGCGCCCCCGCCTGGAAGCCTAGTGCACAGCATGTGGGAAGAGAGCCTCCTTGGGATAAGAGGAGGCAGCCCAAATGCGTGTGGCTGCAATCACTGCTTTGGTGGAGCCGAGTGCACCTCCAGTACGGCAGAGCTCCAGTTCTGCTCAGAGGCCCGATCTGGCAGAGTGCTGGCGTGAGGCTGCTCTGCCCTGGGCGAGCCTTGCCCAGACTTGCCTCGCGGCTAGGCTTCTAGTCCAGAAAGGAGCGGGCTGTGCGAGACTGGGAGATGCTACTGGAGCCTTCCTGGCCTCAGCTCCACTCCTGCCTTGCCTTTGCACCTAGTCCCCAGGAGTTCTTGTGGAGGGCTTAGTTGCAAGTGGGTTGCACACTGCCAAGCGCTCCAGCTTGAGGGCTCTATTAGAGGCAAAATGAGGGCAACTGGAAGTCTATTCTTATGGTTACTTGACCGCCCAGACTCAGCACAGCTCGGAGAGCACAAGGCTCACAGGGACCCTGGCTGGGGTCTGCAGCCCCACACACCGGAGTTGAACTCCGGGAGCGCCCAGAAGGTGCCTGACAGACGTCATTTCCCTAGTGCTCTCCTCCCCAGCAGAGACGTGTGCAGGTGGTTGGGGCCTGCCCCTGCGTGTCTGGGCTCCCGTCCACAGCCCCAGCTCAGGGAAGCAGCTCCTGAGCCAAGAACTGTGGGAGGCGCAGGGGGCCCCGCCAGGAAGCCTAGTTTACAGCATGCGGGAAGCGAGCCTCCTCGGGAGAAGAGAAAGCAGCCCTGCTGTGTGCGGCTGCATTCACTGCTTTGGCGGAGCCGAGTGCGCCTCCAGTACGGCAGAGCTCCAGCTCTGCTCAAGGCCAGATCTGGCAGAGCTGCTGGCGTGAGGCTGCTCTGCCCTGCCCGAGCCTTGCCCAGATTTGCCTCGCGGCTAGGCTTCCAGTACAGGAAGGAGCAGGCTGCGCGAGACTGGGAGATGCTACTGGCGCCTTCCTGGCCTCAGCTCCACTCCTGCCTTTCCTTTGCACCTAGTCCCCAGGCGTTCTTGTGGAGGGCTTAGTTGCTGGTGGGTTGCACACTGCCAGGGGCTCCAGCTTGAGGGCTCTATTAGAGGCAAAGTGAGGGCAACTGGAAATCTATTCTTACGGTTGCTTGAACGTCCAGACTCAGCACAGCACGGAGAGCACAAGGCTCTCAGGGCCCCTGGCTGGGGTCTACAGCCCCACAAACGCGGAGGCTGACTCGGTGAGTGCCCAGAAAGTGCCTGACAGACGTCATTTCCCTAGTGCTCTCCTCCCCAGCAGAGACGTGTGCAGGTGGTTGGGGCCTGCCCCTGTGTGTCTGGCTCCCGTCCACAGCCCAAGCTCAGGGAAGCAGCTCCTGAGCCAAGACCTGTGGGAGGTGCAGGGGGCCCCGCCTGGAAGCCTAGTTTACAGCATGAGGGACACGAGTCTCCTCGGGAGAAGAGGAGCAGCCCAGCTGCGTGCGGCTGCAATCACTGCTTTGGCGGAGCCGAGTGCCCCTCCAGTACGGCAGAGCTCCAGCTCTGCTCAGAGGCCCGATCTGGCAGAGTTGCTCGCGTGAGGCTGCTCTGCCCAGGGCGAGCTTTGCCCAGACTTGCCTCGCGGCTAGGCTTCCAGTCCAGGAAGGAGCAGGCTGCGTGAGACTGGGAGATGCTACTGGCGCCTTCCTGGCCTCAGCTCCACTCCTGCCTTTCCTTTGCACCTAGTCCCCAGGCGTTCTTGTGGAGGGCTTAGTTGCCGGTGGGTTGCACACTGCCAAGCGCTCCAGCCGTGAGGGCTCTATTAGAGGCAAAGGGAGGGCTACTGCAAGTCGCCTCTTGCGTTTGCTTGACCGCCCAGACTCAGCACAGCACGGAAAGTACAAGGCTCACAGGGCCCCTGGCTGGGGTCTGCAGCCCCACACACCGGAGGGGAACTCCGGGAGCGCCCAGAAGGTGCCTGACAGACGTCATTTCCCTAGTGCTCTCCTCCCCAGCAGAGACGTGTGCAGGTGGTTGGGGCCTGCCCTTGAGTGTCTGGACTCCCTTCCACAGCCCCAGCTCAGGGAAGCAGCTCCGCAGCTAAGACCTGTAGGAGGCGCGGGGAGCCCCCGCCGGGAAGCCTAGTTTACAGCACCGGAAGCGAGCCTCCTTAGTACAAGAGAAGGCAGCCCAGCTGCGTGCGGCTGCAATCAGTACTTTGGCAGAGCCGAGTGCCCCTCCAGTATGGCAGAGCTCCAGCTCTGCTCAAAGGCCCGATCTCTCAGAGTTGCTTGCGTGAGGCTACTGTGCCCTGGGCGAGCCTTGACCAGACTTGCCTCGCGTTAGGCTTCCAGTCCAGAAAGGACAGGCTCCGCGAGACTGGGAGATGCTACTGGCGCCTTCCTGGCCTCAGCTCCACTCCTGCCTTGCCTTTGCACCTAGTCCCCAGGCGTTCTTGTGGAGGGCTTAGTTGCCGGTGGGTTGCACACTGCCAAGCGCTCCAGAAGTGAGGGCTCTATTAGAGGCAATGGGAGGGCAACTGCAGGGCTCCTCCAGCGGTTGCTTGACCGCCCAGACTCAGCACAACACGGAGAGCAAAACGCTCACAGGGCCCCTGGCTGGGGTCTGCAGCCCCACACTCCGGAGGTGAACTCCGGGAAAGCCCAGAAGGTGCATGACAGACGTCATTTCCCTAGTGCTCTCCTTCCCTGCAGAGACGTGGGAAGGTGGTTGGGGCCTGCCCCTGCGTGTCTGGGCTCCCGTCCACAGCCTCAGCTCAGGGAAGCAGCTCCTGAGTCAAGACCTGTGGGAGGCGCGGAGGGGCCCACCTGGAAGCCTAGTTTACAGCATGTGGGAAGCGAGCCTCCTCGGGAGAAGAGAAGGCAGCCTGGCTGCGTGCGGCTGCATTCACTGCTTTGGTGGAGCCGAGTGCGCCTCCAGTTCGGCAGAGCTCCAGCTCTGCTCAGAGGCCCGATCTGGCAGAGTTGCTGTCGTTAGGCTGCTCTGTCCTGGGCGAGCCTGGCCCAGACTTGCCTCGCACATAGGCTTCCAGTCCAGGAAGGAGCGGGCTGCGCGAGCCTGGGAGATGCTACTGGCGCCTTTCTGGCCTCAGCTCCACTCCTGCCTTGCCTTTGCACCTAGTCCCCAGGCGTTCTTGTGGAGTGCTTAGTTGCCGGTGGGTTGCACACTGCCAAGCACTCCAGCAGTGAGGGCTCAATTAGAGGCAAAGGGAAGGCAACTGCAGGGCTCCTCAAGCGATTGCTTGACCGCCCAGACTCAGCACAGCACGGAGAACACAAGGCTCACAGGACCCCTGGCTGGGGTCTGCAGCCCCACACACGCGGAGGCTGACTCGGTGAGCGCCCAGAAGGTGCCTGACAGACGTCATTTCCCTAGAGCTCTCCTCCCCAGCATAGACGTGTGCAGGTGGTTAGGGCCTGCCCCTGCGTTTCTGGGCTCCCGTCCACAGCCCCAGCTCAGGGAAGCAGCTCCTCAGCTAAGACCTGTAGGAGGCGCGGGGCGCCCCCGCCGTTAAGCCTAGTTTACAGCATGCAGGATGCGAGCCTCCTCAGTACAAGAGAAGGCAGCCCAGGTGCGTGCGGAGGCAATCAGTACTTTGGCGGAGCCGAGTGCCCCTTCAGTATGGCAGAGCTCCAGCTCTGCTCAAAGGCCCGATCTCTCAGAGTTGCTGGCGTGAGTCTGCTGTGCCCTGGGCGAGCCTTGCCCAGACTTGCCTCGCGTTAGGCTTCCAGTCCAGAAAGGAGCAGGCTCCGCGAGACTGGGAGATGCTACTGGCGCTTTCCTGGCCTCAGCTCCACTCCTGCCTTTCATTTGCACGTAGTCCCCAGGCGTTCGTGTGGAGGGCTTAGTTGCCAGTGGGTTGCACACTGCCAAGCGCTCCAGCAGTGAGGGCTCTATTAGAGCCAATGGGAGGGCAACTGCAGGGCTCCTCCAGCGGTTGCTTGACCGCCCAGACTCAGCACAGCACGGAGAGCACAAGGCTCACAGGGCCCCTGGCTGGGGTCTGCAGCCCCACACACCGGAGGTGAACTCCGGGAGTGCCCAGAAGGTGCCTGAGTGCTGTCATTTCCCTAGTGCTCTCCTCCCAAGCAGAGACTTGTGCAGGTGGTTGGGGCCTGCCCCTGCGTGTCTGAGCTCCCGTCCACAGCCCCAGCTCAGGGAAGAAGCTCCTGAGCCAAGACCTGTGGGAGGCGCAGGGGGCCCCGCCTGGAAGCCTAGTTTACAGCATGCGGGAAGCGAGTCTCCTCGGGAGAAGAGGAGCCAGCCCAGCTGCGTGCGGCTGCAATCACTGCTTTGGCGGAGCCGAGTGCCCCTCCAGTACGGCAGAGCTCCAGCTCTGCTCAGAGGCCCGATCTGGCAGAGTTGCTGGCGTGAGGCTGCTCTGCCCAGGGCGAGCTTTGCCCAGACTTGCCTCGCGGCTAGGCTTCCAGTCCAGGAAGGAGCAGGCTGCGCGAGCCTGGGAGATGCTACTGGCGGCTTCCTGGCCTCAGCTCCACTCCTGCCTTGCATTTGCACCTAGTCCCCAGGCGTTCTTGTGAAAGGCTTAGTTGCCGGTGGGTTGCACACTGCCAAGCGCTCCAGCCGTGAGAGCTCTATTAGAGGCAAAGGGAGGGCTACTGCAAGTCGCCTCTTGCGTTTGCTTGACCGCCCAGACTCAGCACAGCACGGAAAGTACAAGGCTCACAGGGCCCCTGGCTGGGGTCTGCAGCCCCACACACCGGAGGGGAACTCCGCGAGCACCCAGAAGGTGCCTGACATACGTCATTTCCCTAGTGCTCTCCTCCCCAGCAGAGACGTGTGCAGGCGGTTGGGGCCTGCCCTTGAGTGTCTGGACTCCCTTCCACAGCCCCAGCTCAGGGAAGCAGCTCCTCAGCTAAGACCTGTAGGAGGCGCGGGGCGCCCCCACTGGGAAGCCTAGTTTACAGCATACCGGAAGCGAGCCTCCTCAGTACAAGAGAAGGCAGCCCAGCTGCGTGCGGCTGCAATCAGTACTTTGGCAGAGCCGAGTGCCCCTCCAGTATGGCAGAGCTCCAGCTCTGCTCAAAGGCCCGATCTCTCAGAGTTGCTTGCGTGAGGCTGCTGTGCCCTGGGCAAGCCTTGACCAGACTTGCCTCGCGTTAGGCTTCCAGTCCAGAAAGGAGCAGGCTCCGCGAGACTGGGAGATGCTACTGGCGCCTTACTGGCCTCAGCTCCACTCCTGCCTTGCATTTGCACCTAGTCCCCAGGCGTTCTTTTGGAGGGGTTAGTTGCCAGTGGGTTGCACACTGCCAAGCGCTCCAGCAGTGAGGGCTCTATTAGAGGCAATGGGAGGGCAACTGCAGGGCTCCTCCAGCGGCTGCTTGACCGCGCAGACTCAGCACAGCACGGAGAGCAGAAGGCTCACAGGGCCCCTGGCTGTGGTCTGCAGTCCAACACACGGGGAGGCTGACACGGTGAGCGCCCAGAAGGTGCCTGACAGACGTCATTTCCCTAGTGCTCTCCTCCCCAGCAGAGACATGTGCAGGTGGTTGGGGCCTGGCCCTGCGTGTCTGGGCTCCCGTCCACAGCCCCACCTCAGGGAAGCAGCTCCTCAGCCAAGACCTGTGGGAGGCGCAGGGGGCCCCGCCTGGAAGCCTACTTTACAGCATGCGGGAAGCGAGTCTCCTCGGGAGAAGAGGAGCCAGCCCAGCTGCGTGCGGCTGCAATCACTGCTTTGGCGGAGCCGAGTGCCCCTCCAGTACGGCAGAGCTCCAGCTCTGCTCAGAGGCCCGATCTGGCAGAGTTGCTGGCGTGAGGCTGCTCTGCCCTTGGCGAGCCTTGCCCAGACTTGCCGCACGTTAGGCTTCCAGTCCAGAAAGGAGCGGGCTGCGTGAGACCTGGAGATGCTACTGGCGCCTTCCTGGCCTCAGCTCCACTCCTGCCTTGCCTTTGCACCTAGTCCCCAGGCGTTCTTGTGGAGGGCTTAGTTGCCGGTGGGTTGCACACTGCCAAGCGCTCCAGAAGTGAGGGCTCTATTAGAGGCAATGGGAGGGCAACTGCAGGGCTCCTCCAGCGGTTGCTTGACCGCCCAGACTCAGCACAACACGGAGAGCAAAACGCTCACAGGGCCCCTGGCTGGGGTCTGCAGCCCCACACTCCGGAGGTGAACTCCGGGAGAGCCCAGAAGGTGCCTGAGAGACGTCATTTCCCTAGTGCTCTCCTCCCCAGCAGAGACGTGTGCCGGTGCTTGGGGCCTGCCCCTGCGTGTCTGGGCTCCCGTCCACAGCCCCAGCTCAGGGAAGCAGCTCCTGAGCCTAAACCTGTGGGAGGCGCAGGGGGCCCCGCCTGGAAGACTAGTTTACAGCATGCGGGAAGTGAGCCTCCTCGGGAGAAGAGAAGGGAGCCCTGCTGTGTGGGGCTGCATTCACTGCTTTGGCGGAGCCGAGTGCGCCTTCAGTACGGCAGAGCTCCAGCTCTGCTCAGAGTCCCGATCTGGCAGAGCTGCTGGCGTGAGGCTGCTCTGCCCTGGGCGAGCCTTGCCCAGACTTGCCTCGCGGCTAGGCTTCCAGTCCAGGAAGGAGCAGGCTGCGCGAGACTTGGAGATGCTGCTGGCGCCTTCCTGGCCTCAGCTTCACTCCTGCCTTGCCTTTGCACCTAGTCCCCAGGCGTTCTTGTGGAGGGCTTAGTTGCCGGTGGGTTGCACACTGCCAAGCGCTCCAACAGTGAGGGTTCTATTAGAGGCAAAGGGAGGGCTACTGCAAGTAGCCTCTTGCGTTTTCTTGACCGACCAGACTCAGCACAGCACGGAAAGTACAAGGCTCACAGGGCCCCTGGCTGGGGTCTGCAGCCCCACACACCGGAGGTGAACTCCGGATGTGCCCAGAAGGTGCCTGACAGACGTCATTTCCCTAGTGCTCTCCTTCCCTGCAGAGACGTGGGAAGGTGGTTGGGGCCTGCCCCTGCGTGTCTGGGCTCCCGTCCACAGCCTCAGCTCAGGGAAGCAGCTCCTGAGTCAAGACCTGTGGGAGGCGCGGAGGGGCCCACCTGGAAGCCTAGTTTACAGCATGTGGGAAGCGAGCCTCCTCGGGAGAAGAGAAGGCAGCCTGGCTGCGTGCGGCTGCATTCACTGCTTTGGTGGAGCCGAGTGCGCCTCCAGTTCGGCAGAGCTCCAGCTCTGCTCAGAGGCCCGATCTGGCAGAGTTGCTGGCGTTAGGCTGCTCTGTCCTGGGCGAGCCTGGCCCAGACTTGCCTCGCACATAGGCTTCCAGTCCAGGAAGGAGCGGGCTGTGCGAGACTGGGAGATGCTACTGGCGCCTTTCTGGCCTCAGCTCCACTCCTGCCTTGCCTTTGCACCTAGTCCCCAGGCGTTCTTGTGAAAGGCTTAGTTGCCGGTGGGTTGCACACTGCCAAGCGCTCCAGCCGTGAGAGCTCTATTAGAGGCAAAGGGAGGGCTACTGCAAGTCGCCTCTTGCGTTTGCTTGACCGCCCAGACTCAGCACAGCACGGAAAGTACAAGGCTCACAGGGCCCCTGGCTGGGGTCTGCAGCCCCACACACCGGAGGGGAACTCCGCGAGCACCCAGAAGGTGCCTGACATACGTCATTTCCCTAGTGCTCTCCTCCCCAGCAGAGACGTGTGCAGGCGGTTGGGGCCTGCCCTTGAGTGTCTGGACTCCCTTCCACAGCCCCAGCTCAGGGAAGCAGCTCCTCAGCTAAGACCTGTAGGAGGCGCGGGGCGCCCCCACTGGGAAGCCTAGTTTACAGCATACCGGAAGCGAGCCTCCTCAGTACAAGAGAAGGCAGCCCAGCTGCGTGCGGCTGCAATCAGTACTTTGGCAGAGCCGAGTGCCCCTCCAGTATGGCAGAGCTCCAGCTCTGCTCAAAGGCCTGATCTCTCAGAGTTGCTTGCGTGAGGCTGCTGTGCCCTGGGCAAGCCTTGACCAGACTTGCCTCGCGTTAGGCTTCCAGTCCAGAAAGGAGCAGGCTCCGCGAGACTGGGAGATGCTACTGGCGCCTTACTGGCCTCAGCTCCACTCCTGCCTTGCATTTGCACCTAGTCCCCAGGCGTTCTTTTGGAGGGGTTAGTTGCCAGTGGGTTGCACACTGCCAAGCGCTCCAGCAGTGAGGGCTCTATTAGAGGCAATGGGAGGGCAACTGCAGGGCTCCTCCAGCGGCTGCTTGACCGCGCAGACTCAGCACAGCACGGAGAGCAGAAGGCTCACAGGGCCCCTGGCTGTGGTCTGCAGTCCAACACACGGGGAGGCTGACACGGTGAGCGCCCAGAAGGTGCCTGACAGACGTCATTTCCCTAGTGCTCTCCTCCCCAGCAGAGACATGTGCAGGTGGTTGGGGCCTGGCCCTGCGTGTCTGGGCTCCCGTCCACAGCCCCACCTCAGGGAAGCAGCTCCTCAGCCAAGACCTGTGGGAGGCGCAGGGGGCCCCGCCTGGAAGCCTAGTTTACAGCATGCGGGAAGCGAGTCTCCTCGGGAGAAGAGGAGCCAGCCCAGCTGCGTGCGGCTGCAATCACTGCTTTGGCGGAGCCGAGTGCCCCTCCAGTACGGCAGAGCTCCAGCTCTGCTCAGAGGCCCGATCTGGCAGAGTTGCTGGCGTGAGGCTGCTCTGCCCTTGGCGAGCCTTGCCCAGACTTGCCGCACGTTAGGCTTCCAGTCCAGAAAGGAGCGGGCTGCGTGAGACCTGGAGATGCTACTGGCGCCTTCCTGGCCTCAGCTCCACTCCTGCCTTGCCTTTGCACCTAGTCCCCAGGCGTTCTTGTGGAGGGCTTAGTTGCCGGTGGGTTGCACACTGCCAAGCACTCCAGCAGTGAGGGCTCTATTAGAGGCAAAGGGAGGGCAACTGCAGGGCTCCTCAAGCGATTGCTTGACCGCCCAGACTTAGCACAGCACGGAGAGCACAAGGCTCACAGGACCCCTGGCTGGGGTCTGCAGCCCCACACACGCGGAGGCTGACTCGGTGAGCGCCCAGAAGTTGCCTGACAGACGTCATTTCCCTAGAGCTCTCCTCCCCAGCAGAGACGTGTGCAGGTGGTTAGGGCCTGCCCCTGCGTTTCTGGGCTCCCGTCCACAGCCCCAGCTCAGGGAAGCAGCTCCTCAGCCAAGACCTGTGGGAGGCGCAGGGGGCCCCGCCTGGAAGCCTAGTTTACAGCATGCGGGAAGCGAGCCTCCTTGGGAGAAGGTGAGGCAGCCCAGCTGCGTGCGACTGCAATCACTGCTTTGGCGGATCCGAGTGCCCCTCCATTACGGCAGAGCTCCAGCTCTGCTCAGAGGCCCGCTCTGACAGAGTTGCTGGCGTGAGGCTGCTCTGCCCTGGGCGAGCCTTTCCCAGACCTGCCGCACGTTAGGCTTCCAGTCCAGATAGGAGCGGGCTGCGTGAGACTGGGAGATGCTACTGGCGCCTTCCTGGCCTCAGCTTCACTCCTGCATTGCCTTTGCACCTAGTCCCCAGGCGTTCTTGTGAAAGGCTTAGTTGCCGGTGGGTTGCACACTGCCAAGCGCTCCAGCCGTGAGGGCTCTATTAGAGGCAAAGGGAGGGCTACTGCAAGTCGCCTCTTGCGTTTGCTTGACCGCCCAGAATCTGCACAGCACGGAAAGCACAAGGCTCACAGGGCCCCTGCCTGGGGTCTGCAGCCCCACACACCGGAGGGGAACTCCGGGAGCGCAAAGATGGTGCCTGACAGACGTCATTTCCCTAGTGCTCTCCTCCCAAGCAGAGACGTGTGCAGGTGGTTGGGGCCTGCCCTTGAGTGTCTGGACTCCCTTCCACAGCCCCAGCTCAGGGAAGCAGCTCCTCAGCTAAGACCTGTAGGACGCGTGGGGCGCCCCCGCCTGGAAGCCTAGTTTACAGCATGCCGGAAGCGAGCCTCCTCAGTACAAGAGAAGGCATCCCAGCTGCGTGCGGCTGCAATCAGTACTTTGGCAGAGCCGAGTGCCCCTCCAGTACAGCAGAGCTCCAGCTCTGCTCAAGGCCAGATCTGGCAGAGCTGCTGGCGTGAGGCTACTCTGCCCTGGGTGAACCTTGCCCAGACTTGCCTCGCGGCTAGGCTTCCAGTCCAGGAAGGAGCAGGCTGCGCGAGACTTGGAGATGCTACTGGCGCCTTCCTGGCCTCAGCTCCACTCCTGCCTTGCCTTTGCACCTAGTCCCCAGGCGTTCTTGTGGAGGGCTTAGTTGCCGGTGGGTTGCACACTGCCAAGCGCTCCAGCAGTGAGGGCTCTATTAGAGGCAATGGGAGGGCAACTGCAGGGCTCCTCCAGCGGTTGCTTGACCGCCCAGACTCAGCACAGCACGGAGAGCAAAAGGCTCACAGGGCCCCTGGCTGGGGTCTGCAGCCCCACACTCCGGAGGTGAACTCCGGGAGAGCCCAGAAGGTGCCTGAGAGTCGTCATTTCACTAGTGCTCTCCTCCCCAGCAGAGACGTGTGTAGGTGGTTGGGGCCTGCCCCTGCGTGTCTGGGCTCCAGTCCACAGCCCCAGCTCACGGAAGCAGCTCCTGAGCCAAGACCTGTGGGAGGCGCAGGGGGCCCCTCCTGGAAACCTAGTTTACAGCATGCGGGAAGCCAGCCTCCTCGGGAGAAGAGAAGGCAGCCCTGCTGTGTGCGGCTGCATTCACTGCTTTGGCGGAGCCGAGTGCGCCTCCAGTACGGCAGAGCTCCAGCTCTGCTCAGAGTCCGGATCTGGCAGAGTTGCTTGCGTTAGGCTGCTCTGTCCTGGGCGAGCCTTGCCCAGACTTGCCTCGCACATAGGCTTCCAGTCCAGGAAGGAGCGGGCTGCGCGAGACTGGGAGATGCTGCTGGCGCCTTCCTGGCCTCAGCTCCACTCCTGCCTTGCCTTTGCACCTAGTTCCCAGGCGTTCCTGTGGAGGGCTTAGTTCCCGGTGGGTTGCAATCTGCCAAGTGCTCCAGCAGTGAGGGCTCTATTAGAGGCAATGGGAGGGCAACTGCAGGGCTCCTCCAGCGGCTGCTTGACCGCCCAGACTCAGCACAGCACGGAGAGCAGAAGGCTCACAGGGCCCCTGGCTGTGGTCTGCAGTCCAACACACGCGGAGGCTGACACGGTGAGCGCCCAGAAGGTGCCTGAGAGACGTCATTTCCCTAGTGCTCTCCTCCCCAGCAGAGACATGTGCAGGTGGTTGGGGCCTGGCCCTGCGTGTCTGGGCTCCCGTCCACAGCCCCACCTCAGGGAAGCAGCTCCTCACCCAAGACCTGTGGGAGGCGCAGGGGCCCCGCCTGGAAGCCCAGTTTACAGCATGCGGGAAGCGAGCGTCCTTGGGAGAAGGGGAGGCAGCACAGCTGCGTGCGGCTGCAATCACTGCTTTGGCGGAGCCGAGTGCCCCTCCAGTACGGCAGAGCTCCAGCTCTGCTCAGAGGCCCGATCTGGCAGAGTTGCTGGCGTGAGGCTGCTCTGCCCTTGGCGAGCCTTGCCCAGACTTGCCGCACGTTAGGCTTCCAGTCCAGAAAGGAGCGGGCTGCGTGAGACCTGGAGATGCTACTGGCGCCTTCCTGGCCTCAGCTCCACTCCTGCCTTGCCTTTGCACCTAGTCCCCAGGCGTTCTTGTGGAGGGCTTAGTTGCCGGTGGGTTGCACACTGCCAAGCGCTCCAGAAGTGAGGGCTCTATTAGAGGCAATGGGAGGGCAACTGCAGGGCTCCTCCAGCGGTTGCTTGACCGCCCAGACTCAGCACAACACGGAGAGCAAAACGCTCACAGGGCCCCTGGCTGGGGTCTGCAGCCCCACACTCCGGAGGTGAACTCCGGGAGAGCCCAGAAGGTGCCTGACAGACGTCATTTCCCTAGTGCTCTCCTCCCCAGCAGAGACGTGTGCCGGTGCTTGGGGCCTGCCCCTGCGTGTCTGGGCTCCCGTCCACAGCCCCAGCTCAGGGAAGCATCTCCTGAACCAAGACCTGTGGGAGGCGCAGGGGGCCCCGCCTGGAAGCCTAGTTTACAGCATGCGGGAAGTGAGCCTCCTCGGGAGAAGAGAAGGCAGCCCTGCTGTGTGGGGCTGCATTCACTGCTTTGGCAGAGCCGAGTGCGCCTCCAGTACGGCAGAGCTCCAGCTCTGCTCAGAGACCCGATCTGGCAGAGCTGCTGGCGTGAGGCTGCTCTGCCCTGGGCGAGCATTGCCCAGACTTGCCTCGCGGCTAGGCTTCCAGTCCAGGAAGGAGCAGGCTGTGCGAGACTTGGAGATGCTGCTGGCGCCTTCCTGGCCTCAGCTCCACTCCTGCCTTGCCTTTGCACCTAGTCCCCAGGCGTTCTTGTGGAGGGCTTTGTTGCCGGTGGGTTGCACACTGCCAAGCGCTCCAACAGTGAGGGTTCTATTAGAGGCAAAGGGAGGGCTACTGCAAGTAGCCTCTTGCGTTTTCTTGACCGACCAGACTCAGCACAGCACGGAAAGTACAAGGCTCACAGGGCCCCTGGCTGGGGTCTGCAGCCCCACACACCGGAGGTGAACTCCGGATGCGCCCAGAAGGTGCCTGACAGACGTCATTTCCCTAGTGCTCTCCTTCCCTGCAGAGACGTTGGAAGGTGGTTGGGGCCTGCCCCTGCGTGTCTGGGCTCCCGTCCACAGCCTCAGCTCAGGGAAGCAGCTCCTGAGTCAAGACCTGTGGGAGGCGCGGAGGGGCCCACCTGGAAGCCTAGTTTACAGCATGTGGGAAGCGAGCCTCCTCGGGAGAATGTAGGCAGCCTGGCTGCGTGCGGCTGCATTCACTGCTTTGGTGGAGCCGAGTGCGCCTCCAGTTCGGCAGAGCTCCAGCTCTGCTCAGCGGCCCGATCTGGCAGAGTTGCTGGCGTTAGGCTGCTCTGTCCTGGGCGAGCCTGGCCCAGACTTGCCTCGCACATAGGCTTCCAGTCCAGGAAGGAGCGGGCTGCGCGAGACTGGGAGATGCTACTGGCGCCTTCCTGGCCTCAGCTCCACTCCTGCCTTGCCTTTGCACCTAGTTCCCAGGCGTTCCTGTGGAGGGCTTAGTTCCCGGTGGGTTGCACACTGCCAAGTGCTCCAGCAGTGAGGGCTCTATTAGAGGCAATGGGAGGGCAACTGCAGGGCTCCTCCAGCGGCTGCTTGACCGCCCAGACTCAGCACAGCACGGAGAGCACAAGGCTCACAGGGCCCCTGGCTGGGGTCTACAGCCCCACAAACGCGGAGCCCGAGTCGGTGAGCGCGCAGAAGGTGCCTGACAGACGTCATTTCCCTAGTGCTCTCCTCCCCAGCAGAGACGTGTGCAGGTGGTTGGGGCCTGCCCCTGCGTGTCTGGGCTCCTGTCCACAGCCCCAGCTCAGGGAAGCAGCTCCTGAGCCAAGACCTGTGGGAGGCTCAGGGGGCCCCGCCTGGAAGCCTAGTTTACAGCATGAGGGAAGCGAGACTCCTCGGGAGAAGAGGAGCCAGCCCAGCTGCGTGCGGTTGCAATCAATACTTTGGCGGAGCCGAGTGCCCCTCCACTACGGCAGTGCTTCAGCTCTGCTCAGAGGCCCGATCTGGCAGAGTTGCTTGCGTGAGGCTGCTCTGCCCTGGGCGAGCCTTGCCCAGACTTGCCTCGTGGCTAGGCTTCCAATCAAGGAAGGAGCAGGCTGCGTGAGACTGGGAGATGCTACTGGCGCCTTCCTGGCCTCAGCTCCACTCCTTCCTTGCCTTTGCACCTAGTCCCCAGACGTTCTTGTGGAGGGCTTAGTTGCCGGTGGGTTGCACACTGCCAAGCGCTCCAGCAGTGAGGGCTCTATTAGAGGCAATGGGAGGGCAACTGCAGGGCTCCTCCAGCGGTTGCTTGACCGCCCAGACAGCACAGCACGGAGAGCCCAAGGCTCACAGGGCCCCTGGCTGGGGTCTGCAGCCCCACACAACGGAGGGGAATTCCGGGAGCGCCCAGAAGGTGCCAGACAGACGTCATTTTCCTAGTGCTCTCCTCCTCAGCAGAGACGTGTGCAGGTGGTTGGGCCTGCCCTTGAGTGTCTGGACTTCCTTCCACATCCCCAGCTCAGAGAAGCAGTTCCTCAGCTAAGACCTGTAGGAGGCGCGGGGCGCCCCCGCCGGGAAGCCTAGTTTACAGCATGCCGGAAGCGAGCCTCCGCAGTACAAGAGAAGGCAGCCCAGCTGCGTGCGATTGCAATCAGTACTTTGGCGGAGCCGAGTGCCCCTCCAGTACGGCAGAGCTCCAGCTCTGCTCAAAGGTCCGATCTCTCATAGTTGCTGGCGTGAGCCTCCTGTGCCCTGGGCGAGCCTTGCCCAGACTTGCATCGCGTAGGCTTCCTGTCCAGAAAGGAGCGGGCTGCGCTAGACTGGGAGATGCTACTGGCGCCTTCCTGGCTTCAGCTCCACTCCTGCCTTGCCTTTGCAGCTAGTCCCCAGGCGTTCTTGTGAAGGGCTTAGTTGCCGGTGGGTTGCACACTGCCAAGCGCTCCAGCAGTGAGGCCTCTATTAGAAGCAATGGGAGGGCAACTGCAGGGCTCCTCCAGCGGATGCTTGACCGCCCAGACTCAGCACAGCACGGAGAGCAAAAGGCTCACAGGGCCCCTGGCTGGGGTCTGCAGCCCCACACTCCGGAGGTGAACTCCGGAAGAGCCCAGAAGGTGCCTGAGAGACGTCATTTCCCTAGTGCTCTCCTTCCCAGCAGAGACGTGTGCAGGTGGTTGGGGCCTGCCCCTGCGTGTCTGGGCTCCGGTCCACAGCCCCAGCTCAGGGAAGCAGCTCCTGAGTCAAGACCAGTGGGAGGCGCGGGGGGCCTCCCCTGGAATCCTAGTTTAGAGCATGCGGGAAGCGAGCCTCCTCGGGAGAAGAGAAGGCAGCCCGGCTGCGTGCAGCTGCATTCACTGTTTGGGCGGAGCCGAGTGCGCCTCCAGTACGGCAGAGCTCCAGCTCTGCTCAGAGTCCGGATCTGGCAGAGTTGCTTGCGTTAGGCTGCTCTGTCTGAGCGAGCCTTGCCCAGACTTGCCTCGCACATAGGCTTCCAGTCCAGGAAGGAGCGGGCTGCGCGAGACTGGGAGATGCTTCTGGCGCATTCCTGGCCTCAGCTCCACTCCTGCCTTGCCTTTGCACCTAGTTCCCAGGCGTTCCTGTGGAGGGCTTAGTTGCCGGTGGGTTGCACACTGCCAAGCGCTCCAGCAGTGAGGGCTCTATTAGAGGCAATGGGAGGGCAACTGCAGGGCTCCTCCAGCGGTTGCTTGACCGCCCAGACAGCACAGCACGGAGAGCCCAAGGCTCACAGGGCCCCTGGCTGGGGTCTGCAGCCCCACACACCGGAGGTGAATTCCGGGAGCGCCCAGAAGGTGCCAGACAAACGTCATTTTCCTAGTGCTCTCCTCCCCAGCAGAGACGTGTGCAGGTGGTTGGGGCCTGCCCTTGAGTGTCTGGACTCCCTTCCACAGCCCCAGCTCAGGGAAGCAGTTCCTCAGCTAAGACCTGTAGGAGGCGCGGGGCGCCCCCGCCGGGAAGCCTAGTTTACAGCATGCCGGAAGCGAGCCTCCTCAGTACAAGAGAAGGCAGCCCAGGTGCGTGCGGCTGCAATCAGTACTTTGGCGGAGCCGAGTGCCCCTCCAGTATGGCAGAGCTCCAGCTCTGCTCAAAGGCCCGATCTCTCAGAGTTGCTGGTGTGAGGGTGCTGTGCCCTGGGTGAGCCTTGCCCAGACTTGCCTCGCGTTAGGCTTCCAGTCCAGAAAGGAGCGGGCTGCACGAGACTGGGAGATGCTACTCGCGCCTTCCTGCCTCAGCTTCACTCGTGCCTTGCCTTTGCACCTAGTCCCCAGGCGTTCTTGTGGAGGGCTTAGTTGCCAGTGGGTTGCACACTGCCAAGCGCTCCAGCAGTGAGGCCTCTATTAGAGGCAATGGGAGGGCAACTGCAGGGCTCCTCCAGCGGTTGCTTGACCGCCCAGACAGCACAGCACGGAGAGCACAAGGCTCACAGGGCCCCTGGCTGGGGTCTGCAGCCCCACACACCGGAGGTGAACTCCGGGAGCGCCCAGAAGGTGCCTGAGTGCCCTCATTTCCCTAGTGCTCTCCTCCCAGGCAGAGACGTGTGCAGGTGGTTGGGGCCTGCCCCTGCGTGTCTGAGCTCCCGTCCACAGTCCCAGCTCAGGGAAGCAGCTCCTTAGCCAAGACCTGTGGGAGGCACAGGGGGCCCCACCTGGAAGCCTAGTTTACAGCATGCGGGAAGCGAGCCTGCTGGGGAGAAGAGAAGGCAGCCCTGCTGTGTGCGGCTGCATTCACTGCTTTGGCGGAGCCGAGTGCGCCTCCAGTACGGCAGAGCTCCAGCTCTGCTCAGAGGCCCGATCTGGCAGTGTTGCTGGTGTGAGCCTGCTCTGCCCAGGGCAAGTTTGCCCAGACTTGCCTTGCGACTAGGCTTTCAGTCCAGGAAGGGGCAGGCTGCGCGAGACTGGGAGATGCTACTGGCGCCTTCCTGGCCTCAGCTCCACTCCTGCCTTGCCTTTGCACCTAGTCCTCAGGCGTTCTTGTGAAAGGCTTAGTTACCGGTGGGTTGCACACTGCCAAGCGCTCCAGCAGTGAAGGCTCTATTAGAGGCAATGGGAGGGCAACTGGAAGTCAATTTTTACGGTTGCTTGAACGCCGAGACTCAGCACAGCACGGAGAGCACAAGGATCACAGGGCCACTGGCTGGGGTCTGCAGCCCCACACACGCGGAGGCTGACTCGGTGAGCGCCCAGAAGGTGCCTGACAGACGTCATTTTCCTAGTGCTCTCCTCCCCAGCAGAGACGTGTGCAGGTGGTTAGGTCCTGCCCCTGCGTTTCTGGGCTCCCGTCCAAAGCCCCAGCTCAGGGAAGCAGCTCCTGAGCCAAGACCTGTGGGAGGGGCAGGGGGCCCCGCCTGGAAGCCTAGTTTACAGCATGCGGGAAGCGAGCCTCCTTGGGAGAAGGGGAGCCAGCCCAGCTGCGTGCGGCTGCAATCACTGCTTTGGCGGAGTCGAGTGCCCCTCCATTACGGCAGAGCTCCAGCTCTGCTCAGAGGCCTGATATGGCAGAGTTGCTGGCGTGAGGCTGCTCTGCCCTGGGCGAGCCTTGCCCAGACTTGCTGCACGTTAGGCTTCCAGTCCCGAAAGGAGCGGGCTGCGTGAGACTGGGAGATGCTACTGGCGCCTTCCTGGCCTCAGCTCCACTCCTGCCTTGCCTTTGCACCTAGACCCCAGGCGTTCTTGTGGTGGGCTTAGTTGACGGTGGGTTGCACACTTCCAAGAGCTCCAGCTTGAGGGCTCTATTAGAGGCAAAGTGAGGGCAAGTGGAAGTCTATTCTTACGGTTGCTTAACCGCCCAGACTCAGCACAGCACGGAGAGCACAAGGCTCACAGGGTCCCTGGATGGGGTCTGCAGCCCCACACACGCGAAGGCTGCCTCGGTGAGCGACCAGAAGGTGCCTGACAGACGTCATTTCTCTAGTGCTCTTCTCCCCAGCAGAGACGTGTGCAGGTAGTTTGGGCCTGCCCCTGCGTGTCTGGGCTCCCGTCCACAGCCCCAGCTCAGGGAAGCAGCTCCTCAGCCAAGACCTGTGGTAGGCGCAGGGGGCCCCGCCTGGAAGCCTAGTTTACAGCATGCGGGAAGCGAGCCTCCACAGGAGAAGAGAAGGCAGCCCTGCTGTGTGCGGCTGCATTCACTGCTTTGGCGGAGCCGAGTGCGACTTCAGTACGGCAGAGCTCCAGCTCTGCTCTGAGTCCCAATCTGGCAGAGTTGCTGGCGTGAAGCTGCTCTGCCCTGGGCGAGCCATGCCCAGACTTGCCTCGCGTCTAGGTTTCCAGGCCAGGAAGGAGCAGGATGCACGAGACTGGGAGATGCTACTGGCGCCTTCCTGGCCTCAGTTCCACTCCTGCCTTGCCTTTGCACCTAGTCCCCAGGCGTTCTTCTGGAGGGCTTAGTTGCCAGAGGGTTGCACACTTCCAAGCGCTCCAGCAGTGAGGGCTCTATTAGAGGCAATTAGATGGCAACTGCAGGGCTCCTCCAGCTGTTGCTTGACCGCCCAGACTCAGCACAGCATGGAGAGCACAAGGCTCACAGGGCCCCTGGCTGGGGTCTGCAGCCCCACACACGCGGAGGCTGACTCGGTGAGTGCCCAGAAGGTGCCTGACAGACGTCATTTCCCTAGTGCTCTCCTCCCCAGCAGAGACGTGTGCAGGTGGTTGTGGCTTGCCCCTGCGTGTCTGGGCTCCTGTCCACAGCCCCAGCTCAGGGAAGCAGCTCCCGAGCCAAGACCTGTGGGACGCGCAAGGGGCCCCTCCTGGAAGCCTAGGTAACAGCATGCGGGAAGCGAGACTCCTCGGGAGAAGAGGAGCCAGCCCAGCTGCGAGCGGCTGCAATCAATACTTTGGCGGAGCCGAGTGACCCTCCAGTACGGCAGTGCTCCAGCTCTGCTCAGAGGCCCGATCTGGCAGAGTTGCTGGCGTGAGGCTGCTCTGCCCTGGGCGAGCCTTGCCCAGACTTGCCTCGCGGCTAGGCTTCCAGTCCAGGAAGGAGCAGGCTGCGCGAGACTGGGAGATGATTCTGGCGCCTTCCTGGCCTCAGCTCCACTCCTGCCTTGCCTTTGCACCTAGTCCCCAGGCGTTCTTGTGGAGGGCTTAGTTGCCTTTTGGTTGCACACTGCCACGCGCTCCAGCAGTGAGGGCTCTATTAGAGGCAATGGGAGGGCAACTGCAGGGCTCCTCCAGCGGTTGCCTGACCGCCCAGACAGCACAGCACGGAGAGCCCAAGGCTCACAGGGCCCCTGGCTGGGGTCTGCAGCCCCACACACCGGAGGGGAATTCCGGGAGCGCCCAGAAGGTGCCAGACAGACGTCATTTTCCTACTGCTCTCCTCCCCAGCAGAGACGTGTGCAGGTGGTTGGGGCCTGCCCTTGAGTGTCTGGACTCCCTTCCACAGCCCAAGCTCAGGGAAGCAGCTCCTCAGCTAAGACCTGTAGGAGGCGCGGGGCGCCCCCGCCGGGAAGCCTAGTTTACAGCATGCCGGAAGCGAGCCTCCTCAGTACAAGAGAAGGCAGCCGAGCTGCATGCGGCTGCAATCAGTACTTTGGCGGAGCCGAGTGCCCCTCCAGTACGGTAGAGCTCCAGCTCTGCTCAGAGGCCCGATCTGGCAGAGTTGCTGGCGTGAGGCTGCTCAGCCCTGGGCGAGCCTTGCCCAGACTTGCCTCGCGGCTAGGCTTCTAGTCCAGAAAGGAGCGGGCTGTGTGAGACTGGGAGATGCTACTGGCGCCTTCCTGGCCTCAGCTCCACTCCTGCCTTGCCTTTGCACCTAGTCCCCAGGATTTTTTGTGGAGGGCTTAGTTGCCAGTGGGTTGCACACTGCCAAGCGCACCAGCATGAGGGCTCTATTAGAGGCAAAGTGAGGGCAACTGGAAATGTATTCTTACGGTTACTTGACCGCCCAGACTCAGCACAGCACGGAAAGCACAAGGCTCACAGGGCCCCTGGCTGGGGTCTGCAGCCCCACACACCGGAGGCGAACTCCGGGAGCGCCCAGAAGGTGCCTGAAAGACGTCATTTCCCTAGTGCTCTCCTCCCCAGCAGAGACGTGTGCAGGTTGTTGGAGCCTGCCCCTGCGTGTCTGGGCTCCCGTCCACAGCACCAGCTCAGGGAAGGAGTTCCTGAGCCAAGAACTGTGGGAGGCGCAGGGGGCCCCGCCTGGAAGCCTAGTTAACAGAATGCGGGAAGCGAGCCTCCTCAGGAGAAGAGAAGGCAAGCCGGCTGCGTGCGGCTGCATTCACTGCTTGGGCGGAGCCGAGTGCGCTTCCAGTACGGCAGAGCTCCAGGACTGCTCAGAGCCCCGATTTGGCAGAGTTGCTGGCGTGAGGCTGCTCTGCCCTGGGGGAGCCTTGCCCAGACTTGCCTCGCACATAGGCTTCCAGTCCAGAAAGGAGCAGGCTGCGCGAGACTGGGAGATGCTACTGGCGCCTTCCTGGCCTCAGCTCCACTCCTGCCTTGCCTTTGCACCTAGTCCCCAGGCGTTCTTGTGGAGCGCTTAGTTGCCGGTGGGTGGCACACTGCCAAGCGCTCCAGCAGTGATGGCTCTATTAGAGGCAATGTGAGGGCAACTGCAGGGCTCCTCCAGAGGTTGCTTGACCGCCCAGACTCAGCACAGCACAGAGAGCACAAGGCTCACAGGGCCCCTGGCTGGGGTCTGCAGCCCCACACACGCGGAGGCTAACTCAGTTAGCGCCCAGAAGGTGCCTGACAGACGTCATTTCCCTAGTGCTCTCCTCCCCAGCAGAGACGTGTGTAGGTGGTTGGGGCCTGCCCCTGCGTGTCTGGGCTCCAGTCCACAGCCCCAGCTCAGGGAAGCAGCTCCTGAGCCAAGACCTGTGGGAGGCGCAGGGGGTCCCTCCTGGAAGCCGAGTTTACAGCATGCGGGAAGCCAGCCTCCTCGGGAGAAGAGAAGGCAGCCCTGCTGTGTGCGGCTGCATTCACTGCTTTGGCGGAGCCGAGTGCACCTCCAGTACGGCAGAGCTCCAGCTCTGCTCAGAGTCCGGATTTGGCAGAGCTGCTTGCGTTAGGCTGCTCTGTCCTGGGCGAGCCTTGCCCAGACTTGCCTCGCACATAGGCTTCCAGTCCAGGAAGGAGCGGGCTGCGCGAGACTGGGAGATGCTGCTGGCGCCTTCCTGGCCTCAGCTCCACTCCTGCCTTGCCTTTGCACCTAGTTCCCAGGCGTTCCTGTGGAGGGCTTAGTTGCCGGTGGGTTGCACACTGCCAAGCGCTCCAGCAGTGAGGGCTCTATTAGAGGCAATGGGAGGGCAACTGCAGGGCTCCTCCAGCGGCTGCTTGACCGCCCAGACTCAGCACAGCACGAAGAGCACAAGGCTCACAGGGCCACTGGCTGGGGTCTGCAGCCCCACACACGCGGAGGCCGAGTCGGTGAGCGCGCAGAAGGTGCCTGACAGACGTCATTTCCCTAGTGCTCTCCTCCCCAGCAGAGACGGGTGCAGGTGGTTGGGGCCTGCCCCTGCGTGTCTGGGCTCCTGTCCACAGCCCCAGCTCAGGGAAGCAGCTCCCGAGCCAAGACCTGTGGGACGCGCAAGGGGCCCCTCCTGGAAGCCTAGGTAACAGCATGCGGGAAGCGAGACTCCTCGGGAGAAGAGGAGCCAACCCAGCTGCGAGCGGCTGCAATCAATACTTTGGCAGAGCCGAGTGCCCCTCCAGTACGGCAGTGCTCCAGCTCTGCTCAGAGGCCCGATCTGGCAGAGTTGCTGGCGTGAGGCTGCTCTGCCCTGGGCGAGCCTTGCCCAGACTTGCCTCGCGGCTAGGCTTCCAGTCCAGGAAGGAGCAGGCTGCGCGAGACTGGGAGATGCTACTGGCGCCTTCCTGGCCTCAGCTCCACTCCTGCCTTGCCTTTGCACCTAGTCCCCAGGCGTTCTTGTGGAGGGCTTAGTTGCCTTTTGGTTGCACACTGCCACGCGCTCCAGCAGTGAGGGCTCTATTAGAGGCAATGGGAGGGTAACTGCAGGGCTCCTCCAGCGGTTGCCTGACCGCCCAGACAGCACAGCACGGAGAGCCCAAGGCTCACAGGGCCCCTGGCTGGGTTCTGCAGCCCCACACACCGGAGGGGAATTCCGGGAGCGCCCAGAAGGTGCCAGACAGACGTCATTTTCCTACTGCTCTCCTCCCCAGCAGAGACGTGTGCAGGTGGTTGGTTCCTGCCCTTGAGTGTCTGGACTCCCTTCCACAGCCCAAGCTCAGGGAAGCAGCTCCTCAGCTAAGACCTTTAGGAGGCGCGGGGCGCCCCCGCCGGGAAGCCTAGTTTACAGCATGCCGGAAGCGAGCCTCCTCAGTACAATAGAAGGCAGCCGAGCTGCATGCGGCTGCAATCAGTACTTTGGCGGAGCCGAGTGCCCCTCCAGTACGGTAGAGCTCCAGCTCTGCTCAGAGGCCCGATCTGGCAGAGTTGCTGGCGTGAGGCTGCTGTGCCCTGGGCGAGACTTGCCCAGACTTGCCTCGCGGCTAGGCTTCTAGTCCAGAAAGGAGCGGGCTGTGTGAGACTGGGAGATGCTACTGGCGCCTTCCTGGCCTCAGCTCCACTCCTGCCTTGCCTTTGCACCTAGTCCCCAGGATTTTTTGTGGAGGGCTTAGTTGCCAGTGGGTTGCACACTGCCAAGCGCACCAGCATGAGGGCTCTATTAGAGGCAAAGTGAGGGCAACTGGAAATGTATTCTTACGGTTACTTGACCGCCCAGACTCAGCACAGCACGGAGAACACAAGGCACACAGGGCCCCTGGCTGGGGTCTGCAGCCCCACACACGCGGAGACTGACTCGGTGAGTGCCCAGAAGGTGCCTGACAAACGTCATTTCCCTACTGCTCTCCTCCCCAGCAGAGACGTGTGCAGGTGGTTGGGGCCTGCCCCTGCGTGTCTGGGCTCCCGTCCACAGCCCCAGCTCAGGGAAGCAGCTCCTCAGCCAAGACCTGTAGGAGGCGCGGGGCGCCCCCGCCTGGAAGCCTAGTGCACAGCATGCGGGAAGCGAGCCTCTTCAGAAGAGAAGGCAGCCCTGCTGTGTGCAGCTGCGTTCACTGCTTTGCCGAGCCGAGTTCGCCTCCAGTACGGCAGAGCTCCAGCTCTGCTCAGAGGCCCGATCTGGCAGAGTTGCTGGCGTGAGTCTGCTCTGCCCTGGGCGAGCCTTGCCCAGACTTGCTGCGGCTAGGCTTCCAGTCCAGAACGGAGCGGGCTGCGCGAGACTGGGAGATGCTACTGGCGCCTTCCTGGCCTCAGCTCCACTCCTGCCTTGCCTTTGCAGCTAGTCCCCAGGCGTTCTTGTGGAGGGCTTAGTTGCCGGTGGGTTGCACACTGCCAAGCGCTCCAGCAGTGAGGGCTCTATTAGAGGCAATGGGAGGGCAACTGCAGGGCTCCTCCAGCGGTTGCTTGACCGCCCAGACTCAGCACAGCACGGAGAGCACAAGGCTCACAGGGCCCCTGGCTGGGGTCTGCAGCCCCACACACGCGGAGGCTGACTCGGTGAGCGCCCAGAAGGTGCCTTACCGACGTCATTTCCCTAGTGCTCTCCTCCCCAGCATAAACGTGTGCAGGTGTTTTGGGCCTGCCCCTGCGTGTCTGGGCTTCCGAACACAGCCCCAGCTCAGGGAAGCAGCTCCTGAGCCAAGACATGTGGGAGGCGCAGGGGGCCCCGCCTGGAAGCCTAGTTTACAGCATGCGGGAAGCGAGCCTCCTCGGGAGAAGAGAAGGCAGCCCTGCTGTGTGCGGCTGCATTCACTGCTTTGGCGGAGCCGAGTGCGCCTCCAGTATGGCAGAGCTCCAGCTCTGCTCAGAGGCCTGATCTGGCAGAGTTGCTGGCGTGAGGCTGCTCTGCCCTGGGCGAGCATTTCCCAGACTTGCCTCTCGGCTAGTCTTCCAGTCCAGGAAGGAGCAGGCTGCGCGAGACTGGGAGATGCTACTGGCAACTTCCTGGCCTCAGCTCCACTCCTGCCTTGCCTTTTCACCTAGTCCCCAGGCGTTCTTGTGGAGGGCTTAGTTGCCGGTGGGTTGCACACTGCCAAGCGCTCCAGCAGTGAGGGCTCTATTAGAGGCAATGGGAGTGCAACTGCAGGGCTCCTCCAGTGGTTGCTTGACCGCCCAGACTCAGCACAGCATGGAGAGCACAAGGCTCACAGGGCCGCTGGCTGGGGTCTGCAGCCCCACACACGCGAATTCTGACTCGGTTAGCCCCCAGAAGGTGCCTCACAGATGTCATTTCCCTAGGGCTCCCCACCCCAGCAGAGAAATGTACAGGTGGTTTTGGCCTGCCTCTGCGTGTCTGCGCTCCCGTCCACAGCCCCAGCTCAGGGAAGCAGCTCCTAAGCCAAGACCTGAAGTAGGCGCGCGGCGCCCCCGCCTGGAAGCCTAGTGCACAGCATGAGGGAAGCGACCCTCCTGGGAGAAGAGGAGGCAGCCCAGATGCGTGCGGCTGCAATCACTGCTTTGGGGGAGCCGAGTGCCCCTCCAGTACGGAAGAGCTCCAGCTCTGCTCAAAGTTCCGATCTCTCATAGTTGCTGGCGTGAGCCTCCTGTGCCCTGGGCGAGCCTTGCCCAGACTTGCCTCGCGTAGGCTTCCTGTCCAGAAAGGAGCGGGCTGCGCGAGACTGGGAAATGCTACTGGCGCCTTCCTGGCCTCAGTTCCACTCCTGCCTTGCATTTGCCACTAGTCCCCAGGCGTTCTTGTGGAGGGCTTAGTTGCCGGTGGGTTGCACACTGCCAAGCGCTCCAGCAGTGAGGGCTCTATTAGAGGCAATGGGAGGGCAACTGCAGGGCTCCTCCAGCGGTTGCTTGACCGCCCAGACTCAGCACAGCACAGAGAGCACAAGGCTCACAGGGCCCCTGGCTGGGGTCTGCAGCCCCACACTCCGGAGGTGAACTCCGGGAGAGCCCAGAAGGTGCCTGAGAGACGTCATTTCCCTAGTACTCTCCTTCCCAGCAGAGACGTGTGCAGGTGGTTGGGGCCTGCCCCTGCGTGTCTGGGCTCCCGTCCACAGCCCCAGCTCAGGGAAGCAGCACCTGAGTCAAGACCTTTGGGAGGCGCGGGGGGCCTCGCCTGGAAGCCTAGTTTACAGTATGCGGGAAGCGAGCCTCCTCGGGAGAAGAGAAGGCAGCCCGGCTGCGTGCGGCTGCATTCACTGCTTGGGCGGAGCCGAGTGCACTTCTAGTACGGCAGAGCTCCAGCACTGCTCAGAGGCCCGATCTGGCAGAATTGCTGGCGTGAGGCTGCTCTGCCCTGGGCGAGCCTTGCCCAGACTTGCCTCGCGTAGTCTTCCTGTCCAGAAAGGAGCGGGCTGCGCGAGACTGGGAGATGCTACTGGCGCCTTCCTGGCCTCAGCTCCACTCCTGCCTTGCCTTAGCACCTATTCCCCAGGCATTCTTGTGGACGGCTTAGTTGTCGGTGTGTTGCACACTGCCAAGCGCTCCAGCAGTGAGGGCTCTATTACAGGCAAAGTGTGGGCAACTGCATGTTTCCTCTTGCGGTTGCTTGACCGCCCAGACTCAGCACAGCACGGAGAGCCCAAGGCTCACAAGGCCCCTGGCTGGGGTCTGCAGCCCCACCCACGTGGAAACTGACTCGGTGAGCGCCCAGAAGGTGCCTGAGAGACGTCATTTCGCTAGTGCTCTCCTCCCCAGCAGAGACGTGTGCAGGTGCTTCGGGCCTGCCCCTGCGTGTCTGGGCTCACGTCCACAGCCCCAGCTCAGGGATGCAGCTCCTGAGCCAGGACCTGTGAGAGGCGCAGTGGGCCCTGCCTGGAAGCCTAGTTTACAGCATGCGGGAAGCGAGCCTCCTCGGGAGAAGAGAAGACAGCCCTGCTGCGTGTGGCTGCATTCACTGCTTTGGCGGAGACGAGTGCGCCTCCAGTACGGCAGAGCTCCAGCTCTGCTCAGAGGCCTGATCTGGCAGAGCTGCTGGCGTGAGGCTGCTCTGCCCTGGACGAGCCTTGCCCAGACTTGCCTCGCGGCTAGGCTTCCAGTCCAGGAAGGAGCAGGCTGCGCGAGACTGGGAGATTCTACTGGCGCCATCCTGGCCTCAGCTCCACTCCTGCCTTGCCTTTGCACCTAGTACCCAGACGTTCTTTTGGAGGGCTTAGTTGCCGGTGGGTTGCACACTGCCAAGCGCTGCAGCAGGGAGGGCTCTATTAGAGGCAATGGGAGGGCAACTGCAGGGCTCCTTCAGCGGTTGCTTGACCGCCCAGACTCAGCACAGCACGGAGAGCACAAGGCTCACAGGGCCCCTGGCTGGGGTCTGCAGCCCCACACACGCAGAGGCTAACTCAGTTAGCGCCCAGAAGGTGCCTGACAGATGTCATTTCCCTAGTGCTCTCCTCCCCAGCAGAGACGTGTGTAGGTGGTTGGGGCCTGCCCCTGCGTGTCTGGGCTCCAGTCCACAGCCCCAGCTCAGGGAAGCAGCTCCTGAGCCAAGACATGTGGGAGGCGCAGGGGACCCCTCCTGGCAGCCTAGTTTACAGCATGCGGGAAGCCAGCCTCCTTGGGAGAAGAGAAGGCAGCCCTGCTGTGTGCGGCTGCATTCACTGCTTTGGCGGAGCCGAGTGCGCCTCCAATACGGCAGAGCTCCAGCTCTGCTCAGAGTCCGGATCTGGCAGAGTTGCTTGAGTTAGGCTGCTCTTTCCTGGGCGAGCCTTGCCCAGACTTGCCTCGCACATAGGCTTCCAGTCCAGGAAGGAGCGGGCTGCTCGAGGCTGGGAGATACTGCTGGCGCCTTCCTGGCCTCAGCTCCACTCCTGCCTTGCCTTTGCACCTAGTTCCCAGGCGTTCCTGTGGAGGGCTTAGTTGCCGGTGGGTTGCACACTGCCAAGCGCTCCAGCAGTGAGGGCTCTATTAGAGGCAATGGGAGGGCAACTGCAGGGCTCCTCCAGCGGCTGCTTGACCGCCCAGACTCAGCACAGCACGGAGAGCACAAGGCTCACAGGGCCCCTGGCTGGGGTCTGTAGCCCCACACACGCGGAGGCCGAGTCGGTGCGCGCGCAGAAGGTGCCTGACCGACGTCATTTCCCTAGTGCTCTCCTCCCCAGCAGAGACGTGTGCAGGTGGCTGGGGCCTGCCCCTGCGTGTCTGGGCTCCTGTCCACAGCCCCATCTCAGGGAAGCAGCTCCTGAGCCAAGACCTGTGGGAGGCGCAGGGGGCCCCGCCTGGAAGCCTAGTTTACAGCATGCGGGAAGCGAGACTCCTCGGGAGAAGAGGAGCCAGCCCAGCTGCGTGCGGCTGCAATCAATACTTTGGCGGAGCCGAGTGCCCCTCCAGTACGGCAGTGCTCCAGCTCTGCTCAGAGGCCCGATCTGGCAGAGTTGCTTGCGTGAGGCTGCTCTGCCCTGGGCGAGCCTTGCCCAGACTTGCCTCGCGGCTAGGCTTCCAGTCCAGGAAAGAGCAGGCTGCGTGAGACTGGGAGATGCTACTGGCGCCTTCCTGGCCTCAGCTCCACTCCTGCCTTGCCTTTGCACCTAGTCCCCAGGCGTTCTTGTGGAGGGCTTAGTTGCCGGTGGGTTGCACACTGCCAAGCGCTCCAGCAGTGAGGGCTCTATTAGAGGCAATGGGAGGGCAACTGCAGGGCTCCTCCAGCGGTTTCTTGACCGCCCAGACAGCACAGCACGGAGAGCCCAAGTCTCACAGGGCCCCTGGCTGGGGTCTGCCGCCCCATACACCGGAGGGGAATTCCGGGAGCGCCCAGAAGGTGCCAGACAGACGTCATTTTCCTAGTGCTCTCCTCCCCAGCAGAGACGTGTGCAGGTGGTTGGGGCCTGCCCTTGAGTGTCTGGACTCCCTTCCACAGCCCCAGCTCAGGGAAGCAGCTCCTCAGCTAAGACCTGTAGGAGGCGCGGGGCGCCCCCGCCGGGAACTTTAATTTACAGCATGCCGGAAGCGAGCCTCCTCAGTACAAGAGAAGGCAGCCCAGATGCGTGCGAAGGCAATCAGTACTTTGGCGGAGCCGAGTGCCCCTCCAGTACGGCAGAGCTCCAGCTCTGCTCAAAGGTCCGATCTCTCATAGTTGCTGGCGTGAGCCTCCTGTGCCCTGGGCGAGCCTTGCCCAGACTTGCCTCGCGTAGGCTTCCTGTCCAGAAAGGAGCGGGCTGCGCGAGACTGGGAGATGCTACTGGCGCCTTCCTGGCCTCAGTTCCACTCCTGCCTTGCATTTGCAGCTAGTCCCCAGGCGTTCTTGTGGAGGGCTTAGTTGCCGGTGGGTTGCACATTGCCAAGAGCTCCAGCAGTGAGGGCTCTATTAGAGGCAATGGGAGGGCAACTGCAGGGCTCCTCCAGCGGTTGCTTGACCGACCAGACTCAGCACAGCACGGAGAGCACAAGGCTCACAGGGCCCCTGGCTGCGGTCTGCAGCCCCACACTCCGGAGGTGAACTCCGGGAGAGCCCAGAAGGTGCCTGAGAGACGTCATTTCCCTAGTACTCTCCTTCCCAGCAGAGACGTGTGCAGGTGGTTGGGGCCTGCCCCTGCGTGTCTTGGCTCCCGTCCACAGCCCCAGCTCCGGGAAGCAGCTCCTGTGTCAAGACCTTTGGGAAGCGTGGGGGGCCTCGCCTGGAAGCCTAGTTTACAGCATGCGGGAAGCGAGCCTCCTCGGGAGAAGAGAAGGCAGCCCGGCTGCGTGCGGCTGCATTCCCTGCTTGGGCGGAGTAGAGTGCGCTTCTAGTACGGCAGAGCTCCAGCACTGCTCAGAGGCCCGATCTGGCAGAGTTGCTGGCGTGAGGCTGCTGTGTCCTGGGCGAGCCTTGCCCAGACTTGCCTCGTGGCTAGTCTTCCAGTCCAGGATGGAGCAGGCTGCGCGAGACTGGGAGATGCTACTGGTGCCTTCCTGGCCTCAGCTCCACTCCTGCCTTGCCTTTGCACCTAGTCCCCAGGCGTTCTTGTGGAGGGCTTAGTTGCCGGTGGGTTGCACACTGCCAAGCGCTCCAGCAGTGAGGGCTCTATTAGAAGCAATGGGAGGGCAACTGCAGGGATCCTCCAGCGGTTGCTTGACCGCCCAGACTCAGCACAGCACGGAGAGCACAAGGCTCACATGGCCCCTGGCTGGGGTCTGCAGCCCGACACACGCGGAGGCTGATTCGGTGAGCGCCCAGAAGGTGCCTGAGTGCCGTCGTTTCCCTAGTGCTCTCCTCCCAGGCAGAGACGTGTGCAGGTGGTTGGGGCCTGCCCCTGCGTGTCTGGGCTCCCGTCCACATCCCCAGCTCAGGCAAGGAGTTCCTGAGCCAAGACCTGTGGGAGGCGCAGGGGTCCCCGCCTGCAAGCCTAGTTTACAGCATGCGGGAAGCGAGCCTCCTCGGGAGAAGTGAAGGCAGGCCGGATGCGTGCGGCTGCATTCACTGCTTGGGCGGAGCCGAGTGCGCTTCCAGTACGGCAGATCTCCAGCACTGCTCAGAGGCCCGATCTGGCAGAGTTGCTGGCGTGAGGCTGCTCTGCCCTGGGCGAGCCTTGCCCATACTTGCCTCGCACATAAGCTTCCAGTCCAGAAAGGAGCAGGCTGCGCGAGACTGGGAGATGCTACTGGCGCCTTCCTGGCTTCAGCTCCACTCCTGCCTTTCCTTTGCACCTAGTCCCCTGGCGTTCTTGTGGAGGGCTTAGTTGCCGGTGGGTTGCACACTGCCAAGCGCTCCAGCAGTGAGGGCTCTATTAGAGGCAAAGTGAGGGCAACTGGAAGTCTATTCTTACGGTTGCTTGACCGCCCAGACTCAGCACAGCACTTAGAGCACAAGGCTCACAGGGTCCCTGGCTGGGTTCTGCAGCCCCACACACGCGGAGGCTGACTCGGTGAGCGCCCAGAATGTGCCTGAGAGACGTCATTTCCCTAGTGCTCTCCTCCACAGCAGAGACGTGTGCAGGTGGTTGGGGCCTGCCCCTGCGTGTCTGGGAACCCGTCCACAGCCCCACCTCAGGGAAGCAGCTCCTCAGCCAAGACCTGTGGGAGGTGCAGGGGGCCCCGCCTGGAAGCCTAGTTTACAGCATGCAGGAAGCGAGTCTCCTCGGGAGAAGAGGAGTCAGCCCAGCTGCTTGTGGCTGCAATCACTGCTTTGGCGGAGCCGAGTGCCCCTCCAGTACGGCAGAGCTCCAGCTCTGCTAAGAGGCCCTATCTGGCAGAGTTGCTGGCGTGAGGCTGCTCTGCCCAGGGCGAGCTTTGCCCAATCTTGCCTCGCGGCTAGGCTTCCAGTCCAGGAAGAAGCAGGCTGCGCGAGACTGGGAGATGCTACTGGCGCCTTCCTGGCCTCAGCTCCACTCTTGCCTTGCCTTTGCACCTAGTTCCCAGGCGTTCTTGTGGAGGGCTTAGTTGCCGGTGGGTTGCACACTGCCAAGCGCTCCATCAGTGAGGGCTCTATCAGAGGCAAAGGGAGGGCTACTGCAAGTCGCCTCTTTCGTTTGCTTGACCGCCCAGACTCAGCACAGCACGGAAAGCACAAGGCTCACAGGGCCCCTGGCTGGGGTCTGCAGCCCCACACACCGGAGGCGAACTCCGGGAGCGCCCAGAAGGTGCCTGACAGACGTCATTTCCCTAGTGCTCTCCTCCCCAGCAGAGACGTGTGCAGGTGGTTGGGGCCTGCCCCTGCGTGTCTGGGCTCCCGTCCACAGCCCCAGCTCAGGGAACCAGCTCCTGAGCCAAGACCTGTGGGAGGCGCAGGGGGCCCTAACTGGAAGCCTAGTTTACAGCATGCGGGAAGCGAGCCTACTCGGGAGAAAAGAAGGCAGCCCTGCTGCGTGTGGCTGCATTCACTGCTTTGGCGGAGCCGAGTGCACCTCCAGTACGGCAGAGCTCCAGCTCTGCTCAGAGGCCCGATCTGGCAGAGCTGCTGGCGTGAGGCTGCTCTGCCCTGGGCGAGCCTTGCCCAGACTTGCCTCGCGGCTAGGCTTCCAGTCCAGGAAGGAGCAGGCTGCGCGAGACTGGGAGATTCTACTGGCGCCATCCTGGCCTCAGCTCCACTCCTGCCTTGCCTTTGCACCTAGTCCCCAGGCGTTCTTGTGGAGGGCTTAGTTGCCGGTGGGTTGCACACTGCCAAGCGCTCCAGCAATGAGGGCTCTATTAGAGGCAATTGGAGGGCAACTGCAGGGCTCCTCCAGCGGTTGCTTGACCGCCCAGACTCAGCACAGCACGGAGAGCATAAGGTTCACAGGGCCCATGGCTGGGGTCTGCAGCCCCACACACGCGGAGGCTAACTCAGTTAGCGCCCAGAAGGTGCCTGACAGACGTCATTTCCCTAGTGCTCTCCTCCCCAGCAGAGACGTGTGTAGGTGGTTGGGGCCTGCCCCTGCGTGTCTGGGCTCCAGTCCACAGCCCCAGCTCAGGGAAGCAGCTCCTGAGCCAAGACCTGTGGGAGGCGCAGGGGGCAACGCCTGGAAGCCTAGTTTACAGCATGCGGGAAGCGAGACTCCTCGGGAGAAGAGGAGCCAGCCCAGCTGCGTGCGGCTGCAATCAATACGTTGGCGGAGCCGAGTGCCCCTCCAGTACTGCAGTGCTCCAGCTCTGCTCAGAGGCCCGTACTGGCAGAGTTGCTTGCGTGAGGCTGCTCTGCCCTGGGCGAGCCTTGCCCAGACTTGCCTCGCGGCTAGGCTTCCAGTCCAGGAAGGAGCAGGCTGCGTGAGACTGGGAGATGCTACTGGCGCCTTCCTGGCCTCAGAACCACTCCTGCCTTGCCTTTGCACCTAGTCCCGAGGCGTTCTTGTGGAGGGCTTAGTTGCCGGTGGGTTGCACACTGCCAAGCGCTCCAGCAGTGAGGGCTCTATTAGAGGCAATGGGAGGGCAACTGCAGGGCTCCTCCAGCGGTTGCTTGACCGCCCAGACAGCACAGCACGGAGAGCCAAAGGCTCACAGGGCCCCTGGCTGGGGTCTGCAGCCCCACACACCGGAGGGGAATTCCGGGAGCGCCCAGAAGGTGCCAGACAGACGTCATTTTCCTAGTGCTCTCCTCCCCAGCAGAGACGTGTGCAGGGGGTTGGGGCCTGCCCTTGAGTGTCTGGACTCCCTTCCACAGCCCCAGCTCAGGGAAGCAGCTCCTCAGCTAAGACCTGTAGGAGGCGCGGGGCGCCCCCACCGGGAAGCCTAGTTTACAGCATGCCGGAAGCGAGCCTCCTCAGTACAAGAGAAGGTAACCCAGCTGCGTGCGAAGGCAATCAGTACTTTGGCGGAGCCGAGTGCCCCTCCAGTACGGCAGAGCTCCAGCTCTGCTCAAAGTTCCGATCTCTCATAGTTGCTGGCGTGAGCCTCCTGTGCCCTGGGCGAGCCTTGCCCAGACTTGCCTCGCGTAGGCTTCCTGTCCAGAAAGGAGCGGGCTGCGCGAGACTGGGAGATGCTACTGGCGCCTTCCTGGCCTCAGTTCCACTCCTGCCTTGCATTTGCAGCTAGTCCCCAGGCGTTCTTGTGGAGGGCTTAGTTGCCGGTGGGTTGCACACTGCCAAGCGCTCCAGCAGTGAGGGCTCTATTAGAGGCAATGGGAGGGCAACTGCAGGGCTCCTCCAGCGGTTGCTTGACCGCCCAGACTCAGCACAGCACGGAGAGCACAAGGCTCACAGGGCCCCTGGCTGGGGTCTGCAGCCCCACACTCCGGAGGTGAACTCCGGGAGAGCCCAGAAGGTGCCTGAGAGACGTCATTTCCCTAGTACTCTCCTTCCCAGCAGAGACGTGTGCAGGTGGTTGGGGCCTGCCCCTGCGTGTCTGGGCTCGCGTCCACAGCCTCAGCTCAGGGAAGCAGCACCTGAGTGAAGACTTTGGGAGGCGCGGGGGGCCTCGCCTGGAAGCCTAGTTGACAGCATGCGGGAAGCGAGCCTCCTCGGGAGAAGAGAAGGCAGCCCGGCTGCGTGCGGCTGCATTCACTGCTTGGGCGGAGCCGAGTGCGCTTCTAGTACGGCAGAGCTCCAGCACTGCTCAGAGGCCCGATCTGGCAGAATTGCTGGCGTGAGGCTGCTCTGCCCTGGGCGAGCCTTGCCCAGACTTGCCTCGCGTAGGCTTCCTGTCCAGAAAGGAGCGGGCTGCGCGAGACTGGGAGATGCTACTGGCGCCTTCCTGGCCTCAGCTCCACTCCTGCCTTGCCTTAGCACCTAGTCCCCAGGCATTCTTGTGGACGGCTTAGTTGCCGGTGTGTTGCACACTGCCAAGCGCTCCAGCAGTGAGGGCTCTATTACAGGCAAAGTGTGGGCAACTCCAAGTTTCCTCTTGCAGTTGCTTGACCGCCCAGACTCAGCACAGCACGGAAAGCACAAGGCTCACAGGGCCCCTGGCTGGGGTCTGCAGCCCCACACACCGGAGGCGAACTCCGGGAGCGCCCAGAAGGTGCCTGACAGACGTCATTTCCCTAGTGCTCTCCTCCCCAGCAGAGACGTGTGCAGGTGCTTGGGGCCTGCCCCTGCGTGTCTGGGCTCCCGTCCACAGCCCCAGCTCAGGGAACCACCTCCTGAGCCAAGACCTGTGGGAGGCGCAGGGGGCCCTAACTGGAAGCCTAGTTTACAGCATGCGGGAAGCGAGCCTACTCGGGAGAAAAGAAGGCAGCCCTGCTGCGTGTGGCTGCATTCACTGCTTTGGCGGAGCCGAGTGCGCCTCCAGTACGGCAGAGCTCCAGCTCTGCTCAGAGGCCCGATCTGGCAGAGCTGCTGGCGTGAGGCTGCTCTGCCCTGGGCGAGCCTTGCCCAGACTTGCCTCTCGGCTAGGCTTCCAGTCCACGAAGGAGCAGGCTGCGCGAGACTGGGAGATTCTACTGGCGCCATCCTGGCCTCAGCTCCACTCCTGCCTTGCCTTTGCACCTAGTCCCCAGGCGTTCTTGTGGATGGCTTAGTTGCCGGTGGGTTGCACACTGCCAAGCGCTCCAGCAGTGAGGGCTCTATTAGAGGCAATGGGAGGGCAACTGCAGGGCTCCTCCAGCGGTTGCTTGACCGCCCAGACTCAGCACAGCACGGAGAGCATAAGGTTCACAGGGCCCCTGGCTGGGGTCTGCAGCCCCACACACGCGGAGGCTAACTCAGTTAGCGCCCAGAAGGTGCCTGACAGACGTCATTTCCCTAGTGCTCTCCTCCCCAGCAGAGACGTGTGTAGGTGGTTGGGGCCTGCCCCTGCGTGTCTGGGCTCCAGTCCACAGCCCCAGCTCAGGGAAGCAGCTCCTGAGCCAAGACCTGTGGGAGGCGCAGGGGGAAACGCCTGGAAGCCTAGTTTACAGCATGCGGGAAGCGAGACTCCTCGGGAGAAGAGGAGCCAGCCCAGCTGCGTGCGGCTGCAATCAATACTTTGGCGGAGCCGAGTGCCCCTCCAGTACGGCAGTGCTCCAGCTCTGCTCAGAGGCCCGATCTGGCAGAGTTGCTTGCGTGAGGCTGCTCTGCCCTGGGCGAGCCTTGCCCAGACTTGCCTCGGGGCTAGGCTTCCAGTCCAAGAAGGAGCAGGCTGCGTGAGACTGGGAGATGCTACTGGCGCCTTCCTGACCTCAGCTCCACTCCTGCCTTGCCTTTGCACCTAGTCCCCAGGCGTTCTTGTGGAGGGCTTAGTTGCCGGTGGGTTGCACACTGCCAAGCGCTCCAGCAGTGAGGGCTCTATTAGAGGCAATGGGAGGGCAACTGCAGGGCTCTTCCAGCGTTTGCTTTACCGCCCAGAATCAGCACAGCACGGAAAGCACAAGGCTCACAGGGCCCCTGGCTGGGGTCTGCAGCCCCACACACCGGAGGCGAACTCCGGGAGCGCCCAGAAGGTGCTTGAAAGACGTCATTTCCCTAGTGCTCTCCTCCCCTGCAGAGACGTGTGCAGGTGGTTGGGGCCTGCCCCTGCGTGTCTGGGCTCCCGTCCAAAGCCCCAGCTCACGGAAGGAGTTCCTGAGCCAAGACCAGTGGGAGGCGCAGGGGGCTCAGCCTGAAAGCCTAGTTTACAGCATGCGGGAAGCGAGCCTCCTCGGGAAAAGTGAAGGCAGGCCGACTGCATGCGGCTGCATTCACTGCTTGGGCGGAGCCGAGTTCGATTCCAGTACGGCAGATCTCCAGCACTGCTCAGAGGCCCGATCTGGCAGAGTTGCTGGCGTGAGGCTGCTCTGCCCTGGGCGAGCCTTGCCCAGACTTGCCTCGCACATAGGCTTCCAGTCCAGAAAGGAGCAGGCTGGGCGAGACTGGGAGATGCTACTGGCGCCTTCCAGGCCTAAGCTCCACTCCTGCCTTGCCTTTGCATCTAGTGCCCAGGCGTTCTTGTGAAGGGCTTAGTTGCCGGTGGGTTGCACACTGCCAAGCGCTCCAGCAGTGAGGGCTCTATTAGAGGCAATGGGAGGGCAACTGCAGGGCTCCTCCAGCGGTTGCTTGAACGCCCAGACTTAGCACAGCACGGAGAGCACAAGGCTCACAGGGCCCTTTGGCTGGGGTCTGGAGCCCCACACACGCGGAGGCCGAGTCGGTGAGCGTGCAGAAGGTGCCTGACAGACGTCATTTCCCTAGTGCTTTCCTCGCCCGCAGAGACGTGTGCAGGTGGTTGGGTCCTGCCCCTGCGTGTCTGGGCTCCTGTCCACAGCCCCAGCTCAGGGAAGCAGCTCCTGAGCCAAGACCTGTGGGAGGCGCAGGGGGCCCCGCCTGGAAGCCTAGTTTACAGCAGGCGGGAAGCGAGAATCCTCGGGAGAAGAGGAGCCAGCCCAGCTGCGTGCGGCTGCAATCAATACTTTCGCGGAGCCGAGTGCCCCTCCAGTACGGCAGTGCTCCAGCTCTGCTCAGAGGCCCGATCTGGCAGAGTTGCTTGCGTGAGGCTGCGCTGCCCTGGGCGAGCCTTGCCCAGACCTGCCTCGCGGCTAGGCTTCCAGTCCAGGAAGGAGCAGGCTGCGTGAGACTGGGAGATGCTACTGGCGCCTTCCTGGCCTCAGCTCCACTCCTGCCTTGCCTTTGCACCTAGTCCCCAGGCTTTCTTGTGGAGGGCTTAGTTGCCGGTGGGTTGCACACTGCCAAGCGCTCCAGCAGTGAGGGCTCTATTAGAGGCAATGGGAGGGCAACTGCAGGGCTCCTCCAGCGGTTGCCTGACCCCCCAGACAGCACAGCACGGAGAGCCCAAGGCTCACAGGGCCCCTGGCTGGGGTCTGCAGCCCCACACACCGGAGGGGAATTCCGGGAGCGCCCAGAAGGTGCCAGACAGACGTCATTTTCCTAGTCCTCTCCTCCCCAGCAGAGACGTATGCAGGTGGTTGGGGCCTGCCCTTGAGTGTCTGAACTCCCTTCCACAGCCCCAGCTCAGGGAAGCCGCTCCTCAGCTAAGACCTGCAGGAGGCGCGGGGCGCCTCCGCCGGGAACTCTAGTTTACAGCATGCCGGAAGCGAGCCTCCTCAGTACAAGAGAAGGCAGCCCAGCTGCGTGCGGATGCAATCAGTACTTTGGCGGAGCCGAGTGCCCCTCCAGTACGGCAGAGCTCCAGCTCTGCTCAAAGGCCCGATCTCTCATAGTTGCTGGCGTGAGCCTCCTGTGCCCTGGGCGAGCCTTGCCAAGACTTGCCCCGCGTTAGGCTTCCAGTCCAGAAAGGAGCGGGCTGCGCGAGACTGGGAGATGCTACTGGCGCCTTCCTGGCCTCAGCTCCACTCCTGCCTTGCCTTTGCACCTAGTCCCCAGGCGTTCTTGTGGAGGGCTTAGTTGCCGGTGGGTTGCACACTGCCAAGCGCTCCAGCAGTGAGGGCTCTATCAGAGGCAAAGGGAGGGTTACTGCAAGTCGCCTCTTTCGTTTGCTTGACCGCCCAGAATCAGCACAGCACGGAAAGCACAAGGCTCACAGGGCCCCTGGCTGGGGTCTGCAGCCCCACACACGCGGAGGCTAACTCAGTTAACGCCCTGAAGGTGACTGACAGACGTCATTTCCCTAGTGCTCTCCTCCCCAGCAGAGACGTGTGTAGGTGGTTGGGGCCTGCCCCTGCGTGTCTGGGCTCCAGTCCACAGCCCCAGCTCAGGGAAGCAGCTCCTGAACCAAGACCTGTGGGAGGCGCGGGGTCCTCGCCTGGAAGCCTAGTTTACAGCATGCGGGAAGCGAGCCTCCTCGGGAGAAGAGAAGGCAGCCCAGCTGCGTGCGGCTGCATTCACTGCTTGGGCGGAGCCGAGTGCGCTTCCAGTACGGCAGAGCTCCAGCACTGCTCAGAGGCCCGATCTGGCAGAGTTGCTGGCGTGAGGCTGTTCTGCCCTGGGCGAGCCTTGCCCAGACTTGCCTCGCGTAGGCTTTCTGTCCAGAAAGGAGCGGGCTGCGCGAGACTGGGAGATGCTACTGGCGCCTTCCTGGCCTCAGCTCCACACCTGCCTTGCCTTTGCACCTAGTCCCCAGGCGTTCTTGTGGACGGCTTAGTTGCCAGTTTGTTGCACACTGCCAAGCGCTTCAGCAGTGAGAGCTCTATTAGAGGCAAAGGGAGGGCAACTGCAAGTTTCCACTTGCGGTTGCTTGACCGCCCAGACTCAGCACAGCACGGAGAGCCCAAGGCTCACAGGGCCCCTGGCTGGGGTCTGCATCCCCACACACGCGGAAACTGACTCGGTGAGCGCCCAGAAGGTGCCTGACAAACGTCATTTCGCTAGTGCTCTCCTCCCCAACAGAGACGTGTGCAGGTGCTTGGGGCCTGCCGCTGCGTGTCTGGGCTCCCGTCCACAGCCCCAGCTCAGGGAAGCAGCTCCTGAGCGAAGACCTGTGGGAGGCGCAGGGGGCCCTGCCTGGAAGCCTAGTTTACAGCATACGGGAAGCGAGCCTCCTCGGGAGAAGAGAAGGCAGCCCTGATGCGTGTGGCTGCATTCACTGCTTTGGCGGAGCCGAGTGCGCCTCCAGTACGGCAGAGCTCCAGCTCTGCTCAGAGGCCCGATCTGGCAGAGCTGCTGGCGTGAGGCTGCTCTGCCCTGGGCGAGCCTTGCCCAGACTTGCCTCGCGGCTAGGCTTCCAGTCCAGGAAGGAGCAGGCTGTGCGAGACTGGGAGATTCTACTGGCGCCATCCTGGCCTCAGCTCCACACCTGCCTTGCCTTTGCACCTAGTCCCCAGGCGTTCTTGTGGAGGGCTTAGTTGCCGGTGGGTTGCACACTGCCAAGCGCTCCAGCAGTGAAGGCTCTATTAGAGGCAATGGGAGGGCAACTGCAGGGCTCCTCCAGCGGTTGCTTGACCGCCCAGACTCAGCACAGCACGGAAAGTACAAGGCTCACAGGGCCCCTGCCTGGGGTCTGCAGCCCCACACACCGGAGGGGAACTCCGGGAGCGCCCAGAAGGTGTCTGACAGACGTCATTTCCCTAGTGCTCTCCTCCCCAACAGATACGTGTGCAGGTGGTTGGGGCCTGCCCTTGAGTGTCTGGACTCCCTTCCACAGGCCCAGCTCAGGGAAGCAGCTCCTCAGCTAAGACCTGTAGGAGGCGCGGGGAGCCCCCGCCGGGAAGCCTAGTTTACAGCATGCCGGAAGCGAGCCTCCTCAGTACAAGAGAAGGCAGCCCAGGTGCGTGCGGCTGCAATAAGTACTTTGACGGAGCCGAGTGCCCCTCCAGTATGGCAGAGCTCCAGCTCTGCTCAAAGGCCCGATCTCTCAGAGTTGCTGGCGTGAGGCTGCTGTGCCCTGGGCGAGCCTTGCCCTGACTTGCCTCGCGTTAGGCTTCCAGTCCAGAAAGGAGCGGGCTGCGCGAGACTGGGAGATGCTACTGGCGCCTTCCTGGCCTCAGCTCCACTCCTGCCTTGCCTCTGCACCTAGTCCCCAGGCGTTCTTGTGGAGGGGTTAGTTGCCAGTGGGTTGCACACTGACAAGCGCTCCAGCAGTGAGGTCTCTAGTAGAGGCAATGGGAGGGCAACTTGAGGGCTCCTCCAGCGGTGGCTTGACCACCCAGACTCAGCACAGCACGGAGAGCACAAGGCTCACAGGGCCCCTGGCTGTGGTCTGCAGTCCAACACACGCGGAGGCTGACTCGGTGAGCGCCCAGAAGATGCCTGACAGACGTCATTTCCCTAGTGCTCTCCTCCCCAGCAGAGACGTGTGCAGGTGGTTGGGGCCTGCCCCTGCATGTCTGGGCTCCTGTCCTTAGCCCCAGCTCAGGGAAGCAGCTCCTGAGCCAAGTCCTGTGGGAGGCGCAGGGGACCCCGCCTGGAAACCTAGTTTACAGCATGCGGGAAGCGAGACTCCTCGGGAGAAGAGAAGCCAGCCCAGCTGCGTGCGGCTGCAATCAATACTTTGGCGGAGCCGAGTGCCCCTCCTGTACGGCAGTGCTCCAGCTCTGCTGAGAGGCCCGATCTGGCAGAGTGCTTGCGTGAGGCTGCTCTGCCCAGGGCGAGCCTGCCCAGACTTGCCTCCCGGCTAGGCTTCCAGTCCAGGAAGGAGCAGGCTCCGTGAGACTGGGAGATGCTACTGGCGCCTTCCTGGCCTCAGCTCCACTCCTGCCTTGCCTTTGCACCTAGTCCCCAGGCGTTCTTGTGGAGGGCTTAGTTGCCGGTGGGTTGCACACTGCCAAGCGCTCCAGCAGTGAGGGCTCTATTAGAGGCAATGGGAGGGCAACTGCAGTGCTCCTCCAGCGGTTGCTTGACTGCCCAACAGCACAGCACGGAGAGCCCAAGGCTCACAGGGCCCCTGGCTGGGGTCTGCAGCCCCATACACCGGAGGGGAATTCCAGCAGCGCCCAGAAGGTGCCAGACAGACGTCATTTCCCTAGTGCTCTCCTCCCAGCAGAGACGTGTGCAGGTGGTTGGGGCCTGCCCTTGAGTGTCTGGACTCCCTTCCACAGCCGCAGCTCAGGGAAGCAGTTCCTCAGCTAAGACCTGTAGGAGGCGCGGGGCGCCCCCGCCCGGAAGCCTAGTTTACAGCATGACAGAAGCGAGCCTCCTCAGTACAAGAGAAGGCAGCCCAGCAGCGTGCGGCTGCAATCAGTACTTTGGCGGAGCCGAGTGCCCCTCCAGTACGGCAGAGCTCCAGCTCTGCTCAAAGGCCCGATCTCTCAGAGTTGCTTTCGTGAGGCTGCTGTGCCCTGGGCGAGCCTTGCCCAGACTTGCCTCGCGTTAGGCTTCCAGTCCAGGAAGGAGCGGGTTGCGCGAGACTGGGAGATGCTACTGGCGCCTTCCTGGCCTCAGCTCCACTCCTGCCTTGCCTTTGCACCTAGTCCCCAGGCGTTCTTGTGGAGGGCTTAGTTGCCTTTGGGTTGCAAACTGCCAAGCGCTCCAGCATTGAGGGCTCTATTAGTGGTAATGGGAGGGCAACTGCAGGGCTCCTCCAGCGGTTGCTTGACCGCCCAGACTCAGCACAGCACGGAAAGCACAAGGCTCACAGGGCCACTGGCTGGGGTCTGCAGCCCCACACACGTGGAGGCTGACTCGGTGAGCGCCCAGAAGGTGCCTGACAGACGTCATTTCCCTCGTACTCTCCTCCCCAGCAGATACGTGTGCAGGTGGTTTCTTCCTGACCCTGCGTGTCTGGGCTCCCGTCCACAGCCCCAGCTCAGGGAAGCAGCTCCTCAGACAAGACCTGTAGGAGGCGCGGGGCGCCCCCGCCTGGAAGCCTAGTGCACAGCATGTGGGAAGAGAGCCTCCTTGGGATAAGAGGAGGCAGCCCAAATGCGTGTGGCTGCAATCACTGCTTTGGTGGAGCCGAGTGCACCTCCAGTACGGCAGAGCTCCAGTTCTGCTCAGAGGCCCGATCTGGCAGAGTGCTGGCGTGAGGCTGCTCTGCCCTGGGCGAGCCTTGCCCAGACTTGCCTCGCGGCTAGGCTTCTAGTCCAGAAAGGAGCGGGCTGTGCGAGACTGGGAGATGCTACTGGAGCCTTCCTGGCCTCAGCTCCACTCCTGCCTTGCCTTTGCACCTAGTCCCCAGGAGTTCTTGTGGAGGGCTTAGTTGCAAGTGGGTTGCACACTGCCAAGCGCTCCAGCTTGAGGGCTCTATTAGAGGCAAAATGAGGGCAACTGGAAGTCTATTCTTACGGTTACTTGACCGCCCAGACTCAGCACAGCTCGGAGAGCACAAGGCTCACAGGGACCCTGGCTGGGGTCTGCAGCCCCACACACCGGAGTTGAACTCCGGGAGCGCCCAGAAGGTGCCTGACAGACGTCATTTCCCTAGTGCTCTCCTCCCCAGCAGAGACGTGTGCAGGTGGTTGGGGCCTGCCCCTGCGTGTCTGGGCTCCCGTCCACAGCCCCAGCTCAGGGAAGCAGCTCCTGAGCCAAGAACTGTGGGAGGCGCAGGGGGCCCCGCCAGGAAGCCTAGTTTACAGCATGCGGGAAGCGAGCCTCCTCGGGAGAAGAGAAAGCAGCCCTGCTGTGTGCGGCTGCATTCACTGCTTTGGCGGAGCCGAGTGCGCCTCCAGTACGGCAGAGCTCCAGCTCTGCTCAAGGCCAGATCTGGCAGAGCTGCTGGCGTGAGGCTGCTCTGCCCTGCCCGAGCCTTGCCCAGATTTGCCTCGCGGCTAGGCTTCCAGTACAGGAAGGAGCAGGCTGCGCGAGACTGGGAGATGCTACTGGCGCCTTCCTGGCCTCAGCTCCACTCCTGCCTTTCCTTTGCACCTAGTCCCCAGGCGTTCTTGTGGAGGGCTTAGTTGCTGGTGGGTTGCACACTGCCAGGGGCTCCAGCTTGAGGGCTCTATTAGAGGCAAAGTGAGGGCAACTGGAAATCTATTCTTACGGTTGCTTGAACGTCCAGACTCAGCACAGCACGGAGAGCACAAGGCTCTCAGGGCCCCTGGCTGGGGTCTACAGCCCCACACACGCGGAGGCTGACTCGGTGAGTGCCCAGAAAGTGCCTGACAGACGTCATTTCCCTAGTGCTCTCCTCCCCAGCAGAGACGTGTGCAGGTGGTTGGGGCCTGCCCCTGTGTGTCTGGCTCCCGTCCACAGCCCAAGCTCAGGGAAGCAGCTCCTGAGCCAAGACCTGTGGAAGGTGCAGGGGGCCCCGCCTGGAAGCCTAGTTTACAGCATGAGGGACACGAGTCTCCTCGGGAGAAGAGGAGCAGCCCAGCTGCGTGCGGCTGCAATCACTGCTTTGGCGGAGCCGAGTGCCCCTCCAGTACGGCAGAGCTCCAGCTCTGCTCAGAGGCCCGATCTGGCAGAGTTGCTCGCGTGAGGCTGCTCTGCCCAGGGCGAGCTTTGCCCAGACTTGCCTCGCGGCTAGGCTTCCAGTCCAGGAAGGAGCAGGCTGCGTGAGACTGGGAGATGCTACTGGCGCCTTCCTGGCCTCAGCTCCACTCCTGCCTTTCCTTTGCACCTAGTCCCCAGGCGTTCTTGTGGAGGGCTTAGTTGCCGGTGGGTTGCACACTGCCAAGCGCTCCAGCCGTGAGGGCTCTATTAGAGGCAAAGGGAGGGCTACTGCAAGTCGCCTCTTGCGTTTGCTTGACCGCCCAGACTCAGCACAGCACGGAAAGTACAAGGCTCACAGGGCCCCTGGCTGGGGTCTGCAGCCCCACACACCGGAGGGGAACTCCGGGAGCGCCCAGAAGGTGCCTGACAGACGTCATTTCCCTAGTGCTCTCCTCCCCAGCAGAGACGTGTGCAGGTGGTTGGGGCCTGCCCTTGAGTGTCTGGACTCCCTTCCACAGCCCCAGCTCAGGGAAGCAGCTCCGCAGCTAAGACCTGTAGGAGGCGCGGGGAGCCCCCGCCGGGAAGCCTAGTTTACAGCACCGGAAGCGAGCCTCCTTAGTACAAGAGAAGGCAGCCCAGCTGCGTGCGGCTGCAATCAGTACTTTGGCAGAGCCGAGTGCCCCTCCAGTATGGCAGAGCTCCAGCTCTGCTCAAAGGCCCGATCTCTCAGAGTTGCTTGCGTGAGGCTACTGTGCCCTGGGCGAGCCTTGACCAGACTTGCCTCGCGTTAGGCTTCCAGTCCAGAAAGGAGCAGGCTCCGCGAGACTGGGAGATGCTACTGGCGCCTTCCTGGCCTCAGCTCCACTCCTGCCTTGCCTCTGCACCTAGTCCCCAGGCGTTCTTGTGGAGGGGTTAGTTGCCAGTGGGTTGCACACTGACAAGCGCTCCAGCAGTGAGGTCTCTAGTAGAGGCAATGGGAGGGCAACTTGAGGGCTCCTCCAGCGGTGGCTTGACCACCCAGACTCAGCACAGCACGGAGAGCACAAGGCTCACAGGGCCCCTGGCTGTGGTCTGCAGTCCAACACACGCGGAGGCTGACTCGGTGAGCGCCCAGAAGATGCCTGACAGACGTCATTTCCCTAGTGCTCTCCTCCCCAGCAGAGACGTGTGCAGGTGGTTGGGGCCTGCCCCTGCATGTCTGGGCTCCTGTCCTTAGCCCCAGCTCAGGGAAGCAGCTCCTGAGCCAAGTCCTGTGGGAGGCGCAGGGGACCCCGCCTGGAAACCTAGTTTACAGCATGCGGGAAGCGAGACTCCTCGGGAGAAGAGAAGCCAGCCCAGCTGCGTGCGGCTGCAATCAATACTTTGGCGGAGCCGAGTGCCCCTCCTGTACGGCAGTGCTCCAGCTCTGCTGAGAGGCCCGATCTGGCAGAGTGCTTGCGTGAGGCTGCTCTGCCCAGGGCGAGCCTGCCCAGACTTGCCTCCCGGCTAGGCTTCCAGTCCAGGAAGGAGCAGGCTCCGTGAGACTGGGAGATGCCACTGGCGCCTTCCTGGCCTCAGCTCCACTCCTGCCTTGCCTTTGCACCTAGTCCCCAGGCGTTCTTGTGGAGGGCTTAGTTGCCGGTGGGTTGCACACTGCCAAGCGCTCCAGCAGTGAGGGCTCTATTAGAGGCAATGGGAGGGCAACTGCAGTGCTCCTCCAGCGGTTGCTTGACTGCCCAACAGCACAGCACGGAGAGCCCAAGGCTCACAGGGCCCCTGGCTGGGGTCTGCAGCCCCATACACCGGAGGGGAATTCCAGCAGCGCCCAGAAGGTGCCAGACAGACGTCATTTCCCTAGTGCTCTCCTCCCAGCAGAGACGTGTGCAGGTGGTTGGGGCCTGCCCTTGAGTGTCTGGACTCCCTTCCACAGCCGCAGCTCAGGGAAGCAGTTCCTCAGCTAAGACCTGTAGGAGGCGCGGGGCGCCCCCGCCCGGAAGCCTAGTTTACAGCATGACAGAAGCGAGCCTCCTCAGTACAAGAGAAGGCAGCCCAGCAGCGTGCGGCTGCAATCAGTACTTTGGCGGAGCCGAGTGCCCCTCCAGTACGGCAGAGCTCCAGCTCTGCTCAAAGGCCCGATCTCTCAGAGTTGCTTTCGTGAGGCTGCTGTGCCCTGGGCGAGCCTTGCCCAGACTTGCCTCGCGTTAGGCTTCCAGTCCAGGAAGGAGCGGGTTGCGCGAGACTGGGAGATGCTACTGGCGCCTTCCTGGCCTCAGCTCCACTCCTGCCTTGCCTTTGCACCTAGTCCCCAGGCGTTCTTGTGGAGGGCTTAGTTGCCTTTGGGTTGCAAACTGCCAAGCGCTCCAGCATTGAGGGCTCTATTAGTGGTAATGGGAGGGCAACTGCAGGGCTCCTCCAGCGGTTGCTTGACCGCCCAGACTCAGCACAGCACGGAAAGCACAAGGCTCACAGGGCCACTGGCTGGGGTCTGCAGCCCCACACACGTGGAGGCTGACTCGGTGAGCGCCCAGAAGGTGCCTGACAGACGTCATTTCCCTCGTACTCTCCTCCCCAGCAGATACGTGTGCAGGTGGTTTCTTCCTGACCCTGCGTGTCTGGGCTCCCGTCCACAGCCCCAGCTCAGGGAAGCAGCTCCTCAGACAAGACCTGTAGGAGGCGCGGGGCGCCCCCGCCTGGAAGCCTAGTGCACAGCATGTGGGAAGAGAGCCTCCTTGGGATAAGAGGAGGCAGCCCAAATGCGTGTGGCTGCAATCACTGCTTTGGTGGAGCCGAGTGCACCTCCAGTACGGCAGAGCTCCAGTTCTGCTCAGAGGCCCGATCTGGCAGAGTGCTGGCGTGAGGCTGCTCTGCCCTGGGCGAGCCTTGCCCAGACTTGCCTCGCGGCTAGGCTTCTAGTCCAGAAAGGAGCGGGCTGTGCGAGACTGGGAGATGCTACTGGAGCCTTCCTGGCCTCAGCTCCACTCCTGCCTTGCCTTTGCACCTAGTCCCCAGGAGTTCTTGTGGAGGGCTTAGTTGCAAGTGGGTTGCACACTGCCAAGCGCTCCAGCTTGAGGGCTCTATTAGAGGCAAAATGAGGGCAACTGGAAGTCTATTCTTATGGTTACTTGACCGCCCAGACTCAGCACAGCTCGGAGAGCACAAGGCTCACAGGGACCCTGGCTGGGGTCTGCAGCCCCACACACCGGAGTTGAACTCCGGGAGCGCCCAGAAGGTGCCTGACAGACGTCATTTCCCTAGTGCTCTCCTCCCCAGCAGAGACGTGTGCAGGTGGTTGGGGCCTGCCCCTGCGTGTCTGGGCTCCCGTCCACAGCCCCAGCTCAGGGAAGCAGCTCCTGAGCCAAGAACTGTGGGAGGCGCAGGGGGCCCCGCCAGGAAGCCTAGTTTACAGCATGCGGGAAGCGAGCCTCCTCGGGAGAAGAGAAAGCAGCCCTGCTGTGTGCGGCTGCATTCACTGCTTTGGCGGAGCCGAGTGCGCCTCCAGTACGGCAGAGCTCCAGCTCTGCTCAAGGCCAGATCTGGCAGAGCTGCTGGCGTGAGGCTGCTCTGCCCTGCCCGAGCCTTGCCCAGATTTGCCTCGCGGCTAGGCTTCCAGTACAGGAAGGAGCAGGCTGCGCGAGACTGGGAGATGCTACTGGCGCCTTCCTGGCCTCAGCTCCACTCCTGCCTTTCCTTTGCACCTAGTCCCCAGGCGTTCTTGTGGAGGGCTTAGTTGCTGGTGGGTTGCACACTGCCAGGGGCTCCAGCTTGAGGGCTCTATTAGAGGCAAAGTGAGGGCAACTGGAAATCTATTCTTACGGTTGCTTGAACGTCCAGACTCAGCACAGCACGGAGAGCACAAGGCTCTCAGGGCCCCTGGCTGGGGTCTACAGCCCCACAAACGCGGAGGCTGACTCGGTGAGTGCCCAGAAAGTGCCTGACAGACGTCATTTCCCTAGTGCTCTCCTCCCCAGCAGAGACGTGTGCAGGTGGTTGGGGCCTGCCCCTGTGTGTCTGGCTCCCGTCCACAGCCCAAGCTCAGGGAAGCAGCTCCTGAGCCAAGACCTGTGGGAGGTGCAGGGGGCCCCGCCTGGAAGCCTAGTTTACAGCATGAGGGACACGAGTCTCCTCGGGAGAAGAGGAGCAGCCCAGCTGCGTGCGGCTGCAATCACTGCTTTGGCGGAGCCGAGTGCCCCTCCAGTACGGCAGAGCTCCAGCTCTGCTCAGAGGCCCGATCTGGCAGAGTTGCTCGCGTGAGGCTGCTCTGCCCAGGGCGAGCTTTGCCCAGACTTGCCTCGCGGCTAGGCTTCCAGTCCAGGAAGGAGCAGGCTGCGTGAGACTGGGAGATGCTACTGGCGCCTTCCTGGCCTCAGCTCCACTCCTGCCTTTCCTTTGCACCTAGTCCCCAGGCGTTCTTGTGGAGGGCTTAGTTGCCGGTGGGTTGCACACTGCCAAGCGCTCCAGCCGTGAGGGCTCTATTAGAGGCAAAGGGAGGGCTACTGCAAGTCGCCTCTTGCGTTTGCTTGACCGCCCAGACTCAGCACAGCACGGAAAGTACAAGGCTCACAGGGCCCCTGGCTGGGGTCTGCAGCCCCACACACCGGAGGGGAACTCCGGGAGCGCCCAGAAGGTGCCTGACAGACGTCATTTCCCTAGTGCTCTCCTCCCCAGCAGAGACGTGTGCAGGTGGTTGGGGCCTGCCCTTGAGTGTCTGGACTCCCTTCCACAGCCCCAGCTCAGGGAAGCAGCTCCGCAGCTAAGACCTGTAGGAGGCGCGGGGAGCCCCCGCCGGGAAGCCTAGTTTACAGCACCGGAAGCGAGCCTCCTTAGTACAAGAGAAGGCAGCCCAGCTGCGTGCGGCTGCAATCAGTACTTTGGCAGAGCCGAGTGCCCCTCCAGTATGGCAGAGCTCCAGCTCTGCTCAAAGGCCCGATCTCTCAGAGTTGCTTGCGTGAGGCTACTGTGCCCTGGGCGAGCCTTGACCAGACTTGCCTCGCGTTAGGCTTCCAGTCCAGAAAGGACAGGCTCCGCGAGACTGGGAGATGCTACTGGCGCCTTCCTGGCCTCAGCTCCACTCCTGCCTTGCCTTTGCACCTAGTCCCCAGGCGTTCTTGTGGAGGGCTTAGTTGCCGGTGGGTTGCACACTGCCAAGCGCTCCAGAAGTGAGGGCTCTATTAGAGGCAATGGGAGGGCAACTGCAGGGCTCCTCCAGCGGTTGCTTGACCGCCCAGACTCAGCACAACACGGAGAGCAAAACGCTCACAGGGCCCCTGGCTGGGGTCTGCAGCCCCACACTCCGGAGGTGAACTCCGGGAAAGCCCAGAAGGTGCATGACAGACGTCATTTCCCTAGTGCTCTCCTTCCCTGCAGAGACGTGGGAAGGTGGTTGGGGCCTGCCCCTGCGTGTCTGGGCTCCCGTCCACAGCCTCAGCTCAGGGAAGCAGCTCCTGAGTCAAGACCTGTGGGAGGCGCGGAGGGGCCCACCTGGAAGCCTAGTTTACAGCATGTGGGAAGCGAGCCTCCTCGGGAGAAGAGAAGGCAGCCTGGCTGCGTGCGGCTGCATTCACTGCTTTGGTGGAGCCGAGTGCGCCTCCAGTTCGGCAGAGCTCCAGCTCTGCTCAGAGGCCCGATCTGGCAGAGTTGCTGTCGTTAGGCTGCTCTGTCCTGGGCGAGCCTGGCCCAGACTTGCCTCGCACATAGGCTTCCAGTCCAGGAAGGAGCGGGCTGCGCGAGCCTGGGAGATGCTACTGGCGCCTTTCTGGCCTCAGCTCCACTCCTGCCTTGCCTTTGCACCTAGTCCCCAGGCGTTCTTGTGGAGTGCTTAGTTGCCGGTGGGTTGCACACTGCCAAGCACTCCAGCAGTGAGGGCTCAATTAGAGGCAAAGGGAAGGCAACTGCAGGGCTCCTCAAGCGATTGCTTGACCGCCCAGACTCAGCACAGCACGGAGAACACAAGGCTCACAGGACCCCTGGCTGGGGTCTGCAGCCCCACACACGCGGAGGCTGACTCGGTGAGCGCCCAGAAGGTGCCTGACAGACGTCATTTCCCTAGAGCTCTCCTCCCCAGCATAGACGTGTGCAGGTGGTTAGGGCCTGCCCCTGCGTTTCTGGGCTCCCGTCCACAGCCCCAGCTCAGGGAAGCAGCTCCTCAGCTAAGACCTGTAGGAGGCGCGGGGCGCCCCCGCCGTTAAGCCTAGTTTACAGCATGCAGGATGCGAGCCTCCTCAGTACAAGAGAAGGCAGCCCAGGTGCGTGCGGAGGCAATCAGTACTTTGGCGGAGCCGAGTGCCCCTTCAGTATGGCAGAGCTCCAGCTCTGCTCAAAGGCCCGATCTCTCAGAGTTGCTGGCGTGAGTCTGCTGTGCCCTGGGCGAGCCTTGCCCAGACTTGCCTCGCGTTAGGCTTCCAGTCCAGAAAGGAGCAGGCTCCGCGAGACTGGGAGATGCTACTGGCGCTTTCCTGGCCTCAGCTCCACTCCTGCCTTTCATTTGCACGTAGTCCCCAGGCGTTCGTGTGGAGGGCTTAGTTGCCAGTGGGTTGCACACTGCCAAGCGCTCCAGCAGTGAGGGCTCTATTAGAGCCAATGGGAGGGCAACTGCAGGGCTCCTCCAGCGGTTGCTTGACCGCCCAGACTCAGCACAGCACGGAGAGCACAAGGCTCACAGGGCCCCTGGCTGGGGTCTGCAGCCCCACACACCGGAGGTGAACTCCGGGAGTGCCCAGAAGGTGCCTGAGTGCTGTCATTTCCCTAGTGCTCTCCTCCCAAGCAGAGACTTGTGCAGGTGGTTGGGGCCTGCCCCTGCGTGTCTGAGCTCCCGTCCACAGCCCCAGCTCAGGGAAGAAGCTCCTGAGCCAAGACCTGTGGGAGGCGCAGGGGGCCCCGCCTGGAAGCCTAGTTTACAGCATGCGGGAAGCGAGTCTCCTCGGGAGAAGAGGAGCCAGCCCAGCTGCGTGCGGCTGCAATCACTGCTTTGGCGGAGCCGAGTGCCCCTCCAGTACGGCAGAGCTCCAGCTCTGCTCAGAGGCCCGATCTGGCAGAGTTGCTGGCGTGAGGCTGCTCTGCCCAGGGCGAGCTTTGCCCAGACTTGCCTCGCGGCTAGGCTTCCAGTCCAGGAAGGAGCAGGCTGCGCGAGCCTGGGAGATGCTACTGGCGGCTTCCTGGCCTCAGCTCCACTCCTGCCTTGCATTTGCACCTAGTCCCCAGGCGTTCTTGTGAAAGGCTTAGTTGCCGGTGGGTTGCACACTGCCAAGCGCTCCAGCCGTGAGAGCTCTATTAGAGGCAAAGGGAGGGCTACTGCAAGTCGCCTCTTGCGTTTGCTTGACCGCCCAGACTCAGCACAGCACGGAAAGTACAAGGCTCACAGGGCCCCTGGCTGGGGTCTGCAGCCCCACACACCGGAGGGGAACTCCGCGAGCACCCAGAAGGTGCCTGACATACGTCATTTCCCTAGTGCTCTCCTCCCCAGCAGAGACGTGTGCAGGCGGTTGGGGCCTGCCCTTGAGTGTCTGGACTCCCTTCCACAGCCCCAGCTCAGGGAAGCAGCTCCTCAGCTAAGACCTGTAGGAGGCGCGGGGCGCCCCCACTGGGAAGCCTAGTTTACAGCATACCGGAAGCGAGCCTCCTCAGTACAAGAGAAGGCAGCCCAGCTGCGTGCGGCTGCAATCAGTACTTTGGCAGAGCCGAGTGCCCCTCCAGTATGGCAGAGCTCCAGCTCTGCTCAAAGGCCCGATCTCTCAGAGTTGCTTGCGTGAGGCTGCTGTGCCCTGGGCAAGCCTTGACCAGACTTGCCTCGCGTTAGGCTTCCAGTCCAGAAAGGAGCAGGCTCCGCGAGACTGGGAGATGCTACTGGCGCCTTACTGGCCTCAGCTCCACTCCTGCCTTGCATTTGCACCTAGTCCCCAGGCGTTCTTTTGGAGGGGTTAGTTGCCAGTGGGTTGCACACTGCCAAGCGCTCCAGCAGTGAGGGCTCTATTAGAGGCAATGGGAGGGCAACTGCAGGGCTCCTCCAGCGGCTGCTTGACCGCGCAGACTCAGCACAGCACGGAGAGCAGAAGGCTCACAGGGCCCCTGGCTGTGGTCTGCAGTCCAACACACGGGGAGGCTGACACGGTGAGCGCCCAGAAGGTGCCTGACAGACGTCATTTCCCTAGTGCTCTCCTCCCCAGCAGAGACATGTGCAGGTGGTTGGGGCCTGGCCCTGCGTGTCTGGGCTCCCGTCCACAGCCCCACCTCAGGGAAGCAGCTCCTCAGCCAAGACCTGTGGGAGGCGCAGGGGGCCCCGCCTGGAAGCCTACTTTACAGCATGCGGGAAGCGAGTCTCCTCGGGAGAAGAGGAGCCAGCCCAGCTGCGTGCGGCTGCAATCACTGCTTTGGCGGAGCCGAGTGCCCCTCCAGTACGGCAGAGCTCCAGCTCTGCTCAGAGGCCCGATCTGGCAGAGTTGCTGGCGTGAGGCTGCTCTGCCCTTGGCGAGCCTTGCCCAGACTTGCCGCACGTTAGGCTTCCAGTCCAGAAAGGAGCGGGCTGCGTGAGACCTGGAGATGCTACTGGCGCCTTCCTGGCCTCAGCTCCACTCCTGCCTTGCCTTTGCACCTAGTCCCCAGGCGTTCTTGTGGAGGGCTTAGTTGCCGGTGGGTTGCACACTGCCAAGCGCTCCAGAAGTGAGGGCTCTATTAGAGGCAATGGGAGGGCAACTGCAGGGCTCCTCCAGCGGTTGCTTGACCGCCCAGACTCAGCACAACACGGAGAGCAAAACGCTCACAGGGCCCCTGGCTGGGGTCTGCAGCCCCACACTCCGGAGGTGAACTCCGGGAGAGCCCAGAAGGTGCCTGAGAGACGTCATTTCCCTAGTGCTCTCCTCCCCAGCAGAGACGTGTGCCGGTGCTTGGGGCCTGCCCCTGCGTGTCTGGGCTCCCGTCCACAGCCCCAGCTCAGGGAAGCAGCTCCTGAGCCTAAACCTGTGGGAGGCGCAGGGGGCCCCGCCTGGAAGACTAGTTTACAGCATGCGGGAAGTGAGCCTCCTCGGGAGAAGAGAAGGGAGCCCTGCTGTGTGGGGCTGCATTCACTGCTTTGGCGGAGCCGAGTGCGCCTTCAGTACGGCAGAGCTCCAGCTCTGCTCAGAGTCCCGATCTGGCAGAGCTGCTGGCGTGAGGCTGCTCTGCCCTGGGCGAGCCTTGCCCAGACTTGCCTCGCGGCTAGGCTTCCAGTCCAGGAAGGAGCAGGCTGCGCGAGACTTGGAGATGCTGCTGGCGCCTTCCTGGCCTCAGCTTCACTCCTGCCTTGCCTTTGCACCTAGTCCCCAGGCGTTCTTGTGGAGGGCTTAGTTGCCGGTGGGTTGCACACTGCCAAGCGCTCCAACAGTGAGGGTTCTATTAGAGGCAAAGGGAGGGCTACTGCAAGTAGCCTCTTGCGTTTTCTTGACCGACCAGACTCAGCACAGCACGGAAAGTACAAGGCTCACAGGGCCCCTGGCTGGGGTCTGCAGCCCCACACACCGGAGGTGAACTCCGGATGTGCCCAGAAGGTGCCTGACAGACGTCATTTCCCTAGTGCTCTCCTTCCCTGCAGAGACGTGGGAAGGTGGTTGGGGCCTGCCCCTGCGTGTCTGGGCTCCCGTCCACAGCCTCAGCTCAGGGAAGCAGCTCCTGAGTCAAGACCTGTGGGAGGCGCGGAGGGGCCCACCTGGAAGCCTAGTTTACAGCATGTGGGAAGCGAGCCTCCTCGGGAGAAGAGAAGGCAGCCTGGCTGCGTGCGGCTGCATTCACTGCTTTGGTGGAGCCGAGTGCGCCTCCAGTTCGGCAGAGCTCCAGCTCTGCTCAGAGGCCCGATCTGGCAGAGTTGCTGGCGTTAGGCTGCTCTGTCCTGGGCGAGCCTGGCCCAGACTTGCCTCGCACATAGGCTTCCAGTCCAGGAAGGAGCGGGCTGTGCGAGACTGGGAGATGCTACTGGCGCCTTTCTGGCCTCAGCTCCACTCCTGCCTTGCCTTTGCACCTAGTCCCCAGGCGTTCTTGTGAAAGGCTTAGTTGCCGGTGGGTTGCACACTGCCAAGCGCTCCAGCCGTGAGAGCTCTATTAGAGGCAAAGGGAGGGCTACTGCAAGTCGCCTCTTGCGTTTGCTTGACCGCCCAGACTCAGCACAGCACGGAAAGTACAAGGCTCACAGGGCCCCTGGCTGGGGTCTGCAGCCCCACACACCGGAGGGGAACTCCGCGAGCACCCAGAAGGTGCCTGACATACGTCATTTCCCTAGTGCTCTCCTCCCCAGCAGAGACGTGTGCAGGCGGTTGGGGCCTGCCCTTGAGTGTCTGGACTCCCTTCCACAGCCCCAGCTCAGGGAAGCAGCTCCTCAGCTAAGACCTGTAGGAGGCGCGGGGCGCCCCCACTGGGAAGCCTAGTTTACAGCATACCGGAAGCGAGCCTCCTCAGTACAAGAGAAGGCAGCCCAGCTGCGTGCGGCTGCAATCAGTACTTTGGCAGAGCCGAGTGCCCCTCCAGTATGGCAGAGCTCCAGCTCTGCTCAAAGGCCTGATCTCTCAGAGTTGCTTGCGTGAGGCTGCTGTGCCCTGGGCAAGCCTTGACCAGACTTGCCTCGCGTTAGGCTTCCAGTCCAGAAAGGAGCAGGCTCCGCGAGACTGGGAGATGCTACTGGCGCCTTACTGGCCTCAGCTCCACTCCTGCCTTGCATTTGCACCTAGTCCCCAGGCGTTCTTTTGGAGGGGTTAGTTGCCAGTGGGTTGCACACTGCCAAGCGCTCCAGCAGTGAGGGCTCTATTAGAGGCAATGGGAGGGCAACTGCAGGGCTCCTCCAGCGGCTGCTTGACCGCGCAGACTCAGCACAGCACGGAGAGCAGAAGGCTCACAGGGCCCCTGGCTGTGGTCTGCAGTCCAACACACGGGGAGGCTGACACGGTGAGCGCCCAGAAGGTGCCTGACAGACGTCATTTCCCTAGTGCTCTCCTCCCCAGCAGAGACATGTGCAGGTGGTTGGGGCCTGGCCCTGCGTGTCTGGGCTCCCGTCCACAGCCCCACCTCAGGGAAGCAGCTCCTCAGCCAAGACCTGTGGGAGGCGCAGGGGGCCCCGCCTGGAAGCCTAGTTTACAGCATGCGGGAAGCGAGTCTCCTCGGGAGAAGAGGAGCCAGCCCAGCTGCGTGCGGCTGCAATCACTGCTTTGGCGGAGCCGAGTGCCCCTCCAGTACGGCAGAGCTCCAGCTCTGCTCAGAGGCCCGATCTGGCAGAGTTGCTGGCGTGAGGCTGCTCTGCCCTTGGCGAGCCTTGCCCAGACTTGCCGCACGTTAGGCTTCCAGTCCAGAAAGGAGCGGGCTGCGTGAGACCTGGAGATGCTACTGGCGCCTTCCTGGCCTCAGCTCCACTCCTGCCTTGCCTTTGCACCTAGTCCCCAGGCGTTCTTGTGGAGGGCTTAGTTGCCGGTGGGTTGCACACTGCCAAGCACTCCAGCAGTGAGGGCTCTATTAGAGGCAAAGGGAGGGCAACTGCAGGGCTCCTCAAGCGATTGCTTGACCGCCCAGACTTAGCACAGCACGGAGAGCACAAGGCTCACAGGACCCCTGGCTGGGGTCTGCAGCCCCACACACGCGGAGGCTGACTCGGTGAGCGCCCAGAAGTTGCCTGACAGACGTCATTTCCCTAGAGCTCTCCTCCCCAGCAGAGACGTGTGCAGGTGGTTAGGGCCTGCCCCTGCGTTTCTGGGCTCCCGTCCACAGCCCCAGCTCAGGGAAGCAGCTCCTCAGCCAAGACCTGTGGGAGGCGCAGGGGGCCCCGCCTGGAAGCCTAGTTTACAGCATGCGGGAAGCGAGCCTCCTTGGGAGAAGGTGAGGCAGCCCAGCTGCGTGCGACTGCAATCACTGCTTTGGCGGATCCGAGTGCCCCTCCATTACGGCAGAGCTCCAGCTCTGCTCAGAGGCCCGCTCTGACAGAGTTGCTGGCGTGAGGCTGCTCTGCCCTGGGCGAGCCTTTCCCAGACCTGCCGCACGTTAGGCTTCCAGTCCAGATAGGAGCGGGCTGCGTGAGACTGGGAGATGCTACTGGCGCCTTCCTGGCCTCAGCTTCACTCCTGCATTGCCTTTGCACCTAGTCCCCAGGCGTTCTTGTGAAAGGCTTAGTTGCCGGTGGGTTGCACACTGCCAAGCGCTCCAGCCGTGAGGGCTCTATTAGAGGCAAAGGGAGGGCTACTGCAAGTCGCCTCTTGCGTTTGCTTGACCGCCCAGAATCTGCACAGCACGGAAAGCACAAGGCTCACAGGGCCCCTGCCTGGGGTCTGCAGCCCCACACACCGGAGGGGAACTCCGGGAGCGCAAAGATGGTGCCTGACAGACGTCATTTCCCTAGTGCTCTCCTCCCAAGCAGAGACGTGTGCAGGTGGTTGGGGCCTGCCCTTGAGTGTCTGGACTCCCTTCCACAGCCCCAGCTCAGGGAAGCAGCTCCTCAGCTAAGACCTGTAGGACGCGTGGGGCGCCCCCGCCTGGAAGCCTAGTTTACAGCATGCCGGAAGCGAGCCTCCTCAGTACAAGAGAAGGCATCCCAGCTGCGTGCGGCTGCAATCAGTACTTTGGCAGAGCCGAGTGCCCCTCCAGTACAGCAGAGCTCCAGCTCTGCTCAAGGCCAGATCTGGCAGAGCTGCTGGCGTGAGGCTACTCTGCCCTGGGTGAACCTTGCCCAGACTTGCCTCGCGGCTAGGCTTCCAGTCCAGGAAGGAGCAGGCTGCGCGAGACTTGGAGATGCTACTGGCGCCTTCCTGGCCTCAGCTCCACTCCTGCCTTGCCTTTGCACCTAGTCCCCAGGCGTTCTTGTGGAGGGCTTAGTTGCCGGTGGGTTGCACACTGCCAAGCGCTCCAGCAGTGAGGGCTCTATTAGAGGCAATGGGAGGGCAACTGCAGGGCTCCTCCAGCGGTTGCTTGACCGCCCAGACTCAGCACAGCACGGAGAGCAAAAGGCTCACAGGGCCCCTGGCTGGGGTCTGCAGCCCCACACTCCGGAGGTGAACTCCGGGAGAGCCCAGAAGGTGCCTGAGAGTCGTCATTTCACTAGTGCTCTCCTCCCCAGCAGAGACGTGTGTAGGTGGTTGGGGCCTGCCCCTGCGTGTCTGGGCTCCAGTCCACAGCCCCAGCTCACGGAAGCAGCTCCTGAGCCAAGACCTGTGGGAGGCGCAGGGGGCCCCTCCTGGAAACCTAGTTTACAGCATGCGGGAAGCCAGCCTCCTCGGGAGAAGAGAAGGCAGCCCTGCTGTGTGCGGCTGCATTCACTGCTTTGGCGGAGCCGAGTGCGCCTCCAGTACGGCAGAGCTCCAGCTCTGCTCAGAGTCCGGATCTGGCAGAGTTGCTTGCGTTAGGCTGCTCTGTCCTGGGCGAGCCTTGCCCAGACTTGCCTCGCACATAGGCTTCCAGTCCAGGAAGGAGCGGGCTGCGCGAGACTGGGAGATGCTGCTGGCGCCTTCCTGGCCTCAGCTCCACTCCTGCCTTGCCTTTGCACCTAGTTCCCAGGCGTTCCTGTGGAGGGCTTAGTTCCCGGTGGGTTGCAATCTGCCAAGTGCTCCAGCAGTGAGGGCTCTATTAGAGGCAATGGGAGGGCAACTGCAGGGCTCCTCCAGCGGCTGCTTGACCGCCCAGACTCAGCACAGCACGGAGAGCAGAAGGCTCACAGGGCCCCTGGCTGTGGTCTGCAGTCCAACACACGCGGAGGCTGACACGGTGAGCGCCCAGAAGGTGCCTGAGAGACGTCATTTCCCTAGTGCTCTCCTCCCCAGCAGAGACATGTGCAGGTGGTTGGGGCCTGGCCCTGCGTGTCTGGGCTCCCGTCCACAGCCCCACCTCAGGGAAGCAGCTCCTCACCCAAGACCTGTGGGAGGCGCAGGGGCCCCGCCTGGAAGCCCAGTTTACAGCATGCGGGAAGCGAGCGTCCTTGGGAGAAGGGGAGGCAGCACAGCTGCGTGCGGCTGCAATCACTGCTTTGGCGGAGCCGAGTGCCCCTCCAGTACGGCAGAGCTCCAGCTCTGCTCAGAGGCCCGATCTGGCAGAGTTGCTGGCGTGAGGCTGCTCTGCCCTTGGCGAGCCTTGCCCAGACTTGCCGCACGTTAGGCTTCCAGTCCAGAAAGGAGCGGGCTGCGTGAGACCTGGAGATGCTACTGGCGCCTTCCTGGCCTCAGCTCCACTCCTGCCTTGCCTTTGCACCTAGTCCCCAGGCGTTCTTGTGGAGGGCTTAGTTGCCGGTGGGTTGCACACTGCCAAGCGCTCCAGAAGTGAGGGCTCTATTAGAGGCAATGGGAGGGCAACTGCAGGGCTCCTCCAGCGGTTGCTTGACCGCCCAGACTCAGCACAACACGGAGAGCAAAACGCTCACAGGGCCCCTGGCTGGGGTCTGCAGCCCCACACTCCGGAGGTGAACTCCGGGAGAGCCCAGAAGGTGCCTGACAGACGTCATTTCCCTAGTGCTCTCCTCCCCAGCAGAGACGTGTGCCGGTGCTTGGGGCCTGCCCCTGCGTGTCTGGGCTCCCGTCCACAGCCCCAGCTCAGGGAAGCATCTCCTGAACCAAGACCTGTGGGAGGCGCAGGGGGCCCCGCCTGGAAGCCTAGTTTACAGCATGCGGGAAGTGAGCCTCCTCGGGAGAAGAGAAGGCAGCCCTGCTGTGTGGGGCTGCATTCACTGCTTTGGCAGAGCCGAGTGCGCCTCCAGTACGGCAGAGCTCCAGCTCTGCTCAGAGACCCGATCTGGCAGAGCTGCTGGCGTGAGGCTGCTCTGCCCTGGGCGAGCATTGCCCAGACTTGCCTCGCGGCTAGGCTTCCAGTCCAGGAAGGAGCAGGCTGTGCGAGACTTGGAGATGCTGCTGGCGCCTTCCTGGCCTCAGCTCCACTCCTGCCTTGCCTTTGCACCTAGTCCCCAGGCGTTCTTGTGGAGGGCTTTGTTGCCGGTGGGTTGCACACTGCCAAGCGCTCCAACAGTGAGGGTTCTATTAGAGGCAAAGGGAGGGCTACTGCAAGTAGCCTCTTGCGTTTTCTTGACCGACCAGACTCAGCACAGCACGGAAAGTACAAGGCTCACAGGGCCCCTGGCTGGGGTCTGCAGCCCCACACACCGGAGGTGAACTCCGGATGCGCCCAGAAGGTGCCTGACAGACGTCATTTCCCTAGTGCTCTCCTTCCCTGCAGAGACGTTGGAAGGTGGTTGGGGCCTGCCCCTGCGTGTCTGGGCTCCCGTCCACAGCCTCAGCTCAGGGAAGCAGCTCCTGAGTCAAGACCTGTGGGAGGCGCGGAGGGGCCCACCTGGAAGCCTAGTTTACAGCATGTGGGAAGCGAGCCTCCTCGGGAGAATGTAGGCAGCCTGGCTGCGTGCGGCTGCATTCACTGCTTTGGTGGAGCCGAGTGCGCCTCCAGTTCGGCAGAGCTCCAGCTCTGCTCAGCGGCCCGATCTGGCAGAGTTGCTGGCGTTAGGCTGCTCTGTCCTGGGCGAGCCTGGCCCAGACTTGCCTCGCACATAGGCTTCCAGTCCAGGAAGGAGCGGGCTGCGCGAGACTGGGAGATGCTACTGGCGCCTTCCTGGCCTCAGCTCCACTCCTGCCTTGCCTTTGCACCTAGTTCCCAGGCGTTCCTGTGGAGGGCTTAGTTCCCGGTGGGTTGCACACTGCCAAGTGCTCCAGCAGTGAGGGCTCTATTAGAGGCAATGGGAGGGCAACTGCAGGGCTCCTCCAGCGGCTGCTTGACCGCCCAGACTCAGCACAGCACGGAGAGCACAAGGCTCACAGGGCCCCTGGCTGGGGTCTACAGCCCCACAAACGCGGAGCCCGAGTCGGTGAGCGCGCAGAAGGTGCCTGACAGACGTCATTTCCCTAGTGCTCTCCTCCCCAGCAGAGACGTGTGCAGGTGGTTGGGGCCTGCCCCTGCGTGTCTGGGCTCCTGTCCACAGCCCCAGCTCAGGGAAGCAGCTCCTGAGCCAAGACCTGTGGGAGGCTCAGGGGGCCCCGCCTGGAAGCCTAGTTTACAGCATGAGGGAAGCGAGACTCCTCGGGAGAAGAGGAGCCAGCCCAGCTGCGTGCGGTTGCAATCAATACTTTGGCGGAGCCGAGTGCCCCTCCACTACGGCAGTGCTTCAGCTCTGCTCAGAGGCCCGATCTGGCAGAGTTGCTTGCGTGAGGCTGCTCTGCCCTGGGCGAGCCTTGCCCAGACTTGCCTCGTGGCTAGGCTTCCAATCAAGGAAGGAGCAGGCTGCGTGAGACTGGGAGATGCTACTGGCGCCTTCCTGGCCTCAGCTCCACTCCTTCCTTGCCTTTGCACCTAGTCCCCAGACGTTCTTGTGGAGGGCTTAGTTGCCGGTGGGTTGCACACTGCCAAGCGCTCCAGCAGTGAGGGCTCTATTAGAGGCAATGGGAGGGCAACTGCAGGGCTCCTCCAGCGGTTGCTTGACCGCCCAGACAGCACAGCACGGAGAGCCCAAGGCTCACAGGGCCCCTGGCTGGGGTCTGCAGCCCCACACAACGGAGGGGAATTCCGGGAGCGCCCAGAAGGTGCCAGACAGACGTCATTTTCCTAGTGCTCTCCTCCTCAGCAGAGACGTGTGCAGGTGGTTGGGCCTGCCCTTGAGTGTCTGGACTTCCTTCCACATCCCCAGCTCAGAGAAGCAGTTCCTCAGCTAAGACCTGTAGGAGGCGCGGGGCGCCCCCGCCGGGAAGCCTAGTTTACAGCATGCCGGAAGCGAGCCTCCGCAGTACAAGAGAAGGCAGCCCAGCTGCGTGCGATTGCAATCAGTACTTTGGCGGAGCCGAGTGCCCCTCCAGTACGGCAGAGCTCCAGCTCTGCTCAAAGGTCCGATCTCTCATAGTTGCTGGCGTGAGCCTCCTGTGCCCTGGGCGAGCCTTGCCCAGACTTGCATCGCGTAGGCTTCCTGTCCAGAAAGGAGCGGGCTGCGCTAGACTGGGAGATGCTACTGGCGCCTTCCTGGCTTCAGCTCCACTCCTGCCTTGCCTTTGCAGCTAGTCCCCAGGCGTTCTTGTGAAGGGCTTAGTTGCCGGTGGGTTGCACACTGCCAAGCGCTCCAGCAGTGAGGCCTCTATTAGAAGCAATGGGAGGGCAACTGCAGGGCTCCTCCAGCGGATGCTTGACCGCCCAGACTCAGCACAGCACGGAGAGCAAAAGGCTCACAGGGCCCCTGGCTGGGGTCTGCAGCCCCACACTCCGGAGGTGAACTCCGGAAGAGCCCAGAAGGTGCCTGAGAGACGTCATTTCCCTAGTGCTCTCCTTCCCAGCAGAGACGTGTGCAGGTGGTTGGGGCCTGCCCCTGCGTGTCTGGGCTCCGGTCCACAGCCCCAGCTCAGGGAAGCAGCTCCTGAGTCAAGACCAGTGGGAGGCGCGGGGGGCCTCCCCTGGAATCCTAGTTTAGAGCATGCGGGAAGCGAGCCTCCTCGGGAGAAGAGAAGGCAGCCCGGCTGCGTGCAGCTGCATTCACTGTTTGGGCGGAGCCGAGTGCGCCTCCAGTACGGCAGAGCTCCAGCTCTGCTCAGAGTCCGGATCTGGCAGAGTTGCTTGCGTTAGGCTGCTCTGTCTGAGCGAGCCTTGCCCAGACTTGCCTCGCACATAGGCTTCCAGTCCAGGAAGGAGCGGGCTGCGCGAGACTGGGAGATGCTTCTGGCGCATTCCTGGCCTCAGCTCCACTCCTGCCTTGCCTTTGCACCTAGTTCCCAGGCGTTCCTGTGGAGGGCTTAGTTGCCGGTGGGTTGCACACTGCCAAGCGCTCCAGCAGTGAGGGCTCTATTAGAGGCAATGGGAGGGCAACTGCAGGGCTCCTCCAGCGGTTGCTTGACCGCCCAGACAGCACAGCACGGAGAGCCCAAGGCTCACAGGGCCCCTGGCTGGGGTCTGCAGCCCCACACACCGGAGGTGAATTCCGGGAGCGCCCAGAAGGTGCCAGACAAACGTCATTTTCCTAGTGCTCTCCTCCCCAGCAGAGACGTGTGCAGGTGGTTGGGGCCTGCCCTTGAGTGTCTGGACTCCCTTCCACAGCCCCAGCTCAGGGAAGCAGTTCCTCAGCTAAGACCTGTAGGAGGCGCGGGGCGCCCCCGCCGGGAAGCCTAGTTTACAGCATGCCGGAAGCGAGCCTCCTCAGTACAAGAGAAGGCAGCCCAGGTGCGTGCGGCTGCAATCAGTACTTTGGCGGAGCCGAGTGCCCCTCCAGTATGGCAGAGCTCCAGCTCTGCTCAAAGGCCCGATCTCTCAGAGTTGCTGGTGTGAGGGTGCTGTGCCCTGGGTGAGCCTTGCCCAGACTTGCCTCGCGTTAGGCTTCCAGTCCAGAAAGGAGCGGGCTGCACGAGACTGGGAGATGCTACTCGCGCCTTCCTGCCTCAGCTTCACTCGTGCCTTGCCTTTGCACCTAGTCCCCAGGCGTTCTTGTGGAGGGCTTAGTTGCCAGTGGGTTGCACACTGCCAAGCGCTCCAGCAGTGAGGCCTCTATTAGAGGCAATGGGAGGGCAACTGCAGGGCTCCTCCAGCGGTTGCTTGACCGCCCAGACAGCACAGCACGGAGAGCACAAGGCTCACAGGGCCCCTGGCTGGGGTCTGCAGCCCCACACACCGGAGGTGAACTCCGGGAGCGCCCAGAAGGTGCCTGAGTGCCCTCATTTCCCTAGTGCTCTCCTCCCAGGCAGAGACGTGTGCAGGTGGTTGGGGCCTGCCCCTGCGTGTCTGAGCTCCCGTCCACAGTCCCAGCTCAGGGAAGCAGCTCCTTAGCCAAGACCTGTGGGAGGCACAGGGGGCCCCACCTGGAAGCCTAGTTTACAGCATGCGGGAAGCGAGCCTGCTGGGGAGAAGAGAAGGCAGCCCTGCTGTGTGCGGCTGCATTCACTGCTTTGGCGGAGCCGAGTGCGCCTCCAGTACGGCAGAGCTCCAGCTCTGCTCAGAGGCCCGATCTGGCAGTGTTGCTGGTGTGAGCCTGCTCTGCCCAGGGCAAGTTTGCCCAGACTTGCCTTGCGACTAGGCTTTCAGTCCAGGAAGGGGCAGGCTGCGCGAGACTGGGAGATGCTACTGGCGCCTTCCTGGCCTCAGCTCCACTCCTGCCTTGCCTTTGCACCTAGTCCTCAGGCGTTCTTGTGAAAGGCTTAGTTACCGGTGGGTTGCACACTGCCAAGCGCTCCAGCAGTGAAGGCTCTATTAGAGGCAATGGGAGGGCAACTGGAAGTCAATTTTTACGGTTGCTTGAACGCCGAGACTCAGCACAGCACGGAGAGCACAAGGATCACAGGGCCACTGGCTGGGGTCTGCAGCCCCACACACGCGGAGGCTGACTCGGTGAGCGCCCAGAAGGTGCCTGACAGACGTCATTTTCCTAGTGCTCTCCTCCCCAGCAGAGACGTGTGCAGGTGGTTAGGTCCTGCCCCTGCGTTTCTGGGCTCCCGTCCAAAGCCCCAGCTCAGGGAAGCAGCTCCTGAGCCAAGACCTGTGGGAGGGGCAGGGGGCCCCGCCTGGAAGCCTAGTTTACAGCATGCGGGAAGCGAGCCTCCTTGGGAGAAGGGGAGCCAGCCCAGCTGCGTGCGGCTGCAATCACTGCTTTGGCGGAGTCGAGTGCCCCTCCATTACGGCAGAGCTCCAGCTCTGCTCAGAGGCCTGATATGGCAGAGTTGCTGGCGTGAGGCTGCTCTGCCCTGGGCGAGCCTTGCCCAGACTTGCTGCACGTTAGGCTTCCAGTCCCGAAAGGAGCGGGCTGCGTGAGACTGGGAGATGCTACTGGCGCCTTCCTGGCCTCAGCTCCACTCCTGCCTTGCCTTTGCACCTAGACCCCAGGCGTTCTTGTGGTGGGCTTAGTTGACGGTGGGTTGCACACTTCCAAGAGCTCCAGCTTGAGGGCTCTATTAGAGGCAAAGTGAGGGCAAGTGGAAGTCTATTCTTACGGTTGCTTAACCGCCCAGACTCAGCACAGCACGGAGAGCACAAGGCTCACAGGGTCCCTGGATGGGGTCTGCAGCCCCACACACGCGAAGGCTGCCTCGGTGAGCGACCAGAAGGTGCCTGACAGACGTCATTTCTCTAGTGCTCTTCTCCCCAGCAGAGACGTGTGCAGGTAGTTTGGGCCTGCCCCTGCGTGTCTGGGCTCCCGTCCACAGCCCCAGCTCAGGGAAGCAGCTCCTCAGCCAAGACCTGTGGTAGGCGCAGGGGGCCCCGCCTGGAAGCCTAGTTTACAGCATGCGGGAAGCGAGCCTCCACAGGAGAAGAGAAGGCAGCCCTGCTGTGTGCGGCTGCATTCACTGCTTTGGCGGAGCCGAGTGCGACTTCAGTACGGCAGAGCTCCAGCTCTGCTCTGAGTCCCAATCTGGCAGAGTTGCTGGCGTGAAGCTGCTCTGCCCTGGGCGAGCCATGCCCAGACTTGCCTCGCGTCTAGGTTTCCAGGCCAGGAAGGAGCAGGATGCACGAGACTGGGAGATGCTACTGGCGCCTTCCTGGCCTCAGTTCCACTCCTGCCTTGCCTTTGCACCTAGTCCCCAGGCGTTCTTCTGGAGGGCTTAGTTGCCAGAGGGTTGCACACTTCCAAGCGCTCCAGCAGTGAGGGCTCTATTAGAGGCAATTAGATGGCAACTGCAGGGCTCCTCCAGCTGTTGCTTGACCGCCCAGACTCAGCACAGCATGGAGAGCACAAGGCTCACAGGGCCCCTGGCTGGGGTCTGCAGCCCCACACACGCGGAGGCTGACTCGGTGAGTGCCCAGAAGGTGCCTGACAGACGTCATTTCCCTAGTGCTCTCCTCCCCAGCAGAGACGTGTGCAGGTGGTTGTGGCTTGCCCCTGCGTGTCTGGGCTCCTGTCCACAGCCCCAGCTCAGGGAAGCAGCTCCCGAGCCAAGACCTGTGGGACGCGCAAGGGGCCCCTCCTGGAAGCCTAGGTAACAGCATGCGGGAAGCGAGACTCCTCGGGAGAAGAGGAGCCAGCCCAGCTGCGAGCGGCTGCAATCAATACTTTGGCGGAGCCGAGTGACCCTCCAGTACGGCAGTGCTCCAGCTCTGCTCAGAGGCCCGATCTGGCAGAGTTGCTGGCGTGAGGCTGCTCTGCCCTGGGCGAGCCTTGCCCAGACTTGCCTCGCGGCTAGGCTTCCAGTCCAGGAAGGAGCAGGCTGCGCGAGACTGGGAGATGATTCTGGCGCCTTCCTGGCCTCAGCTCCACTCCTGCCTTGCCTTTGCACCTAGTCCCCAGGCGTTCTTGTGGAGGGCTTAGTTGCCTTTTGGTTGCACACTGCCACGCGCTCCAGCAGTGAGGGCTCTATTAGAGGCAATGGGAGGGCAACTGCAGGGCTCCTCCAGCGGTTGCCTGACCGCCCAGACAGCACAGCACGGAGAGCCCAAGGCTCACAGGGCCCCTGGCTGGGGTCTGCAGCCCCACACACCGGAGGGGAATTCCGGGAGCGCCCAGAAGGTGCCAGACAGACGTCATTTTCCTACTGCTCTCCTCCCCAGCAGAGACGTGTGCAGGTGGTTGGGGCCTGCCCTTGAGTGTCTGGACTCCCTTCCACAGCCCAAGCTCAGGGAAGCAGCTCCTCAGCTAAGACCTGTAGGAGGCGCGGGGCGCCCCCGCCGGGAAGCCTAGTTTACAGCATGCCGGAAGCGAGCCTCCTCAGTACAAGAGAAGGCAGCCGAGCTGCATGCGGCTGCAATCAGTACTTTGGCGGAGCCGAGTGCCCCTCCAGTACGGTAGAGCTCCAGCTCTGCTCAGAGGCCCGATCTGGCAGAGTTGCTGGCGTGAGGCTGCTCAGCCCTGGGCGAGCCTTGCCCAGACTTGCCTCGCGGCTAGGCTTCTAGTCCAGAAAGGAGCGGGCTGTGTGAGACTGGGAGATGCTACTGGCGCCTTCCTGGCCTCAGCTCCACTCCTGCCTTGCCTTTGCACCTAGTCCCCAGGATTTTTTGTGGAGGGCTTAGTTGCCAGTGGGTTGCACACTGCCAAGCGCACCAGCATGAGGGCTCTATTAGAGGCAAAGTGAGGGCAACTGGAAATGTATTCTTACGGTTACTTGACCGCCCAGACTCAGCACAGCACGGAAAGCACAAGGCTCACAGGGCCCCTGGCTGGGGTCTGCAGCCCCACACACCGGAGGCGAACTCCGGGAGCGCCCAGAAGGTGCCTGAAAGACGTCATTTCCCTAGTGCTCTCCTCCCCAGCAGAGACGTGTGCAGGTTGTTGGAGCCTGCCCCTGCGTGTCTGGGCTCCCGTCCACAGCACCAGCTCAGGGAAGGAGTTCCTGAGCCAAGAACTGTGGGAGGCGCAGGGGGCCCCGCCTGGAAGCCTAGTTAACAGAATGCGGGAAGCGAGCCTCCTCAGGAGAAGAGAAGGCAAGCCGGCTGCGTGCGGCTGCATTCACTGCTTGGGCGGAGCCGAGTGCGCTTCCAGTACGGCAGAGCTCCAGGACTGCTCAGAGCCCCGATTTGGCAGAGTTGCTGGCGTGAGGCTGCTCTGCCCTGGGGGAGCCTTGCCCAGACTTGCCTCGCACATAGGCTTCCAGTCCAGAAAGGAGCAGGCTGCGCGAGACTGGGAGATGCTACTGGCGCCTTCCTGGCCTCAGCTCCACTCCTGCCTTGCCTTTGCACCTAGTCCCCAGGCGTTCTTGTGGAGCGCTTAGTTGCCGGTGGGTGGCACACTGCCAAGCGCTCCAGCAGTGATGGCTCTATTAGAGGCAATGTGAGGGCAACTGCAGGGCTCCTCCAGAGGTTGCTTGACCGCCCAGACTCAGCACAGCACAGAGAGCACAAGGCTCACAGGGCCCCTGGCTGGGGTCTGCAGCCCCACACACGCGGAGGCTAACTCAGTTAGCGCCCAGAAGGTGCCTGACAGACGTCATTTCCCTAGTGCTCTCCTCCCCAGCAGAGACGTGTGTAGGTGGTTGGGGCCTGCCCCTGCGTGTCTGGGCTCCAGTCCACAGCCCCAGCTCAGGGAAGCAGCTCCTGAGCCAAGACCTGTGGGAGGCGCAGGGGGTCCCTCCTGGAAGCCGAGTTTACAGCATGCGGGAAGCCAGCCTCCTCGGGAGAAGAGAAGGCAGCCCTGCTGTGTGCGGCTGCATTCACTGCTTTGGCGGAGCCGAGTGCACCTCCAGTACGGCAGAGCTCCAGCTCTGCTCAGAGTCCGGATTTGGCAGAGCTGCTTGCGTTAGGCTGCTCTGTCCTGGGCGAGCCTTGCCCAGACTTGCCTCGCACATAGGCTTCCAGTCCAGGAAGGAGCGGGCTGCGCGAGACTGGGAGATGCTGCTGGCGCCTTCCTGGCCTCAGCTCCACTCCTGCCTTGCCTTTGCACCTAGTTCCCAGGCGTTCCTGTGGAGGGCTTAGTTGCCGGTGGGTTGCACACTGCCAAGCGCTCCAGCAGTGAGGGCTCTATTAGAGGCAATGGGAGGGCAACTGCAGGGCTCCTCCAGCGGCTGCTTGACCGCCCAGACTCAGCACAGCACGAAGAGCACAAGGCTCACAGGGCCACTGGCTGGGGTCTGCAGCCCCACACACGCGGAGGCCGAGTCGGTGAGCGCGCAGAAGGTGCCTGACAGACGTCATTTCCCTAGTGCTCTCCTCCCCAGCAGAGACGGGTGCAGGTGGTTGGGGCCTGCCCCTGCGTGTCTGGGCTCCTGTCCACAGCCCCAGCTCAGGGAAGCAGCTCCCGAGCCAAGACCTGTGGGACGCGCAAGGGGCCCCTCCTGGAAGCCTAGGTAACAGCATGCGGGAAGCGAGACTCCTCGGGAGAAGAGGAGCCAACCCAGCTGCGAGCGGCTGCAATCAATACTTTGGCAGAGCCGAGTGCCCCTCCAGTACGGCAGTGCTCCAGCTCTGCTCAGAGGCCCGATCTGGCAGAGTTGCTGGCGTGAGGCTGCTCTGCCCTGGGCGAGCCTTGCCCAGACTTGCCTCGCGGCTAGGCTTCCAGTCCAGGAAGGAGCAGGCTGCGCGAGACTGGGAGATGCTACTGGCGCCTTCCTGGCCTCAGCTCCACTCCTGCCTTGCCTTTGCACCTAGTCCCCAGGCGTTCTTGTGGAGGGCTTAGTTGCCTTTTGGTTGCACACTGCCACGCGCTCCAGCAGTGAGGGCTCTATTAGAGGCAATGGGAGGGTAACTGCAGGGCTCCTCCAGCGGTTGCCTGACCGCCCAGACAGCACAGCACGGAGAGCCCAAGGCTCACAGGGCCCCTGGCTGGGTTCTGCAGCCCCACACACCGGAGGGGAATTCCGGGAGCGCCCAGAAGGTGCCAGACAGACGTCATTTTCCTACTGCTCTCCTCCCCAGCAGAGACGTGTGCAGGTGGTTGGTTCCTGCCCTTGAGTGTCTGGACTCCCTTCCACAGCCCAAGCTCAGGGAAGCAGCTCCTCAGCTAAGACCTTTAGGAGGCGCGGGGCGCCCCCGCCGGGAAGCCTAGTTTACAGCATGCCGGAAGCGAGCCTCCTCAGTACAATAGAAGGCAGCCGAGCTGCATGCGGCTGCAATCAGTACTTTGGCGGAGCCGAGTGCCCCTCCAGTACGGTAGAGCTCCAGCTCTGCTCAGAGGCCCGATCTGGCAGAGTTGCTGGCGTGAGGCTGCTGTGCCCTGGGCGAGACTTGCCCAGACTTGCCTCGCGGCTAGGCTTCTAGTCCAGAAAGGAGCGGGCTGTGTGAGACTGGGAGATGCTACTGGCGCCTTCCTGGCCTCAGCTCCACTCCTGCCTTGCCTTTGCACCTAGTCCCCAGGATTTTTTGTGGAGGGCTTAGTTGCCAGTGGGTTGCACACTGCCAAGCGCACCAGCATGAGGGCTCTATTAGAGGCAAAGTGAGGGCAACTGGAAATGTATTCTTACGGTTACTTGACCGCCCAGACTCAGCACAGCACGGAGAACACAAGGCACACAGGGCCCCTGGCTGGGGTCTGCAGCCCCACACACGCGGAGACTGACTCGGTGAGTGCCCAGAAGGTGCCTGACAAACGTCATTTCCCTACTGCTCTCCTCCCCAGCAGAGACGTGTGCAGGTGGTTGGGGCCTGCCCCTGCGTGTCTGGGCTCCCGTCCACAGCCCCAGCTCAGGGAAGCAGCTCCTCAGCCAAGACCTGTAGGAGGCGCGGGGCGCCCCCGCCTGGAAGCCTAGTGCACAGCATGCGGGAAGCGAGCCTCTTCAGAAGAGAAGGCAGCCCTGCTGTGTGCAGCTGCGTTCACTGCTTTGCCGAGCCGAGTTCGCCTCCAGTACGGCAGAGCTCCAGCTCTGCTCAGAGGCCCGATCTGGCAGAGTTGCTGGCGTGAGTCTGCTCTGCCCTGGGCGAGCCTTGCCCAGACTTGCTGCGGCTAGGCTTCCAGTCCAGAACGGAGCGGGCTGCGCGAGACTGGGAGATGCTACTGGCGCCTTCCTGGCCTCAGCTCCACTCCTGCCTTGCCTTTGCAGCTAGTCCCCAGGCGTTCTTGTGGAGGGCTTAGTTGCCGGTGGGTTGCACACTGCCAAGCGCTCCAGCAGTGAGGGCTCTATTAGAGGCAATGGGAGGGCAACTGCAGGGCTCCTCCAGCGGTTGCTTGACCGCCCAGACTCAGCACAGCACGGAGAGCACAAGGCTCACAGGGCCCCTGGCTGGGGTCTGCAGCCCCACACACGCGGAGGCTGACTCGGTGAGCGCCCAGAAGGTGCCTTACCGACGTCATTTCCCTAGTGCTCTCCTCCCCAGCATAAACGTGTGCAGGTGTTTTGGGCCTGCCCCTGCGTGTCTGGGCTTCCGAACACAGCCCCAGCTCAGGGAAGCAGCTCCTCAGCCAAGACCTGTAGGAGGCGTGGGGCGCCCCCGCCTGGAAGCCTAGTGCACAGCATGCGGGAAGCGAGCATCCTTGGGAGAAGAGGAGGCAGCCCAGATGCGTGCGGCTGCAATCACTGCTTGGGCGGAGCGGAGTGCGCCTCCAGTACGAGAGAGCTCCAGCTCTGCTCAGAGGCCCGATCTGGCTGAGGGCTGATGTGAGGCTGTCTGCCCTTGGCGAGCCTTGCCCAGACTTGCCTCGCGGCTAGGCTTCCAGTCCAGAAAGGAGGGGGCTGCGCGAGACTGGGAGATGCTACTGGCGCCTTCCTGGCCTCAGCTCCACTCCTGCCTTGCCTTTGCACCTAGTCCCTAAGTGTTCTTGTGGAGGGCTTAATTGCCCGGGGGTTGCACACTGACAAGCTCTCCAGCAGTGAGGGCTCTATTAGAGGCAATGGGAGGGCAACTGCAGGGCTCCTCCAGCGGTTGCTTGACCGCCCAGACTCAGCACAGCACGGAGAGCACAAGGCTCACAGGGCCCCTGGCTGGGGTCTGCAGCCCCACACACGCGGAGGCTGACTCGGTGAGCGCCCAGAAGGTGCCTGACAGACGTCATTTCCCTAGTGCTCTCCTCCCCAGCAAAGACGTGTGCAGGTGGCTGGGGCCTGCCCCTGCGTGTCTGGGCTCCCGTCCACAGCCCCAGCTCAGGGAAGCAGCTCCTGAGCCAAGAACTGTGTGAGGCGCAGGGAGCGCCGCATGGAAGCCTAGTTTACAGCATGCGGGAAACGAGCCTCCTATGGAGAAGAGGAGGCAGCCCTGCTGTGTGCGGCTGCATTCACTGCTTTGGCGGAGCCGAGTGCGCTTCCAGGACGGCCGAGCTCCAGCTCTGCTCAGAGACCCGATCTGGCAGAGTTGCTGGCCTGAGGCTGCTCTGCCCTGGGCGAGCCTTGCCCAGACTTGGCTCGCGGTAGGCTTCCAGTCCAGGAAGGAGCAGGCTGCGCGAGACTGGGAAATGCTACTGGCGCCTTCCTGGCCTCAGCTCCACTCCTGCCTTGCCTTTGCACCTAGTCCCCAGGCGTTCCTGTGGAGGGCTTAGTTGCCGGTGGGTTGCACACTGCCAAGCGCTCCAGCAGTGAGGGCTTTATTAGACGTAATGGGAGGGCAACTTCAGGGCTCCTCCAGCGGTTGCTTGACCGACCAGACTCAGTACAGCACGGAGAGCCCAAGGCTCACAGGGCCCCTGGCTGGGGTCTGCAGCCCCACACACGCGGAGGCTGACTCGGTGAGTGCCCAGAAGATGCCTGACAGACGTCATTTCCCTAGTGCTCTCCTCCCCAGCAGACACGTGTGCAGGTGGTTTGGGCCTGCCCCTGCGTGTCTGGGCTCCCGACCACAGCCCCAGCTCAGGGAAGCAGCTCCTCAGCCAAGACCTGTAGGAGGCGCGGGGCTCCCCCGCCTGGAAGCCTAGTGCACAGCATGCGGGAAGCGAGCCTCCTTGGGAGAGGTGGAGGCATCCCAGACCCGTGAGGCTGCAATCACTCCTTGGGCGGAGCCGAGTGCGCTTCCACTACGTCAGAGTTCCAGCTCTGCTCAGAGGCCCGATCTGGCAGAGTGCTGGCGTGAGGCTGCTCTGCTCTCAGCGAGCCTTGCCCAGACTTGCCTCGCGGCTAGGCTTCCAGTCCAGAACGGAGCGGGCTGCGTGAGACTGGGAGATGCTGCTGGCGCCTTCCTGGCCTCAGCTCCACTCCTGCCTTGCCTTTGCACCTAGTCCCCAGGCTTTCTTGTGGAGGGCTTAGTTGCCGGTGGGTTGCACACTGCCATGCGCTCCAGCAGTGAGGGCTCTATTAGAGGCAATGGGAGGGCAACTGCAGGGCTCCTCCAGCGGTTGCTTGACCGCCCAGACTCAGCACAGCATGGAGAGCACAAGGCTCACAGGGCCCCTGGCTGGGGTCTGCAGCCCCACACACGCGGAAGCTGACTCGGTGAGCGCCCAAAAGGTGCCTGACAGACGTCATTTCCCTAGTGCTCTCCTCCTCAGCAGAGACGTGTTCAGGTGGTTGGGGCCTGCCCCTGCGTGTCTGGGCTTCCAAACACAGCCCCAGCTCAGGGAAGCAGCTCCTCAGCCAAGACCTGTAGGAGGCGTGGGGCGCCCCCGCCTGGAAGCCTAGTGCACAGCATGCGGGATGCGAGCCTCCTTGGGAGAAGAGGAGGCAGCCAAGATGCGTGCGGCTGCAATCACTGCTTGGACGGAGCGGAGTGTGCCTCCAGTACGAGAGAGCTCCAGCTCTGCTCAGAGACCCGATCTGGCAGAGTTGCTGGCCTGAGGCTGCTCTGCCCTGGGCGAGCCTTGCCCAGACTTGCCTCGCGGCTAGGCTTCCAGTCCAGAAAGGAGCGGGCTGCGCGAGACTGGGAGATGCTACTGGCGCCTTCCTGGCCTCAGCTCCACTCCTGCCTTGCCTTTGCACCTAGTCCCCAGGCATTCTTGTGGAGGGCTTAGTTGCCGGTGGGTTGCACACTGCCAAGCGCTCCAGCTTGAGGGCTCTATTAGAGGCAAAGTGAGGGCAACTGGAAGTCTATTCTTACGGTTGCTTGACCGCCCAGACTCAGCACAGCACGGAGAGCACAAGGCTCACAGGGCCCCTGGCTGGGGTCTGCAACCCCACACACGCGGAGGCTGACTCGGTGAGCGCCCAGAAGGTGCCTGACAGACGTCATTTCCCTAGTGCTCTCCTCCCCAGCAGAGACGTGTGCAGGTGGTTGGGGCCTGCCCCTGCGTGTCTGGGCTCCCGTCCACAGCCCCAGCTTAGGGAAGCAGCTCCTAAGCCAATACATGTGGGATGCGCACGGGGCCCCGCCTGGAAGCCTAGATTACAGCATGCGGGACGCGAGCCTCCTCGGGAGAAGAGAAGGCAGCCCTGCTGTATGTGGCTGTATTCACTGCTTTGGCGGAGCCAAGTGCGCCTCCAGTACTGCAGAGCTCCAGCTCTGCTCAGAGGCCCGATCTGGCAGAGTTGCTGGCCTGAGGTTGCTCTGCCCTGGGCGAGCCTTTCCCAGACTTGCCTCGCGGATAGGCTTCCAGTCCAGGAAGGAGCAGGCTGCGCGAGACTGGGAGATGCTACTGGCGCCTTCCTGGCCTCAGCTCCACTCCTGCCTTGCCTTTGCACCTAGTTCCCAGGCGTTCTTGTGGAGGGTTTAGTTGCAGGTGGGTTGCACATTGCCAAGCGCTCCAGCTTGAGGGCTCTATTAGAGGCAAAGTGAGGGCAACTGGAAGTCTATTCTTATGGTTGCTTGACCGCCCAGACTCAGCACAGCACGGAGAGCACAAGGCTCACAGGGCCCCTGGCTGGGGTCTGCAGCCCCACACACGCGGAGGCTGACTCGGTGAGCGCCCAGAAGGTGCCTGACAGACGTCATTTCCCTAGTGCTCTCCTCCCCAGCAGAGACGTGTGCAGGTGGTTTGTGCCTGCCCTTGAGTGTCTGGACTCCCTTCCACAGCCCCAGCTCAGGGAAGCAGCTCCTCAGCTAAGACCTGTAGGAGGCGCGGGGCGCTCCCGCCGGGAAGCCTAGTTTACAGCATGCCGGAAGCGAGCCTCCTCAGTACAAGAGAAGGCAGCCCAGCTGCGTGCGGATGCAATCAGTACTTTGGCGGAGCCGAGTGCCCCTCCAGTACGGCAGAGCTCCAGCTCTGCTCAAAGGCCCGATCTCTCATAATTGCTGGCGGGAGCCTCCTGTGCCCTGGGCGAGCCTTGCCCAGACTTGCCTCGCGTTAGGCTTCCAGTACAGAAAGGAGCAGGCTGCGCGAGACTGGGAGATCCTACTGGCGCCTTCCTGGCCTCAGCTCCACTCCTGCCTTGCCTTTGCACCTAGTCCCTAGGCGTTCTTGTGGAGGGCTTAGTTGCCGGTGGGTTGCAAACTGCCAAGCGCTCCAGCAGTGAGGGCTCTATCAGAGGTAAAGGGAGGGCTACTGTAAGTCGCCTCTTCCGTTTGCTTGACTGTCCAGACTCAGCACAGCATGGGAAGCACAAGGCTCACAGGGCCCCTGGCTGGGGTCTGCAGCCCCACACACCGGAGGCGAACTCCGGGAGCGCCCAGAAGGTGCCTGAAAGACGTCATTTCCCTAGTGTTCTCCTCCCCAACAGAGACATGTGCAGGTGGTTGGGGCCTGCCCCTGCGTGTCTGGGCTCCCGTCCACAGCCCCAGCTCAGGGAAGGAGTTCCTGAGCCAAGACCTGTGGGAGGCGCAGGGGGCCCCGCCTGGAAGCCTAGTTTACAGCATGCGGGAAGCCAGCCTCCTCGGGAGAAGAGAAGGCAGCGCTGCTGTGTGCGGCTGCATTCACTGCTTTGGCGGAGCCGAGTGCACCTCCAGTACGGCAGAGCTCCAGCTCTGCTCAGAGTCCGGATTTGGCAGAGTTGCTTGCGTTAGGCTGCTCTTTCCTGGGCGAGCCTTGCCCAGACTTGCCTCGCACATAGGCTTCCAGTCCAGGAAGTAGCGGGCTGCGCAAAACTGGGAGATGCTGCTGGCGCCTTCCTGGCCTCAGTTCCACTCCTGCCTTGCCTTTGCACCTAGTTCCCAGGCGTTCCTGTGGAGGGCTTAGTTGCCGGTGGGTTGCACACTGCCAAGCGCTCCAGCAGTGAGGGCTCTATTAGAGGCAATGGGAGGACAACTGCAGGGCTCCTCCAGCGGCTGCTTGACCGCCCAGACTCAGCACAGCACGGAGAGCACAAGGCTCACAAGGCCCCTGGCTGGGGTCTGCAGCCCCACACACGCGGAGGCCGAGTCGGTGAGCGCGCAGAAGGTGCCTGACAGACGTCATTTCCCAAGTGCTCTCCTCCCCAGCAGAGACGTGTGCAGGTGGTTGGGGCCTGCCCCTGCGTGTCTGGGCTCCTGTCCACAGCCCCAGCTCAGGGAAGCAGCTCCTGAGCCAAACCTGTGGGAGGCGCAGGGGGCCCCGCCTGGAAGCCTAGTGTACAGCATGCGGGACGCGAGACTCCTCAGGAGAAGAGGAGCCAGCCCAGCTGCGTGCGGCTGCAATCAATACTTTGGCGGAGCCGAGTGCCCCTCCAGTACGGCAGTGCTCCAGCTCTGCTCAGAGGCCCGATCTGGCAGAGTTGCTGGCGTGAGGCTGCTCTGCCCTGGGCAAGCCTTGCCCAGACTTGCCTCGCGGCTAGGCTTCCAGTCCAGGAAGGAGCAGGCTGCGCGAGACTGGGAGATGCTACTGGCGCCTTCCTGGCCTCAGCTCCACTCCTGCCTTGCCTTTGCACCTAGTCCCCAGGCGTTCTTGTGGAGGGCTTAGTTGCCGGTGGGTTGCACACTGCCACACGCTCCAGCAGTGAGGGCTCTATTAGAGGCAATGGGAGGGCAACTGCAGGGCTCCTCCAGCGGTTGCCTGACCGCCCAGACAGCACAGCACGGAGAGCCCAAGGCTCACAGGGCCCCTGGCTGGGGTCTGCAGCCCCACACACCGGAGGGGAATTCCGGGAGCGCCCAGAAGGTGCCAGACAGACGTCATTGTCCTAGTGCTCTCCTCCACAGCAGAGACGTGTGCAGGTGGTTGGTGCCTGCCCTTGAGTGTCTGGGCTCCCTTCCACAGACCCAGCTCAGGGAAGCAGCTCCTCAGCTAAGACCTGTAGGAGGCGCGGGGCGCCCCCGCCGGGAAGCCTAGTTTACAGCATGCCGGAAGCGAGCCTCCTCAGTACAAGAGAAGGCAGCCGAGCTGCGTGCGGCTGCAATCAGTACTTTGGCGGAGCCGAGTGCCCCTCCCTTACGGCAGAGCTCCAGCTCTGCTCAAAGGCCCGATCTCTCACAGTTGCTGGCGTGAGCCTCCTGTGCCCTGGGCGAGCCTTGCCCAGACTTGCCTCGCGTTAGGCTTCCAGTCCAGAAAGGAGCGGGCTGCGCGAGACTGGGAGATGCTACTGGCGCCTTCCTGGCCTCAGCTCCACTCCTGCCTTGCCTTTGCACCTAGTCCCCAGGCGTTCTTGTGGAGGGCTTAGTTGCCGGTGTGTTGCACACTGCCAAGCGCTCCAGCAGTGAGGGCTCTATCAGAGGCAAAGGGAGGGCTACTGCAAGTCGCCTCTTGCGTTTGCTTGACCGCCCAGACGCAGCACAGCACGGAAAGCACAAGGCTCACAGGGCCCCTGGCTGGGGTCTGCAGCCCCACACACGCGGAGGCTGACTCCTTGAGCGCCCAGAAGGTGCCTGACAGACGTCAATTCCGTAGTGCTCTCCTCCCCAGCAGAGACATGTGCAGGTGGTTGGGGCCTGCCCCTGCGTGTCTGGGCTACCGTCCACAGCCCCACCTCTGGGAAGCAGCTCCTGAGCCAAGACCTGTGGGAGGCGCAGGGGGCCCCGCCTGGAAGCCCAGTTTACAGCATGCGGGAAGCGAGCCTCCTTGGGAGAAGGGGAGGCAGCCCAGCTGCGTGTGGCTGCAATCACTGCTTTGGCGGATCCGAGTGCCCCTCCATTACGGCAGAGCTCCAGCTCTGCTCAGAGGCCCGATCTGGCAGAGTTGCTGGCGTGAGGCTGCTCTGCCCTGGACGAACCTTGCCCAGACTTGCCTCACGTTAGGCTTCCACTCCAGAAAGGAGCAGGCTGCGTGAGACTGGGAGATGCTACTGTCGCCTTCCTGGCCTCAGCTCTACTCCTGCCTTGCCTTTGCACCTAGTCCCCAGGCGTTCTTGTGGAGGGCTTAGTTGCCGGTGGGTTGCACACTGCCAAGCGCTGCAGCAGTGTGGGCTCTATTAGCGGCAATGGGAGGGCAACTGCAGGGCTCCTCCAGCGGTTGCTTGATCGCCCAGACTCAGCACAGCACGGAGAGCACAAGGCTCACAGGGCCCCTGCCTGGGGTCTGCAGCCCCACACAAACGGAGGCTGACTCGGTGAGCGCCCAGAAGGTGCCTGACAGACGTCATTTCCCTAGTGCTCTCCTCCCCAACAGAGACGTGTGCAGGTGGTTGGGGCCTGCCCTTGAGTGTCTGGACTCCCTTCCACACCCCCAGCTCAGGGAAGCAGCTCCTCAGCTAAGACTTGTAGGAGGAGCGGGGCGCCCCCGCCTGGAAGCCTGGTGCACAGCATGCGGAAAGCGAGCCTCCTCGGTAGAAGAGAAGGCAGCCCAGCTGCGTGCGGCTGCAATCACTGCTTTGGCGGAGCCAAGTGCCCTTCCAGTACGGCAGAGCTCCAGCTCTGCTCAAAGGCCCGATCTGGCAGAGTTGCTGGCGTGAGGCTGCTGTGCCCTGGGCGAGCCTTGCCCAGACTTGCCTCGCATAGGCTTCCTGTCCAGAAATGAGCGGCTGCGCGAGACTGGGAGATGCTACTGGCGCCTTCCTGGCCTCAGCTCCACTCCTGCGTTGCCTTTGCACCTAGTCCCCAGGCGTTCTTCTGGACGTCTTAGTTGCCGGTGTGTTGCACACTGCCAAGCGCTCCAGCAGTGAGGGCTCTATTAGAGGCAAAGGGAGGGCAACTGCAAGTTTCCTCTTGCGGTTGCTTGACCGCCCAGACTCAGCACAGCACGGAGAGCCCAAGGCTCACAGGGCCCCTGGCTGGGGTCTGCAGCCCCACACACGCGGAGGCTGACTCGGTGAGCGCCCAGAAGGTGCCTGACAGACGTCATTTCCCTAGTGCTCTCCTCCCCAGCAGAGACGTGTGCAGGTGGTTGGGGCCTGCCCCTGCGTGTCTGGGCTCCCGTCCACAGCCCCAGCTCAGGGAAGCAGCTCCTCAGCCAAGACCTGTAGGAGGCGCGGAGCGCCCCCGCCTGGAAGCTTAGTGCACAGCATGCGGGAAGCGAGCCTCCTTGGGAGAAGAGGAGGCAGCCCAGATGCGTGCGGCTGCAATCACTGCTTTGGTGGAGCCGAGTGCACCTCCAGTAGGGCAGAGCTCCAGCTCTGCTCAGAGGCCCGATCTGGCAGAGTTGCTGGCGTGAGGCTGCTCTGCCCTGGGCGAGACTTGCCCAGACTTGGAGCATGTTAGGCTTCCAGTCCAGAAAGGAGCGGGCTGCGTGAGACTGGGAGATGCTACTGGCGCCTTCCTGGCCTCAGCTCCACTCCTGCCTTGCCTTTGCAGCTAGTCCCCAGGCGTCTTTGTGGAGGGCTTAGTTGCCGGTGGGTTGCACACTGCCAAGCGCTCCAGCAGTGAGGGCTCTATTAGAGGCAATGGGAGGGCAACTGCAGATCTCCTCCAGCGGTTGCTTGATCGCCCAGACTCAGCACAGCACGGAGAGCACAAAGCTCACAGGGCCCCTGGCTGGGGTCTGCAGCCCCACACACGCGGAAACTGACACGGTGAGCGCCCAGAAGGTGCCTGACAGACGTCATTTCCCTAGTGCTCTCCTCCCCAGCAGAGACGTGTGCAGATGCTTGGGGCCTGCCCCTGCGTGTCTGGGCTCCCGTCCACATCCCCAGCTCAGGGAAGCAGCTCCTGAGCCAAGACCTGTGGGAGGCGCAGGGGGCCCTGCCTGGAAGCCTAGTTTACAGCATGCGGGAAGCGAGCCTCCTCGGGAGAAGAGAATGCAGCCCTGCTGCGTGTTGCTGCATTCACTGCCTTGGCGGAGCCGAGTGCGCCTCCAGTACGGCAGAGCTCCAGCTCTGCTCAGAGGCCCGATCTGGCAGAGCTGCTGTCGTGAGACTGCTCTGCCCTGCGCGAGCCTTTCCCAGACTTGCCTCGTGGCTAGGCTTCCAGTCCAGGAAGGAGCAGGCTGCGCGAGACTGGGAGATTCTACTGGTGCCATCCTGGCCTCAGCTCCACTCCTGCCTTGCCTTTGCACCTAGTCCCCAGGCGTTCTTGTGGAGGGCTTAGTTGCCGGTGGGTTGCACACTGCCAAGTGCTCCAGCAATGAGGGCTCTATTAGAGGCAATGGGAGGGCAACTGCAGGGCTCCTCCAGCGGTTGCTTGACCGCCCAGACTCAGCGCAGCACGGAGAGCACAAGGCTCACAGGGCCCCTGGCTAGGGTCTGCAGCCCCACACACGCGGAGTCTAACTCAGTTAGCGCCCAGAAGGTGCCTGACAGACGTCATTTCCCTAGTGCTCTCCTCCCCAGCAGAGACGTGTGCAGGTGGTTGGGGCCTGCCCTTGAGTGTCTGGACTCCCTTCCACAGCCCCAGCTCAGGGAAGCAGCTCCTCAGCTAAGACCTGTAGGAGGCGCGGGGCGCCCCCGCCGGGAAGCCTAGTTTACAGCATGCCGGAAGTGAGCCTCCTCAGTACAAGAGAAGGCAGCCCAGCTGCGTGCGAATGCAATCAGTACTTTGGCGGAGCCGAGTGCCCCTCCAGTACGGCAGAGCTCCAGCTCTGCTCAAAGGTCCGATCTCTCATAGTTGCTGGGGTGAGCCTCCTGTGCCCTGGGCGAGCCTTGCCCAGACTTGCCTCGCGTAGGCTTCCTGTCCAGAAAGGAGCGGGCTGCGCGAGACTGGGAGATGCTACTGGCGCCATCCTGGCCTCAGCTCCACTCCTGCCTTGCATTTGCAGCTATTCCCCAGGCGTTCTTGTGGAGGGCTTAGTTGCCGGTGGGTTGCACACTGCCAAGCGCTCCAGCAGTGAGGGCTCTATTAGAGGCAATGGGAGGGCAACTGCAGGGCTCCTCCAGCGGTTGCTTGACCGCCCAGACTCAGCACAGCACGGAGAGCAAAAGGCTCACAGGGCCCCTGGCTGGGGTCTGCAGCCCCACACTCCGGTGGTGAACTCCGGGAGAGCCCAGAAGGTGCCTGAGAGAAGTCATTTCCCTAGTACTCTCCTTCCCAGCAGAAACGTGTGCAGGTGGTTGGGGCCTGCCCCTGCGTGTCTGGGCTCCCGTCCACAGCCCCAGCTCAGGGAATCAGCTCCTGAGTCAAGACCTTTGGGAGGCGCGGGGGGCCTCGCCTGGAAGCCTAGTTTACAGCATGCGGGAGGCGAGCCTCCTCGGGAGAAGAGAAGGCAGCCCTGCTTTGTGCGGCTGCATTCACTGCTTTGGCGGAGCCGAGTGCGCCTCCAATACGGCAGAGCTCCAGCTCTGCTCAGAGTCCGGATCTGGCAGAGTTGTTGAGTTAGGCTGCTCTTTCCTGGGCGAGCCTTGCCCAGACTTGCCTCGCACATAGGCTTCCAGTCCAGGAAGGAGCGGGCTGCGCGAGACTGGGAGATGCTGCTGGCGCCTTCCTGGCCTCAGCTCCACTCCTGCCTTGCCTTTGCACCTAGTTCCCAGGCGTTCCTGTGGAGGGCTTAGTTGCCGGTGGGTTGCACACTGCCAAGCGCTCCAGCAGTGATGGCTCTATTAGAGGCAATGGGAGGAAACTGCAGGGCTCCTCCAGCGGCTGCTTGACCGCCCAGACTCAGCACAGCACGGAGGCACAAGGCTCACCGGGCCCCTGGCTGGGGTCTGCAGCCCCACACACGCGGAGGCCGAGTCGGTGAGCGCGCAGAAGGTGCCTGACAGACGTCATTTCCCTAGTGCTCTCCTCCCCAGCAGAGACGTGTGCAGGTGGTTGGGGCCTGCCCTTGAGTGTCTGGACTACCTTCCAGAGCCCCAGCTCAGGGAAGCAGCTCCTCAGCTAAGACCTGTAGGAGGCGCGGGGCGCCCCCGCCGGGAAGCCTAGTTTACAGCATGCCGGAAGCGAGCCTCCTCAGTACAAGAGAAGGCAGCCCAGCTGCGTGCGAATGCAATCAGTACTTTGGCGGAGCCGAGTGCCTCTCCAGTACGGCAGAGCTCCAGCTCTGCTCAAAGGTCCGATCTCTCATAGTTGCTGGCGTGAGCCTCCTGTGCCCTGGGCGAGCCTTGCCCAGACTTGCCTCGCGTAGGCTTCCTGTCCAGAAAGGAGCGGGCTGCGCGAGACTGGGAGATGCTACTGGCGCCTTCCAGGCCTCAGCTCCACTCCTGCCTTGCCTTTGCAGCTAGTCCCCAGGCGTTCTTGTGGACGGCTTAGTTGCCGGTGTGTTGCACACTGACCAGCGCTCCAGCAGTGAGGGCTCTATTAGAGGCAAAGGGAGGGCAACTGCAAGTTTCCTCTTGCGGTTGCTTGACCGCCCAGACTCAGCACAGCACGGAGAGCCCAAGGCTCACAGGGCCCCTGGCTGGGGTCTGCAGCCAAACACACGCGGAAACTGACTCGATGAGCGCCCAGAAGGTGCCTGACAGACGTCATTTCCCTAGTGCTCTCCTCCCCAGCAGAGACATGTGCAGGTGGTTGGGCCCTGTCCCTGCGTGTCTGGGCTCCCGTACACATCCCCACCTCAGGGAAGCAGCTCCTCAGCCAAGATCTGTGGGAGGCGCACGGGGCCCCGCCTGGAAGCCCAGTTTAGAGCATGCGGGAAGCGAGCCTCCTTGGGAGAAGGGGAGGCAGCCCAGCTGCGTACGGCTGCAATCACTGCTTTGGCGGTGCCGAGTGCCCCTCCGGTACGGAAGAGCACCAGCTCTGCTCAGAGGCCCGATCTGGCAGAGTTGCTGGCGTGAGGCTGCTCTGCCCTGGGCGAGCCTTGCCCAGACTTGCCTCACGTTAGGCTACCAGTCCAGAAAGGAGTGGGCTGCGCGAGACTGGGAGATGCTACGGGCGCCTTTCTGGCCTCAACTCCACTCCTGCCTTGCCTTTGCACCTAGTCCCCAGGCGTTCTTGTGGAGGGCTTAGTTGCCGGTGGGTTGCACACTGCCAAACGCTCCAGCAGTGTGGGCTCTATTAGAGGCAATGGGAGGGCAACTGCAGGGCTCCTCCAGCGGTTGCTTGACCGCCCAGACTCAGCACAGCACGGAGAGCACAAGGCTCACAGGGCCCCTGGCTGGGGTCTGCAGCCCCACACACCGGAGCTGAACTCCGGGAGCGCCCAGAAGGTGCCAGACAGACGTCATTTTCCTAGTGCTCTCCTCCCCAGCAGAGACGTGTGCAGGTGGTTGGGGCCTGCCCTTGAGTGTCTGGACTCCCTTCCACAGCCCCAGCTCAGGGAAGCAGCTCCTCAGCTAAGACCTGTAGGAGGCGCGGGGCGCCCCCGCCGGGAAGCCTAGTTTACAGCATGCCGGAAGTGAGCCTCCTCAGTACAAGAGAAGGCAGCCCAGCTGCGTGCGAATGCAATCAGTACTTTGGCGGAGCCGAGTGCCCCTCCAGTACGGCAAAGCTACAGCTCTGCTCAAAGGTCCGATCTCTCATAGTTGCTGGCGTGAGCCTCCTGTGCCCTGGGCGAGCCTTGCCCAGACTTGCCTCGCGTAGGCTTCCTGTCCAGAAAGGAGCGGGCTGCGCGAGACTGGGAGATGCTACTGGCGCCATCCTGGCCTCAGCTCCACTCCTGCGTTGCATTTGCAGCTAGTCCCCAGGCGTTCTTGTGGAGGGCTTAGTTGCCGGTGGGTTGCACACTGCCAAGCGCTCCAGCAGTGAGGGCTCTATTAGAGGCAATGGGAGGGCAACTGCAGGGCTCCTCCAGCGGTTGCTTGACCGCCCAGACTCAGCACAGCACGGAGAGCAAAAGGCTCACAGGGCCCCTGGCTGGGGTCTGCAGCCCCACACTCCGGAGGTGAACTCCGGGAGAGCCCAGAAGGAGCCTGAGAGACGTCATTTCCCTAGTACTCTCCTTCCCAGCAGAAACGTGTGCAGGTGGTTGGGGCCTGCCCCTGCGTGTCTGGGCTCCCGTCCACAGCCCCAGCTCAGGGAAGCAGCTCCTGAGTCAAGACCTTTGGGAGGCGCGGGGGGCCTCGCCTGGAAGCCTAGTTTACAGCATGCGGGAAGCGAGCCTCCTCGGGAGAAGAGAAGGCAGCCCTGCTTTGTGCGGCTGCATTCACTGCTTTGGCGGAGCCGAGTGCGCCTCCAATACGGCAGAGCTCCAGCTCTGCTCAGAGTCCGGATCTGGCAGAGTTGCTTGAGTTAGGCTGCTTTTTCCTGGGCGAGCCTTGCCCAGACTTGCCTCGCACATAGGCTTCCAGTCCAGGAAGGAGCGGGCTGCGCGAGACTGGGAGATGCTGCTGGCGCCTTCCTGGCCTCAGCTCCACTCCTGCCTGCCTTTGCACCTAGTTCCCAGGCGTTCCTGTGGAGGGCTTAGTTGCCGGTGGGTTGCACACTGCCAAGCGCTCCAGCAGTGAGGGCTCTATTAGAGGCAATGGGAGGGCAACTGCAGGGCTCCTCCAGCGGCTGCTTGACCGCCCAGACTCAGCACAGCACGGGGGCACAAGGCTCACAGGGCCCCTGGCTGGGGTCTGCAGCCCCACACACGCGGAGGCTGACTCGGTGAGCGCCCAGAATGTGCCTGACAGACGTCATTTCCCTAGTGCTCTCCTCCACAGCAGAGACGTGTGCAGGTGGTTGGGGCCTGCCCCTGCGTGTCTGGGAACCCGTCCACAGCCCCACCTCAGGGAAGCAGCTCCTCAGCCAAGACCTGTGGGAGGTGCAGGGGGCCCCGCCTGGAAGCCTAGTTTACAGCATGCAGGAAGCGAGTCTCCTCGGGAGAAGAGGAGTCAGCCCAGCTGCTTGTGGCTGCAATCACTGCTTTGGCGGAGCCGAGTGCCCCTCCAGTACGGCAGAGCTCCAGCTCTGCTCAGAGGCCCTATCTGGCAGAGTTGCTGGCGTGAGGCTGCTCTGCCCAGGGCGAGCTTTGCCCAATCTTGCCTCGCGGCTAGGCTTCCAGTCCAGGAAGAAGCAGGCTGCGCGAGACTGGGAGATGCTCCTGGCGCCTTCCTGGCCTCAGCTCCAGTCTTGCCTTGCCTTTGCACCTAGTTCCCAGGCGTTCTTGTGGAGGGCTTAGTTGCCGGTGGGTTGCACACTGCCAAGCGCTCCATCAGTGAGGGCTCTATCAGAGGCAAAGGGAGGGCTACTGCAAGTCGCCTCTTTCGTTTGCTTGACCGCCCAGACTCAGCACAGCACGGAAAGCACAAGGCTCACAGGGCCCCTGGCTGGGGTCTGCAGCCCCACACACCGGAGGCGAACTCCGGGAGCACCCAGAAGGTGCCTGACAGACGTCATTTCCCTAGTGCTCTCCTCCCCAGCAGAGACGTGTGCAGGTGCTTGGGGCCTGCCCCTGCGTCTCTGGGCTCCCGTCCACAGCCCCAGCTCAGGGAACCAGCTCCTGAGCCAAGACCTGTGGGAGGCGCAGGGGCCCTTACTGGAAGCCTAGTTTACAGCATGCGGGAAGCGGGCCTACTCGGGAGAAAAGAAGGCAGCCCTGCTGCGTGTGGCTGCATTCACTGCTTTGGCGGAGCCGAGTGCGCCTCCAGTACGGCAGAGCTCCAGCTCTGCTCAGAGGCCCGATCTGGCAGAGCTGCTGGGGTGAGGCTGCTCTGCCCTGGGCGAGCCTTGCCCAGACTTGCCTCGCGGCTAGGCTTCCAGTCCAGTAAGGAGCAGGCTGCGCGAGACTGGGAGATGCTACTGGCGCCATCCTGGCCTCAGCTCCACTCCTGCCTTGCCTTTGCACCTAGTCCCCAGGCGTTCTTGTGGAGGGCTTAGTTGCCGGTGGGTTGCACACTGCCAAGCGATCCAGCAGTGAGGGCTCTATTAGAGGCAATGGGAGGGCAACTGCAGGGCTCCTCCAGCGGTTGCTTGACCGCCAAGACTCAGCACAGAACGGAGAGCATAAGGTTCACAGGGCCCCTGGCTGGAGTCTGCAGCCCCACACATGCGGAGGCTAACTCAGTTAGCGCCCAGAAGGTGCCTGACAGACGTCATTTCCCTAGTGCTCTCCTCCCCAGCAGAGACGTGTGTAGGTGGTTGGGGCCTGCCCCTGCGTGTCTGGGCTCCAGTCCACAGCCCCAGCTCAGGGAAGCAGCTCCTGAGCCAAGACCTGTGGGAGGCGCAGGGGGCAACGCCTGGAAGCCTAGTTTACAGCATGCGGGAAGCGAGACTCCTCGGGAGAAGAGGTGCCAGCCCAGCTGCGTGCGGCTGCAATCAATACTTTGGCGGAGCCGAGTGCCCCTCCAGTACGGCAGTGCTCCAGCTCTGCTCAGAGGGACGATCTGGCAGAGTTGCTTGCGTGAGGCTGCTCTGCCCTGGGCGAGCCTTGCCCAGACTTGCCTCGCGGCTAGGCTTCCAGTCCAGGAAGGAGCAGGCTGCGTGAGACTGGGAGATGCTACTGGCGCCTTCCTGGCCTCAGAACCACTCCTGCCTTGCCTTTGCACCTAGTCCCCAGGCGTTCTTGTGGAGGGCTTAGTTGCCGGTGGGTTGCACACTGCCAAGCGCTCCAGCAGTGAGGGCTCTATTAGAGGCAATGGGAGGGCAACTGCAGGGCTCCTCCAGCGGTTGCTTGACCGCCCAGACAGCACAGCACGGAGAGCCAAAGTCTCACAGGGCCCCTGGCTGGGGTCTGCAGCCCCACACAACGGAGGGGAATTCCGGGAGTGCCCAGAAGGTGCCAGACAGACGTCATTTTCCTAGTGCTCTCCTCCCCAGCAGAGACGTGTGCAGGGGGTTGGGGCCTGCCCTTGAGTGTCTGGACTCCCTTCCACAGCCCCAGCTCAGGGAAGCAGCTCCTCAGCTAAGACCTGTAGGAGGCGCGGTGCGCCCCCGCCGGGTAGCCTAGTTTACAGCATGCCGGAAGCGAGCCTCCTCAGTACAAGAGAAGGTAGCCCAGCTGCGTGCGAAGGCAATCAGTACTTTGGCGGAGCTGAGTGCCCCTCCAGTACGGCAGAGCTCCAGCTCTGCTCAAAGTTCCGATCTCTCATAGTTGCTGGCGTGAGCCTCCTGTGCCCTGGGCGAGCCTTGCCCGGACTTGCCTCGCGTAGGCTTCCTGTCCAGAAAGGAGCGGGCTGCGCGAGACTGGGAGATGCTACTGGCGCCTTCCTGGCCTCAGTTCCACTCCTGCCTTGCATTTGCAGCTAGTCCCCAGGCGTTCTTGTGGAGGGCTTAGTTGCCGGTGGGTTGCACACTGCCAAGCGCCCCAGCAGTGAGGGCTCTATTAGAGGCAATGGGAGGGCAACTGCAGGGCTCCTCCAGCGGTTGCTTGACCGCCCAGACTCAGCACAGCACGGAGAGCATAAGGTTCACAGGGCCCCTGGCTGGGGTCTGCAGCCCCACACACGCGGAGGCTAACTCAGTTAGCGCCCAGAAGGTGCCTGACAGACGTCATTTCCCTAGTGCTCTCCTCCCCAGCAGAGACGTGTGTAGATGGTTGGGGCCTGCCCCTGCGTGTCTGGGCTCCAGTCCACAGCCCCAGCTCAGGGAAGCAGCTCCTGAGCCAAGACCTGTGGGAGGCGCAGGGGGCAACGCCTGGAAGCCTAGTTTACAGCATGCGGGAAGCGAGACTCCTCGGGAGAAGCGGAGCCAGCCCAGCTGGGTGCGGCTGCAATCAATACTTTGGCGGAGCCGAGTGCCCCTCCAGTACGGCAGTGCTCCAGCTCTGCTCAGAGGCCCGATCTGGCAGAGTTGCTTGCGTGAGGCTGCTCTGCCCTGGGCGAGCCTTGCCCAGACTTTCCTTGCGGCTAGGCTTCCAGTCCAGGAAGGAGCAGGCTGCGTGAGACTGGGAGATGCTACTGGCGCCTTCCTGGCCTCAGAACCACTCCTGCCTTGCCTTTGCACCTAGTCCCCAGGCGTTCTTGTGGAGGGCTTCGTTGCCGGTGGGTTGCACACTGCCAAGCGCTCCAGCAGTGAGGGCTCTATTAGAGGCAATGGGAGGGCAACTGCAGGGCTCCTCCAGCGGTTGCTTGACCGCCCAGACTCAGCACAGCACGGAGAGCAAAAGGCTCACAGGGCCCCTGGCTGGGGTCTGCAGCCCCACACTCCGGAGGTGAACTCCGGGAGAGCCCAGAAGGAGCCTGAGAGACGTCATTTCCCTAGTACTCTCCTTCCCAGCAGAAACGTGTGCAGGTGGTTGGGGCCTGCCCCTGCGTGTCTGGGCTCCCGTCCACAGCCCCAGCTCAGGGAAGCAGCTCCTGAGTCAAGACCTTTGGGAGGCGCGGGGGGCCTCGCCTGGAAGCCTAGTTTACAGCATGCGGGAAGCGAGCCTCCTCGGGAGAAGAGAAGGCAGCCCTGCTTTGTGCGGCTGCATTCACTGCTTTGGCGGAGCCGAGTGCGCCTCCAATACGGCAGAGCTCCAGCTCTGCTCAGAGTCCGGATCTGGCAGAGTTGCTTGAGTTAGGCTGCTTTTTCCTGGGCGAGCCTTGCCCAGACTTGCCTCGCACATAGGCTTCCAGTCCAGGAAGGAGCGGGCTGCGCGAGACTGGGAGATGCTGCTGGCGCCTTCCTGGCCTCAGCTCCACTCCTGCCTGCCTTTGCACCTAGTTCCCAGGCGTTCCTGTGGAGGGCTTAGTTGCCGGTGGGTTGCACACTGCCAAGCGCTCCAGCAGTGAGGGCTCTATTAGAGGCAATGGGAGGGCAACTGCAGGGCTCCTCCAGCGGCTGCTTGACCGCCCAGACTCAGCACAGCACGGGGGCACAAGGCTCACAGGGCCCCTGGCTGGGGTCTGCAGCCCCACACACGCGGAGGCTGACTCGGTGAGCGCCCAGAATGTGCCTGACAGACGTCATTTCCCTAGTGCTCTCCTCCACAGCAGAGACGTGTGCAGGTGGTTGGGGCCTGCCCCTGCGTGTCTGGGAACCCGTCCACAGCCCCACCTCAGGGAAGCAGCTCCTCAGCCAAGACCTGTGGGAGGTGCAGGCGGCCCCGCCTGGAAGCCTAGTTTACAGCATGCAGGAAGCGAGTCTCCTCGGGAGAAGAGGAGTCAGCCCAGCTGCTTGTGGCTGCAATCACTGCTTTGGCGGAGCCGAGTGCCCCTCCAGTACGGCAGAGCTCCAGCTCTGCTCAGAGGCCCTATCTGGCAGAGTTGCTGGCGTGAGGCTGCTCTGCCCAGGGCGAGCTTTGCCCAATCTTGCCTCGCGGCTAGGCTTCCAGTCCAGGAAGAAGCAGGCTGCGCGAGACTGGGAGATGCTCCTGGCGCCTTCCTGGCCTCAGCTCCAGTCTTGCCTTGCCTTTGCACCTAGTTCCCAGGCGTTCTTGTGGAGGGCTTAGTTGCCGGTGGGTTGCACACTGCCAAGCGCTCCATCAGTGAGGGCTCTATCAGAGGCAAAGGGAGGGCTACTGCAAGTCGCCTCTTTCGTTTGCTTGACCGCCCAGACTCAGCACAGCACGGAAAGCACAAGGCTCACAGGGCCCCTGGCTGAGGTCTGCAGCCCCACACACCGGAGGCGAACTCCGGGAGCACCCAGAAGGTGCCTGACAGACGTCATTTCCCTAGTGCTCTCCTCCCCAGCAGAGACGTGTGCAGGTGCTTGGGGCCTGCCCCTGCGTCTCTGGGCTCCCGTCCACAGCCCCAGCTCAGGGAACCAGCTCCTGAGCCAAGACCTGTGGGAGGCGCAGGGGCCCTTACTGGAAGCCTAGTTTACAGCATGCGGGAAGCGGGCCTACTCGGGAGAAAAGAAGGCAGCCCTGCTGCGTGTGGCTGCATTCACTGCTTTGGCGGAGCCGAGTGCGCCTCCAGTACGGCAGAGCTCCAGCTCTGCTCAGAGGCCCGATCTGGCAGAGCTGCTGGGGTGAGGCTGCTCTGCCCTGGGCGAGCCTTGCCCAGACTTGCCTCGCGGCTAGGCTTCCAGTCCAGTAAGGAGCAGGCTGCGCGAGACTGGGAGATGCTACTGGCGCCATCCTGGCCTCAGCTCCACTCCTGCCTTGCCTTTGCACCTAGTCCCCAGGCGTTCTTGTGGAGGGCTTAGTTGCCGGTGGGTTGCACACTGCCAAGCGCTCCAGCAGTGAGGGCTCTATTAGAGGCAATGGGAGGGCAACTGCAGGGCTCCTCCAGCGGTTGCTTGACCGCCAAGACTCAGCACAGAACGGAGAGCATAAGGTTCACAGGGCCCCTGGCTGGGGTCTGCAGCCCCACACATGCGGAGGCTAACTCAGTTAGCGCCCAGAAGGTGCCTGACAGACGTCATTTCCCTAGTGCTCTCCTCCCCAGCAGAGACGTGTGTAGGTGGTTGGGGCCTGCCCCTGCGTGTCTGGGCTCCAGTCCACAGCCCCAGCTCAGGGAAGCAGCTCCTGAGCCAAGACCTGTGGGAGGCGCAGGGGGCAACGCCTGGAAGCCTAGTTTACAGCATGCGGGAAGCGAGACTCCTCGGGAGAAGAGGTGCCAGCCCAGCTGCGTGCGGCTGCAATCAATACTTTGGCGGAGCCGAGTGCCCCTCCAGTACGGCAGTGCTCCAGCTCTGCTCAGAGGGACGATCTGGCAGAGTTGCTTGCGTGAGGCTGCTCTGCCCTGGGCGATCCTTGCCCAGACTTGCCTCGCGGCTAGGCTTCCAGTCCAGGAAGGAGCAGGCTGCGTGAGACTGGGAGATGCTACTGGCGCCTTCCTGGCCTCAGAACCACTCCTGCCTTGCCTTTGCACCTAGTCCCCAGGCGTTCTTGTGGAGGGCTTAGTTGCCGGTGGGTTGCACACTGCCAAGCGCTCCAGCAGTGAGGGCTCTATTAGAGGCAATGGGAGGTCAACTGCAGGGCTCCTCCAGCGGTTGCTTGACCGCCCAGACAGCACAGCACGGAGAGCCAAAGTCTCACAGGGCCCCTGGCTGGGGTCTGCAGCCCCACACAACGGAGGGGAATTCCGGGAGTGCCCAGAAGGTGCCAGACAGACGTCATTTTCCTAGTGCTCTCCTCCCCAGCAGAGACGTGTGCAGGGGGTTGGGGCCTGCCCTTGAGTGTCTGGACTCCCTTCCACAGCCCCAGCTCAGGGAAGCAGCTCCTCAGCTAAGACCTGTAGGAGGCGCGGTGCGCCCCCGCCGGGTAGCCTAGTTTACAGCATGCCGGAAGCGAGCCTCCTCAGTACAAGAGAAGGTAGCCCAGCTGCGTGCGAAGGCAATCAGTACTTTGGCGGAGCCGAGTGCCCCTCCAGTACGGCAGAGCTCCAGCTCTGCTCAAAGTTCCGATCTCTCATAGTTGCTGGCGTGAGCCTCCTGTGCCCTGGGCGAGCCTTGCCCAGACTTGCCTCGCGTAGGCTTCCTGTCCAGAAAGGAGCGGGCTGCGCGAGACTGGGAGATGCTACTGGCGCCTTCCTGGCCTCAGTTCCACTCCTGCCTTGCATTTGCAGCTAGTCCCCAGGCGTTCTTGTGGAGGGCTTAGTTGCCGGTGGGTTGCACACTGCCAAGCGCCCCAGCAGTGAGGGCTCTATTAGAGGCAATGGGAGGGCAACTGCAGGGCTCCTCCAGCGGTTGCTTGACCGCCCAGACTCAGCACAGCACGGAGAGCATAAGGTTCACAGGGCCCCTGGCTGGGGTCTGCAGCCCCACACACGCGGAGGCTAACTCAGTTAGCGCCCAGAAGGTGCCTGACAGACGTCATTTCCCTAGTGCTCTCCTCCCCAGCAGAGACGTGTGTAGATGGTTGGGGCCTGCCCCTGCGTGTCTGGGCTCCAGTCCACAGTCCCAGCTCAGGGAAGCAGCTCCTGAGCCAAGACCTGTGGGAGGCGCAGGGGGCCCCGCCTGGAAGCCTAGTTAACAGAATGCGGGAAGCGAGCCTCCTCAGGAGAAGAGAAGGCAAGCCGGCTGCGTGCGGCTGCATTCACTGCTTTGGCGGAGCCGAGTGCGCTTCCAGTACGGCAGAGCTCCAGGACTGCTCAGAGCCCCGATTTGGCAGAGTTGCTGGCGTGAGGCTGCTCTGCCCTGGGGGAGCCTTGCCCAGACTTGCCTCGCACATAGGCTTCCACTCCAGAAAGGAGCAGGCTGCGCGAGACTGGGAGATGCTACTGGCGCCTTCCTGGCCTCAGCTCCACTCCTGCCTTGCCTTTGCACCTAGTCCCCAGGCGTTCTTGTGGAGCGCTTAGTTGCCGGTGGGTGGCACACTGCCAAGCGCTCCAGCAGTGAGGGCTCTATTAGAGGCAATGTGAGGGCAACTGCAGGGCTCCTCCGGAGGTTGCTTTACCGCCTCGACTCAGCACAGCACAGAGAGCACAAGGCTCACAGGGCCCCTGGCTGGGGTCTGCAGCCCCACACACACGGAGTCTAACTCAGTTAGCGCCCAGAAGGTGCCTGACAGACGTCATTTCCCTAGTGCTCTCCTCCCCAGCAGAGACGTGTGTAGGTGGTTGGGGCCTGACCCTGCGTGTCTGGGCTCCAGTCCACAGCCCCAACTCAGGGAAGCAGCTCCTGAGCCACGACCTGTGGGAGCCGCAGGGGGTCCCTCCTGGAAGCCTAGTTTACAGCATGCGGGAAGCCAGCCTCCTCGGGAGAAGAGAAGGCAGCCCTGCTGTGTGCGGCTGCATTCACTGCTTTGGCGGAGCCGAGTGCACCTCCAGTACGGCAGAGCTCCAGCTCTGCTCAGAGTCCGGATTTGGCAGAGTTGCTTGCGTTAGGCTGCTCTGTCCTGGGCGAGCCTTGCCCAGACTTGCCTCGCACATAGGCTTCCAGTCCAGGAAGGAGCGGGCTGCGCGAGACTGGGAGATGCTGCTGGCGCCTTCCTGGCCTCAGCTCCACTCCTGCCTTGCCTTTGCACCTAGTTCCCAGGCGTTCCTGTGGAGGGCTTAGTTGCCGGTGGGTTGCACACTGCCAAGCGCTCCAGCAGTGAGGGCTCTATTAGAGGCAATGGGAGGGCAACTGCAGGGCTCCTCCAGCGGCTGCTTGACCGCCCAGACTCAGCACAGCACGAAGAGCACAAGGCTCACAGGGCCCCTGGCTGGGGTCTGCAGCCCCACACACCGGAGGGGAATTCCGGGAGCGCCCAGAAGGTGCCAGACAGACGTCATTTTCCTACTGCTCTCCTCCCCAGCAGAGACGTGTGCAGGTGGTTGGTGCCTGCCCTTGAGTGTCTGGACTCCCTTCCACAGCCCCAGCTCAGGGAAGCAGCTCCTCAGCTAAGACCTGTAGGAGGCGCGGGGCGCCCACGCCGGGAAGCCTAGTTTACAGCATGCGGGAAGCGAGCCTCCTCAGTACAAGAGAAGGCAGCCGAGCTGCGTGCGGCTGCAATCAGTACTTTGGCGGAGCCGAGTGCCCCTCCAGTACGGTAGAGCTCCAGCTCTGCTCAGAGGCCCGATCTGGCAGAGTTGCTGGCGTGAGGCTGCTCTGCCCTGGGCGAGCCTTGCCCAGACTTGCCTCGCGGCTAGGCTTCTAGTCCAGAAAGGAGCGGGCTGTGCGAGACTGGGAGATGCTACTGGCGCCTTCCTGGCCTCAGCTCCACTCCTGCCTTGCCCTTGCACCTAGTCCCCAGGATTTCTTGTGGAGGGCTTAGTTGCCAGTGGGTTGCACACTGCCAAGCGCACCAGCATGAGGGCTCTATTAGAGGCAATGTGAGGGCAACTGGAAATGTATTCTTACGGTTACTTGACCGCCCAGACTCAGCACATCACGGAGAACACAAGGCACACAGGGCCCCTGGCTGGGGTCTGCAGCCCCAAACACGCGGAGGCTGACTCGGTGAGCGCCCAAAAGGTGCCTGACAGACGTCATTTCCCTAGTGCTCTCCTCCCCAGCAGAGACGTGTGCAGGTGGTTGGGGCCTGCCCCTGCGTGTCTGGGCTTCCAAACACAGCCCCAGCTCAGGGAAGCAGCTCCTCAGCCAAGTCCTGTAGGAGGCGTGGGGCGCCCCCGCCTGGAAGCCTAGTGCACAGCATGCGGGAAGCGAGCCTCTTCAGGAGAAGAGAAGGCAGCCCTGCTGTGTGCAGCTGCGTTCACTGCTTTGCCGAGCCGAGTTCGCCTCCAGTACGGCAGAGCTCCAGCTCTGCTCAGAGGCCCGATCTGGCAGAGTTGCTGGCGTGAGTCTGCTCTGCCCTGGGCGAGCCTTGCCCAGACTTGCTGCGGCTAGGCTTCCAGTCCAGAACGGAGCGGGCTGCGCGAGACTGGGAGATGCTACTGGCGCCTTCCTGGCCTCAGCTCCACTCCTGCCTTGCCTTTGCAGCTAGTCCCCAGGCGTTCTTGTGGAGGGCTTAGTTGCCGGTGGGTTGCACACTGCCAAGCGCTCCAGCAGTGAGGGCTCTATTAGAGGCAATGGGAGGGCAACTGCAGGGCTCCTCCAGCGGTTGCTTGACCGCCCAGACTCAGCACAGCACGGAGAGCACAAGGCTCACAGGGCCCCTGGCTGGGGTCTGCAGCCCCACACACGCGGAGGCTGACTCGGTGAGCGCCCAGAAGGTGCTGACCGACGTCATTTCCCTAGTGCTCTCCTCCCCAGCATAAACGTGTGCAGGTAGTTTGGGCCTGCCCCTGCGTGTCTGGGCTTCCGAACACAGCCCCAGCTCAGGGAAGCAGCTCCTCAGCCAAGACCTGTAGGATGCGTGGGGCGCCCCCGCCTGGAAGCCTAGTTTACAGCATGCGGGAAGCGAGCCTACTCTGGAGAAGAGGAGGCAGCCCTGCTGTGTGCGGCTGCATTCACTGCTTTGGCGGAGCCGAGTGCGCCTCCAGGACGGCTGAGATCCAGCTCTGCTCAGAGACCCGATCTGGCAGAGTTGCTGGCCTGAGGCTGCTCTGCCCTGGGCGAGCCTTGCCCAGACATCGCTCGCGGTAGGCTTCCAGTCCAGGAAGGAGCAGGCTGCGCGAGACTGGGAAATGCTACTGGCGCCTTCCTGGCCTCAGCTCCACTCCTGCCTTGCCTTTGCACCTAGTCCCCAGGCGTTCCTGTGGAGGGCTTAGTTGCAGGTGGGTTGCACACTGCCAAGCGCTCCAGCAGTGAGGGCTCTATTAGAGGTAATCGGAGGGCAACTTCAGGGCTCCTCCAGCGGTTGCTTGACCGACCAGACTCAGTACAGCACGGAGAGCACAAGGCTCACAGGGCCCCTGGCTGGGGTCTGCAGCCCCACACACGCGGAGGCTGACTCGGTGAGCGCCCAGAAGGTGCCTGACAGACGTCATTTCCCTAGTGCTCTCCTCCCCAGCAGAGACGTGTGCAGGTGGTTTGGGCCTGCCCCTGCGTGTCTGGGCTCCCGACCACAGCCCCAGCTCAGGGAACCAGCTCCTCAGCCAAGACCTGTAGGAGGCGCGGAGCGCCCCCGCCTGGAAGCCTAGTGCACAGCATGCGGGAAGCGAGCCTCCTTGGGAGAGGTGGAGGCATCCCAGACCCGTGAGGCTGCAATCACTCCTTGGGCGGAGCCGAGTGCGCTTCCACTACGTCAGAGTTCCAGCTCTGCTCAGAGGCCCGATCTGGCAGAGTGCTTGCGTGAGGCTGCTCTGCTCTCAGCGAGCCTTGCCCAGACTTGCCTCGCGGCTAGGCTTCCAGTCCAGAACGGAGCGGGCTGCGTGAGACTGGGAGATGCTACTGGCGCCTTCCTGGCCTCAGCTCCACTTCTGCCTTGCCTTTGCACCTAGTCCCCAGGCATTCTTGTGGAGGGCTTAGTTGCCGGTGGGTTGCACACTGCCAAGCGCTCCAGCTTGAGGGCTCTATTAGAGGCAAAGTGAGGGCAACTGGAAGTCTATTCTTACGGTTGCTTGACCGCCCAGACTCAGCACAGCACGGAGAGCACAAGGCTCACAGGGCCCCTGGCTGGGGTCTGCAGCCCCATACACGCGGAGGCTGACTCGGTGAGCGCCCAGAAGGTGCCTGACAAACGTCATTTCCCTAGTGCTCTCCTCCCCAGCAGAGACGTGTGCAGGTGCTTGGGGCCTGCCCCTGCGTGTCTGGGCTCCCGTCCACAGCCCCGGCTTAGGGAAGCAGCTCCTAAGCCAAGACATGTGGGATGCGCACGGGGCCCCGCCTGGAAGCCTAGTTTACAGCATGCGGGGAGCGAGCCTCCTCGGGAGAAGAGAAGGCAGCCCTGCTCTGTGTTGCGGCATTCACTGCTTTGGCGGAGCCAAGTGCGCCTCCAGTACTGCAGAGCTCCAGCTCTGCTCAGAGTCCCGATCTGGAAGAGTTGCTGGCGTGAGGTTGCTCTACCCTGGGCGAGCCTTTCCCAGACTTGCCTCGCGGATAGGCTTCCAGTCCAGGAAGGAGCAGGCTGCGCGAGACTGGGAGATGCTACTGGCGCCTTCCTGGCCTCAGCTCCACTCCTGCCTTGCCTTTGCACCTAGTCCCCAGGCGTTCTTGTGGAGGGCTTAGTTGCTGGTGGGTTGCACACTGCCAAGCGCTCCAGGTTGAGGGCTCTAGTAGAGGCAAAGTGAGGGCAACTGGAAGTCTATTCTTACGGTTGCTTGACCGCCCAGACTCAGCACAGCACGGAGAGCACAAGGCTCACAGGGCCCCTGGCTGGGGTCTGCAGCCCCACACACGCGGAGGCTGACTCGGTGAGCGCCCAGAAGGTGCCTGACAGACGTCATTTCCCTAGTGCTCTCCTCCCCAGCAGAGACGTGTGCAGGTGGTTGGGGCCTGCCCTTGAGGGTCTGGACTCCCTTCCACAGCCCCATCTCAGGGAAGCAGCTCCTCAGCTAAGACCTGTAGGAGGCGCGGGGCGCTCCCGCCGGGAAGCCTAGTTTACAGCATGCCGGAAGCGATCCTCCTCAGTACAAGAGAAGGCAGCCCAGCTGCGTGCGGATGCAATCAGTACTTTGGCGGAGCCGAGTGCCCCTCCAGTAGGGCAGAGCTCCAGCTCTGCTCAAAGGCCCGATCTCTCATAGATGCTGGCGTGAGCCTCCTGTGCCCTGGGCAAGACTTGCCCAGACTTGCCTCGCGTTAGGCTTCCAGTACAGAAAGGAGCAGGCTGCGCGAGACTGGGAGATGCTACTGGCGCCTTCCTGGCCTCAGCTCCACTCCTGCCTTGCCTTTGCAGCTAGTCCCCAGGCGTTCTTGTGGAGGGCTTAGTTGCCGGTGGGTTGCATACTGCCAAGCGCTCCAGCAGTGAGGGCTCTATCAGAGGTAAAGGGAGGGCTACTGTAAGTCGCCTCTTCCGTTTGCTTGACTGTCCAGACTCAGCACAGCACGGAAAGCACAAGGCTCACAGGGCCCCTGGCTGGGGTCTGCAGCCCCACACACTGGAGGCGAACTCCGGGAGCGTCCAGAAGGTGCCTGAAAGACGTCATTTCCCTAGTGCTCTCCTCCCCAGCAGAGACATGTGCAGGTGGTTGGGGCCTGCCCCTGCGTGTCTGGGCTCCCGTCCACAGCCCCAGCTCAGGGAAGGAGCTCCTGAGCCAAGACCTGTGGGAGGCGCAGGGGGCCCCGCCTGGAAGCCTAGTTTACAGCATGCGGGAAGCGAGCCTCCTCGGGAGAAGAGAAGGCAGCCCGGCTGCGTGCGGCTGCATTCACTGCTTGGGCGGAGCCGAGTGCTCTTCCAGTACGGCAGAGCTCCAGCACTGCTCAGAGGCCCGATCTGGCAGAGTTGCTGGCGTGAGGCCGCTCTGCCCTGGGCGAGCCTTGCCCAGACTTGCCTCGCACATAGGCTTCCAGTCCAGAAAGGAGCAGGCTGCGCGAGACTGGGAGATGCTACTGGCGCCTTCCTGGCCTCAGCTCCACTCCTTCCTTGCCTTTGCACCTAGTCCCCAGACGTTCTTGTGGAGGGCTTAGTTGCCGGTGGGTTGCACACTGCCAAGCGCTCCAGCAGTGAGGGCTCTATTAGAGGCAATGGGAGGGCAACTGCAGGGCTCCTCCAGCGGTTGCTTGACCGCCCAGACAGCACAGCACGGAGAGCCCAAGGCTCACAGGGCCCCTGGCTGGGGTCTGCAGCCCCACACACCGGAGGGGAATTCCGGGAGCCCCCAGAAGGTGCCAGACAGACGTCATTTTCCTAGTGCTCTCCTCCCCAGCAGAGACGTGTGCAGGTGGTTGGGGCCTGCCCTTGAGTTTCTGGACTCCCTTCCACAGCCCCAGCTCAGGGAAGCAGTTCCTCAGCTAAGACCTGTAGGAGGCGTGGGGCGCCCCCGCCGGGAAGCCTAGTTTACAGCATGCCAGAAGCGAGCCTCCTCAGTACAAGAGAAGGCAGCCCAGCTGCGTGCGATTGCAATCAGTACTTTGGCGGAGCCGAGTGCGCCTCCAGTACGGCAGAGCTCCAGCTCTGCTCAGAGGCCCGATCTGGCAGAGTTGCTGGCGTTAGGCTGCTCTGTCCTGGGCGAACTTGCCCAGAATTGCCTCGCACATAGGCTTCCAGTCCAGGAAGGAGCGGGCTGCGCGAGACTGGGAGATGCTGCTGGCGCCTTCCTGGCCTCAGCTCCACTCCTGCCTTGCCTTTGCACCTAGTCCCCAGGCGTTCTTGTGAAAGGCTTAGTTGCCGGTGGGTTGCACACTGCCAAGCGCTCCAGCAGTGAAGGCTCTATTAGAGGCAAAGGGAGGGCAGCTTCAAGTTTCCTTGTGCGGTTGCTTGACCGCCCAGACTCAGCACAGCACGGAGAGCACAAGGCTCACAGGGCCCCTGGCTGGGGTCTGCAGCCCCACACACGCGGAGGCCGAGTCGGTGAGCGCGCCGAAGGTGCCTGACAGACGTCATTTCCCTAGTGCTCTCCTCCCCAGCAGAGACGTGTGCAGGTGGCTGGGGCCTGCCCCTGCGTGTCTGGGCTCCTGTCCACAGCCCCAGCTCAGGGAAGCAGCTCCTGAGCCAAGACCTGTGGGAGGCGCAGGGGGCCCCGCCTGGAAGCCTAGTTTACAGCATGCGGGAAGCGAGACTCCTCGGGAGAAGAGGAGCCAGCCCAGCTGCGTGCGGCTGCAATCAATACTTTGGCGGAGCCGAGTGCCCCTCCAGTACGGCAGTGCTCCAGCTCTGCTCAGAGGCCCGATCTGGCAGAGTTGCTTGCGTGAGGCTGCTCTGCCCTGGGCGAGCCTTGCCCAGACTTGCCTCGCGGCTAGGCTTCCAGTCCAGGAAGGAGCAGGCTGCGTGAGACTGGGAGATGCTACTGGCGCCTTCCTGGCCTCAGCTCCACTCCTGCCTTGCCTTTGCACCTAGTCCCCAGGCGTTCTTGTGAGGGCTTAGTTGCCGGTGGGTTGCACACTGCCTAGCGCTCCAGCAGTGAGGGCTCTATTAGAGGCAATGGAAGGGCAACTGCAGGACTCCTCCAGCGGTTTCTTGACCGCCCAGACAGCACAGCACGGAGAGCCCAAGGCTCACAGGGCCCCTGGCTGGGGTCTGCCGCCCCATACACCGGAGGGGAATTCCGGGAGCGCCCAGAAGGTGCCAGACAGACGTCATTTTCCTAGTGCTCTCCTCCCCAGCAGAGACGTGTGCAGGTGGTTGGGGCCTGCCCTTGTGTGTCTGGACTCCCTTCCACAGCCCCAGCTCAGGGAAGCAGCTCCTCAGCTAAGACCTGTAGGAGGCGCGGGGCGCCCCCGCCGGGAAGCCTAGTTTACAGCATGCCGGAAGCGAGCCTCCTCAGTACAAGAGAAGGCAGCCCAGCTGCGTGCGAAGGCAATCAGTACTTTGGCGGAGCCGAGTGCCCCTCCAGTACGGCAGAGCTCCAGCTCTGCTCAAAGGTCCGATCTCTCATAGTTGCTGGCGTGAACCTCCTGTGCCCTGGGCGAGCCTTGCCAAGACTTGCCTCGCGTAGGCTTCCTGTCCAGAAAGGAGCGGGCTGCGCGAGACTGGGAGATGCTACTGGCGCCTTCCTGGCCTCAGCTCCTCCCCTGCCTTGCCTTTGCACCTAGTCCCCAGGCGTTCTTGTGAAAGGCTTAGTTGCCGGTGGGTTGCACACTGCCAAGCGCTCCAGCCGTGAGGGCTCTATTAGAGGCAAAGGGAGGGCTACTGCAAGTCGCCTCTTGCGTTTGCTTGACCGCCCAGACTCTGCACAGCACGGAAAGTACAAGGCTCACAGGGCCCCTGGCTGGGGTCTGCAGCCCCACACACCGGAGGGGAACTCCGGGAGCGCCCAGAAGGTGCCTGAAAGACGTCATTTCCCTCGTGCTCTCCTCCCCAGCAGAGACGTGTGCAGGTTGTTGGAGCCTGCCCCTGCGTGTCTGGGCTCTCGTCCACAGCACCAGCTCAGGGAAGGAGTTCCTGAGCCAAAACCTGTGGGAGGCGCAGAGGGCCCCGCCTGGAAGCCTAGTTAACAGAATGCGGGAAGCGAGCCTCATCAGGAGAAGAGAAGGCAAGCCGGCTGCGTGCGGCTGCATTCACTGCTTTGGCGGAGCCGAGTGCGCTTCCAGTACGGCAGAGCTCCAGGACTGCTCAGAGCCCCGATTTGGCAGAGTTGCTGGCGTGAGGCTGCTCTGCCCTGGGGGAGCCTTGCCCAGACTTGCTTCGCACATAGGCTTCCACTCCAGAAAGGAGCAGGCTGCGCGAGACTGGGAGATGCTACTGGCGCCTTCCTGGCCTCAGCTCCACTCCTGCCTTGCGTTTGCACCTAGTCCCCAGGCGTTCTTGTGGAGCGCTTAGTTGCCGGTGGGTGGCACACTGCCAAGCGCTCCAGCAGTGAGGGCTCTATTAGAGGCAATGTGAGGGCAACTGCAGGGCTCCTCCGGAGGTTGCTTTACCGCCTAGACTCAGCACAGCACAGAGAGCACAAGGCTCACAGGGCCCCTGGCTGGGGTCTGCAGCCCCACACACACGGAGTCTAACTCAGTTAGCGCCCAGAAGGTGCCTGACAGACGTCATTTCCCTAGTGCTCTCCTCCCCAGCAGAGACGTGTGTAGGTGGTTGGGGCCTGACCCTGCGTGTCTGGGCTCCAGTCCACAGCCCCAACTCAGGGAAGCAGCTCCTGAGCCACGACCTGTGGGAGGCGCAGGGGGTCCCTCCTGGAAGCCTAGTTTACAGCATGCGGGAAGCCAGCCTCCTCGGGAGAAGAGAAGGCAGCCCTGCTGTGTGCGGCTGCATTCACTGCTTTGGCGGAGCCGAGTGCACCTCCAGTACGGCAGAGCTCCAGCTCTGCTCAGAGTCCGGATTTGGCAGAGTTGCTTGCGTTAGGCTGCTCTGTCCTGGGCGAGCCTTGCCCAGACTTGCCTCGCACATAGGCTTCCAGTCCAGGAAGGAGCGGGCTGCGCGAGACTGGGAGATGCTGCTGGCGCCTTCCTGGCCTCAGCTCCACTCCTGCCTTGCCTTTGCACCTAGTTCCCAGGCGTTCCTGTGGAGGGCTTAGTTGCCGGTGGGTTGCACACTGCCAAGCGCTCCAGCAGTGAGGGCTCTATTAGAGGCAATGGGAGGGCAACTGCAGGGCTCCTCCAGCGGCTGCTTGACCGCCCAGACTCAGCACAGCACGAAGAGCACAAGGCTCACAGGGCCCCTGGCTGGGGTCTGCAGCCCCACACACGCGGAGGCCGAGTCGGTGAGCGCGCAGAATGTGCCTGACAGACGTCATTTCCCTAGTGCTCTCCTCCCCAGCAGAGACGGGTGCAGGTGGTTGGGGCCTGCCCCTGCGTGTCTGGGCTCCTGTCCACAGCCCCAGCTCAGGGAAGCAGCTCCCGAGCCAAGACCTGTGGGACGCGCAAGGGGCCCCTCCTGGAAGCCTAGGTAACAGCATGCGGGAAGCGAGACTCCTCGGGAGAAGAGGAGCCAGCCCAGCTGCGAGCGGCTGCAATCAATACTTTGGCGGAGCCGAGTGCCCCTCCAGTACGGCAGTGCTCCAGCTCTGCTCAGAGGTCCGATCTTGCAGAGTTGCTGGCGTGAGGCTGCTCTGCCCTGGGCGAGCCTTGCCCAGACTTGCCTCACGGCTAGGCTTCCAGTCCAGGAAGGAGTAGGCTGCGCGAGACTGGGAGATGCTACTGGCGCCTTCCTGGCCTCAGCTCCACTCCTGCCTTGCCTTTGCACCTAGTCCCCAGGCGTTCTTGTGGAGGGCTTAGTTGCCTTTGGGTTGCACACTGCCACGCGCTCCAGCAGTGAGGGCTCTATTAGAGGCAATGGGAGGGCAACTGCAGGGCTCCTCCAGCGGTTGCCTGACCGCCCAGACAGCACAGCACGGAGAGCACAAGGCTCACAGGGCCCCTGGCTGGGGTCTGCAGCCCCACACACCGGAGGGGAATTCCGGGAGCGCCCAGAAGGTGCCAGACAGACGTCATTTTCCTACTGCTCTCCTCCCCAGCAGAGACGTGTGCAGGTGGTTGGTGCCTGCCCTTGAGTGTCTGGACTCCCTTCCACAGCCCCAGCTCAGGGAAGCAGCTCCTCAGCTAAGACCTGTAGGAGGCGCGGGGCGCCCACGCCGGGAAGCCTAGTTTACAGCATGCGGGAAGCGAGCCTCCTCAGTACAAGAGAAGGCAGCCGAGCTGCGTGCGGCTGCAATCAGTACTTTGGCGGAGCCGAGTGCCCCTCCAGTACGGTAGAGCTCCAGCTCTGCTCAGAGGCCCGATCTGGCAGAGTTGCTGGCGTGAGGCTGCTCTGCCCTGGGCGAGCCTTGCCCAGACTTGCCTCGCGGCTAGGCTTCTAGTCCAGAAAGGAGCGGGCTGTGCGAGACTGGGAGATGCTACTGGCGCCTTCCTGGCCTCAGCTCCACTCCTGCCTTGCCCTTGCACCTAGTCCCCAGGATTTCTTGTGGAGGGCTTAGTTGCCAGTGGGTTGCACACTGCCAAGCGCACCAGCATGAGGGCTCTATTAGAGGCAATGTGAGGGCAACTGGAAATGTATTCTTACGGTTACTTGACCGCCCAGACTCAGCACATCACGGAGAACACAAGGCACACAGGGCCCCTGGCTGGGGTCTGCAGCCCCAAACACGCGGAGGCTGACTCGGTGAGCGCCCAAAAGGTGCCTGACAGACGTCATTTCCCTAGTGCTCTCCTCCCCAGCAGAGACGTGTTCAGGTGGTTGGGGCCTGCCCCTGCGTGTCTGGGCTTCCAAACACAGCCCCAGCTCAGGGAAGCAGCTCCTCAGCCAAGACCTGTAGGAGGCGTGGGGCGCCCCCGCCTGGAAGCCTAGTGCACAGCATGCGGGAAGCGAGCCTCTTCAGGAGAAGAGAAGGCAGCCCTGCTGTGTGCAGCTGCGTTCACTGCTTTGCCGAGCCGAGTTCGCCTCCAGTACGGCAGAGCTCCAGCTCTGCTCAGAGGCCCGATCTGGCAGAGTTGCTGGCGTGAGTCTGCTCTGCCCTGGGCGAGCCTTGCCCAGACTTGCTGCGGCTAGGCTTCCAGTCCAGAACGGAGCGGGCTGCGCGAGACTGGGAGATGCTACTGGCGCCTTCCTGGCCTCAGCTCCACTCCTGCCTTGCCTTTGCAGCTAGTCCCCAGGCGTTCTTGTGGAGGGCTTAGTTGCCGGTGGGTTGCACACTGCCAAGCGCTCCAGCAGTGAGGGCTCTATTAGAGGCAATGGGAGGGCAACTGCAGGGCTCCTCCAGCGGTTGCTTGACCGCCCAGACTCAGCACAGCACGGAGAGCACAAGGCTCACAGGGCCCCTGGCTGGGGTCTGCAGCCCCACACACGTGGAGGCTGACTCGGTGAGCGCCCAGAAGGTGCTGACCGACGTCATTTCCCTAGTGCTCTCCTCCCCAGCATAAACGTGTGCAGGTGGTTTGGGCCTGCCCCTGCGTGTCTGGGCTTCCGAACACAGCCCCAGCTCAGGGAAGCAGCTCCTCAGCCAAGACCTGTAGGAGGCGTGGGGCGCCCCCGCCTGGAAGCCTAGTTTACAGCATGAGGGAAGCGAGCCTACTCTGGAGAAGAGGAGGCAGCCCTGCTGTGTGCGGCTGCATTCACTGCTTTGGCGGAGCCGAGTGCGCCTCCAGGACGGCTGAGCTCCAGCTCTGCTCAGAGACCCGATCTGGCAGAGTTGCTGGCCTGAGGCTGCTCTGCCCTGGGCGAGCCTTGCCCAGACATCGCTCGCGGTAGGCTTCCAGTCCAGGAAGGAGCAGGCTGCGCGAGACTGGGAAATGCTACTGGCGCCTTCCTGGCCTCAGCTCCACTCCTGCCTTGCCTTTGCACCTAGTCCCCAGGCGTTCCTGTGGAGGGCTTAGTTGCCGGTGGGTTGCACACTGCCAAGCGCTCCAGCAGTGAGGGCTCTATTACAGGTAATCGGAGGGCAACTTCAGGGCTCCTCCAGCGGTTGCTTGACCGACCAGACTCAGTACAGCACGGAGAGCACAAGGCTCACAGGGCCCCTGGCTGGGGTCTGCAGCCCCACACACGCGGAGGCTGACTCGGTGAGCGCCCAGAAGGTGCCTGACAGACGTCATTTCCCTAGTGCTCTCCTCCCCAGCAGAGACGTGTGCAGGTGGTTTGGGCCTGCCCCTGCGTGTCTGGGCTCCCGACCACAGCCCCAGCTCAGGGAACCAGCTCCTCAGCCAAGACCTGTAGGAGGCGCGGGGCGCCCCCGCCTGGAAGCCTAGTGCACAGCATGCGGGAAGCGAGCCTCCTTGGGAGAGGTGGAGGCATCCCAGACCCGTGAGGCTGCAATCACTCCTTGGGCGGAGCCGAGTGCGCTTCCACTACGTCAGAGTTCCAGCTCTGCTCAGAGGCCCGATCTGGCAGAGTGCTTGCGTGAGGCTGCTCTGCTCTCAGCGAGCCTTGCCCAGACTTGCCTCGCGGCTAGGCTTCCAGTCCAGAACGGAGCGGGCTGCGTGAGACTGGGAGATGCTACTGGCGCCTTCCTGGCCTCAGCTCCACTCCTGCCTTGCCTTTGCACCTAGTCCCCAGGCATTCTTGTGGAGGGCTTAGTTGCCGGTGGGTTGCACACTGCCAAGCGCTCCAGCTTGAGGGCTCTATTAGAGGCAAAGTGAGGGCAACTGGAAGTCTATTCTTACGGTTGCTTGACCGCCCAGACTCAGCACAGCACGGAGAGCACAAGGCTCACAGGGCCCCTGGCTGGGGTCTGCAGCCCCATACACGCGGAGGCTGACTCGGTGAGCGCCCAGAAGGTGCCTGACAAACGTCATTTCCCTAGTGCTCTCCTCCCCAGCAGAGACGTGTGCAGGTGCTTGGGGCCTGCCCCTGCGTGTCTGGGCTCCCGTCCACAGCCCCAGCTTAGGGAAGCAGCTCCTAAGCCAAGACATGTGGGATGCGCACGGGGCCCCGCCTGGAAGCCTAGTTTACAGCATGCGGGGAGCGAGCCTCCTCGGGAGAAGAGAAGGCAGCCATGCTCTGTGTTGCGGCATTCACTGCTTTGGCGGAGCCAAGTGCGCCTCCAGTACTGCAGAGCTCCAGCTCTGCTCAGAGTCCCGATCTGGAAGAGTTGCTGGCGTGAGGTTGCTCTACCCTGGGCGAGCCTTTCCCAGACTTGCCTCGCGGATAGGCTTCCAGTCCAGGAAGGAGCAGGCTGCGCGAGACTGGGAGATGCTACTGGCGCCTTCCTGGCCTCAGCTCCACTCCTGCCTTGCCTTTGCACCTAGTCCCCAGGCGTTCTTGTGGAGGGCTTAGTTGCTGGTGGGTTGCACACTGCCAAGCGCTCCAGGTTGAGGGCTCTAGTAGAGGCAAAGTGAGGGCAACTGGAAGTCTATTCTTACGGTGGCTTGACCGCCCAGACTCAGCACAGCACGGAGAGCACAAGGCTCACAGGGCCCCTGGCTGGGGTCTGCAGCCCCACACACGCGGAGGCTGACTCGGTGAGCGCCCAGAAGGTGCCTGACAGACGTCATTTCCCTAGTGCTCTCCTCCCCAGCAGAGACGTGTGCAGGTGGTTGGGGCCTGCCCTTGAGTGTCTGGACTCCCTTCCAAAGCCCCATCTCAGGGAAGCAGCTCCTCAGCTAAGACCTGTAGGAGGCGCGGGGCGCTCCCGCCGGGAAGCCTAGTTTACAGCATGCCGGAAGCGAGCCTCCTCAGTACAAGAGAAGGCAGCCCAGCTGCGTGCGGATGCAATCAGTACTTTGGCGGAGCCGAGTGCCCCTCCAGTAGGGCAGAGCTCCAGCTCTGCTCAAAGGCCCGATCTCTCATAGATGCTGGCGTGAGCCTCCTGTGCCCTGGGCAAGCCTTGCCCAGACTTGCCTCGCGTTAGGCTTCCAGTACAGAAAGGAGCAGGCTGCGCGAGACTGGGAGATGCTACTGGCGCCTTCCTGGCCTCAGCTCCACTGCCTTGCCTTTGCAGCTAGTCCCCAGGCGTTCTTGTGGAGGGCTTAGTTGCCGGTGGGTTGCACACTGCCAAGCGCTCCAGCAGTGAGGGCTCTATCAGAGGTAAAGGGAGGGCTACTGTAAGTCGCCTCTTCCGTTTGCTTGACTGTCCAGACTCAGCACAGCACGGAAAGCACAAGGCTCACAGGGCCCCTGGCTGGGGTCTGCAGCCCCACACACCGGAGGCGAACTCCGGGAGCGTCCAGAAGGTGCCTGAAAGACGTCATTTCCCTAGTGCTCTCCTCCCCAGCAGAGACATGTGCAGGTGGTTGGGGCCTGCCCCTGCGTGTCTGGGCTCCCGTCCACAGCCCCAGCTCAGGGAAGGAGCTCCTGAGCCAAGACCTGTGGGAGGCGCAGGGGGCCCCGCCTGGAAGCCTAGTTTACAGCATGCGGGAAGCGAGCCTCCTCGGGAGAAGAGAAGGCAGCCCGGCTGCGTGCGGCTGCATTCACTGCTTGGGCGGAGCCGAGTGCTCTTCCAGTACGGCAGAGCTCCAGCACTGCTCAGAGGCCCGATCTGGCAGAGTTGCTGGCGTGAGGCCGCTCTGCCCTGGGCGAGCCTTGCCCAGACTTGCCTCGCACATAGGCTTCCAGTCCAGAAAGGAGCAGGCTGCGCGAGACTGGGAGATGCTACTGGAGCCTTCCTGGCCTCAGCTCCACTCCTTCCTTGCCTTTGCACCTAGTCCCCAGACGTTCTTGTGGAGGGCTTAGTTGCCGGTGGGTTGCACACTGCCAAGCGCTCCAGCAGTGAGGGCTCTATTAGAGGCAATGGGAGGGCAACTGCAGGGCTCCTCCAGCGGTTGCTTGACCACCCAGACAGCACAGCACGGAGAGCCCAAGGCTCACAGGGCCCCTGGCTGGGGTCTGCAGCCCCACACACCGGAGGGGAATTCCGGGAGCGCCCAGAAGGTGCCAGACAGACGTCATTTTCCTAGTGCTCTCCTCCCCAGCAGAGACGTGTGCAGGTGGTTGGGGCCTGCCCTTGAGTTTCTGGACTCCCTTCCACAGCCCCAGCTCAGGGAAGCAGTTCCTCAGCTAAGACCTGTAGGAGGCGTGGGGCGCCCCCGCCGGGAAGCCTAGTTTACAGCATGCCAGAAGCGAGCCTCCTCAGTACAAGAGAAGGCAGCCCAGCTGCGTGCGATTGCAATCAGTACTTTGGCGGAGCCGAGTGCGCCTCCAGTACGGCAGAGCTCCAGCTCTGCTCAGAGGCCCGATCTGGCAGAGTTGCTGGCGTTAGGCTGCTCTGTCCTGGGCGAACTTGCCCAGAATTGCCTCGCACATAGGCTTCCAGTCCAGGAAGGAGCGGGCTGCGCGAGACTGGGAGATGCTGCTGGCGCCTTCCTGGCCTCAGCTCCACTCCTGCCTTGCCTTTGCACCTAGTCCCCAGGCGTTCTTGTGAAAGGCTTAGTTGCCGGTGGGTTGCACACTGCCAAGCGCTCCAGCAGTGAAGGCTCTATTAGAGGCAAAGGGAGGGCAGCTTCAAGTTTCCTTGTGCGGTTGCTTGACCGCCCAGACTCAGCACAGCACGGAGAGCACAAGGCTCACAGGGCCCCTGGCTGGGGTCTGCAGCCCCACACACCGGAGTCGAAATCCGGGAGCGCCCAGAAGGTGCCTGACAGACGTCATTTCCCTAGTGCTCTCCTTCCCTGCAGAGACGTGGGCAGGTGGTTGTGGCCTGCCTCTGCGTGTCTGGGCTCCCGTCCACAGCCTCAGCTCAGGGAAGCAGCTCCTGAGTCAAGACCTGTGGGAGGCGCGGGGGGACCCACCTGGAAGCCTAGTTTACAGCATGTGGGAAGCGAGCCTCCTCGGGAGAAGAGAAGGCAGCCTGGCTGCTTGCGGCTGCATTCACTGCTTTGGCGGAGCCGAGTGCGCCTCCAGTACGGCAGAGCTCCAGCTCTGCTCAGAGGCCCGATCTGGCAGAGTTGCTGGCGTTAGGCTGCTCTGTCCTGGGCGAACTTGCCCAGAATTGCCTCGCACATAGGCTTCCAGTAGAGGACGGAGCGGGCTGCGCGAGACTGGGAGATGCTACTGTCGCCTTCCTGGCCTCAGCTCCACTCCTGCCTTGTCTTTGCACCTAGTCTCCAGGCGTTCTTGTGGAGGGCTTAGTTGCCGGTGGGTTGCACACTGCCAAGCGCTCCAGCAGTGAGGGCTCTATTTGAGGCAATGGGAGGGCAACTGCAGGGCTCCTCCAGCGGTTGCTTGACCGCCCAGACTCAGGACAGCATGGAGAGCACAAGGCTCACAGGGCCCCTGGCTGGGGTCTGCAGCCCCACACACCGGAGGTGAACTCCGGGAGCGCCCAGAAGGTGCCTGAGTGCCGTCATTTCCCTAGTGCTCTCCTCCCAGGCAGAGACGTATGTAGGTGGTTGGGGCCTGCCCCTGTGTGTCTGAGCTCCCGTCCACAGCCCCAGCTCAGAGAAGCAGCTCCTGAGCCAAGACCTGTGGGAGGCGCAGGGGGCCCCGCCTGGAAGCCTAGTTTACAGCATGTGGGAAGCGAGCCTCCTCGGGAGAAGAGAAGGCAGCCCTGCTGTGTGCGGCTGCATTCACTGCTTTGGCGGAGCCGAGTGCACCTCCAGTACGGCAGAGCTCCAGCTCTGCTCAGAGGCCCGATCTGGCAGAGTTGCTGGCGTGAGGCCGCTCTTCCCTGGGCGACCCTTGACCAGACTTGCCGCACGTTAGGCTTCCAGTCCAGATAGGAGCGGGCTGCGTGAGACTGGGAGATGCTACTGGCACCTTCCTGGCCTCAGCTCCACTCCTGCCTTGCCTTTGCACCTTGTCCCCAGGCGTTCTTGTGAAAGGCTTAGTTGCCGGTGGGTTGCACACTGCCAAGCGCTCCAGCCGTGAGGGCTCTATTAGAGGCAAAGGGAGGGCTACTGCAAGTCGCCTCTTGCTTTTGCTTGACCGCCCAGACTCTGCACAGCACGGAAAGCACAAGGCTCACAGGGCGCCTGGCTGGGGTTTGCAGCCCCACACACGCAGAGGCTGACTCGGTGAGCGCCCAGAAGGTGCCTGACAGACGTCATTTTCCTAGTGCTCTCCTCCCCAGCAGAGACGTGTGCAGGTGCTTGGCGCCTGCCCCTACGTGTCTGGGCTACCGTCCACAGCCCCAGCTCAGGGAAGCAGCTCCTGAGCCAAGACCTGTGGGAGGCGCAGGGGGCCCCTCCTGGAAGCCTAGTTTACAGCATGCGGGAAACCAGCCTCCTCGGGAGAAGAGGAGGCAGCCCGGATGCGTGGGGCTGCAATCACTGCTTGGGCGGAGCCGAGTGCGCCTCCAGTACCGCAGAGCTCCAGCTCTGCTCAGAGGCCCGATCTGGCAGAGTGCTGGCGTAAGGCTGCTCTGCCCTTGGCGAGCCTTGCCCAGACTTGCCTTCGGCTAGGCTTCCAGTCCAGAAAGGAGCGGGCTGCGCGAGACTTGGAGATGCTACTGGCGCCTTCCTGGCCTCAGCTCCACTCCTGCCTTGCCTTTGCACCTAGTCCCCAGGCGTTCTTGTGGAGGGCTTAGTTGCCGGTGGATTGCACACTGCCAAGGGCTCCAGCTTGAGGGCTCTATTAGAGGCAACGTGAGGGCAACTGGAAGTCTATTCTTACAGTTGCTTGACTTCCCAGACTCAGCACAGCACGGAGAGCACAAGGCTCTCAGGGCCCCTCGGTGGGGTCTACAGCCGCACACACGCGGAGGCTGACTCAGGTAGTGCCCAGAAAGTGCCTTACAGACGTCATTTCCCTAGTGCTCTCCTCCCCAGCAGAGACGTGTGCAGTTGGTTGGGGCCTGCCCTTGAGTGTCTGGACTCCCTTCCACAGCCCCATCTCAGGGAAGCAGCTCCTCAGCTAAGACCTGCAGGAGGCGCGGGGCGCCCCCGCCGGGAAGCCTAGTTTACAGCATGCCGGAAGCGAGCCTCCTCAGTACAAGAGTAGGCAGCCAAGGTGCGTGCGGCTGCAATCAGTACTTTGGCGGAGCCGAGTGCCCCTCCAGTATGGCAGAGCTCCAGCTGTGCTCAAAGGCCCGATCTCTCAGAGTTGCTGGCGTGAGGCTGCTGTGCCCTGGGCGAGCCTTGCCCAGCCTTGCCTCGCGTTAGGCTTCCAGTCCAGAAAGGAGCGGGCTGCGCGAGGCTGGGAGATGCTACTGGCGCCTTCCTGGCCTGAGCTCTACTCCTGCCTTGCCTTTGCACCTAGTCCCCAGGCGTTCTTCTGGAAGGCTTAGTTGCCGGTGGGTTGCACACTGCCAAGCGCTCCAGCAGTGAGGGCTCTATTAGAGGCAATGGGAGGGCAACTGCAGGGCTCCTCCAGCGGTTGCTTAACCGCCCAGACTCAGCACAGCACGGAGAGCACAAGGCTCACAGGGCCCCTGGTTGGGGTCTGCAGCCCCACACACCGGAGGGGAACTCCGGGAGGGCGCAGAAGGTGCCTGAGTGCCATCATTTCCCTAGTGCTCTCCTCCCAGGCAGAGACATGTGCAGGTGGTTGGGGCCTGCCCCTGCGTGTCTGAGCTCCCGTTCACAGCCCCAGCTCAGGAAAGCAGCTCCTGAGCCAAGACCTGTGGGAGGCGCAGGGGGCCCCGCCTGGAAGCCTAGTTTACAGCATGCGGGAAGCGAGTCTCCTCGGGAGAAGAGGAGCCAGCCCAGCTGCGTGCGGCTGCAATCTCTGCTTTGGCGGAGCCTTGTGCCCCTCCAGTACGGCAGAGCTCCAGCTCTGCTCAGAGGCCCGATCTGGCAGAGTTGCTGGCGTGAGGCTGCTCTGCCCAGGGCGAGCTTTGCCCAGACTTGCCTCGCGGCTAGGCTTCCAGTCCAGGAAGGAGCAGGCTGCGCGAGACTGGGAGATGCTACTGGCGCCTTCCTGGCCTCAGCTCCACTCCTGCCTTGCCTTTGCACCTAGTCCCCAGGCGTTCTTGTGAAAGGCTTAGTTGCCAGTGGGTTGCACACTGCCAAGCGCTCCAGCCGTGAGGGCTCTATTAGAGGCAAAGGGAGGGCTACTGCAAGTCGCCTCTTGCGTTTGCTTGACCGCCCAGACTCAGCACAGCACGGAAAGTACAAGGCTCACAGGGCCCCTGGCTGGGGTCTGCAGCCCCACACACCGGAGGGGAACTCCGGGAGCGCCCAGAAGTTGCCTGAGAGACGTCATTTCCCTAGAGCTCTCCTTCCCAGCAGAGACGAGTGCAGGTGGTTGGGGCCTGATCCTGGGTGTCTGGGCTCCCGTCCAAGCCCCAGCTCAGGGAAGCAGCTCCTGAGCCAAGACATGTGGGAGGCGCAGGGGGCCCCGCCCTGAAACCTAGTTTACAGCATGCGGGAAACGATCTTCCTCGGGAGAAGAGAAGGCAGCCCTGCTGTTTGCGGCTGCATTCACTGCTTTGGCGGAGCCGAGTGCGCCTCCAGTACGGCAGAGCTCCAGCTCTGCTCAAGGTCAGATCTGGCAGAACTGCTGGCGTGAGGCTACTCTGCCCTGGGCGAACCATGCCCAGACTTGCCTCGCGGCTTGGCTTCCAGTCCAGGATGGAGCAGGCTGCGCGAGATTTGGAGATGCTACTGGCGCCTTCCTGGCCTCAGCTCCACTCCTCCCTTGCCTTTGCACCTAGTCCCCAGGCGTTCTTGTGGAGGGCTTAGTTGCCAGTGGGTTGCACACTGCCAAGCGCTCCAGCAGTGAGGGCTCTATTAGAGGCAAAGGGAGGGCTACTGCAAGTAGCCTCTTGCGTTTGCTGACCGCCCAGACTCAGCACAGCACGGAGAGCACAAGGCTCACAGGGCCCCTGGCTGGGGTCTGAAGTCCCACACACACGGAAGCTGACTCGGTGAGCGCGCAGAAGGTGCCTGAGAGACGTCATTTCCCTAGTGCTCTCCTCCCCAGCAGAGACGTTTGCAGGTGGTTTGGGCCTGCCCCTGCGTGTCTGGGCTCCAGTCCACAGCCCCAGCTCAGGGAACCAGCTCATGAGCCAAGACCTGTGGTAGGCGCAGGGGGCCCCGCCTGGAAGCCTAGTTTACAGCATGCGGGAAGCGAGCCTCCTTGGGAGAAGAGAAGGCAGCCCTGCTGTGTGCGGCTGCATTCACTGCTTTGGCGGAGCCTAGTGTGCCTCCAGTACGGCAGAGCTCCAGCTTTGCTCAGAGGCCCGATCTGGCAGAGTGCTGGCGTGAGGCTGCTCTGCCCTGGTGGAGCCTTGCCCAGACTTGCCTCGAGGCTCCGCTTCTAGTTCAGAAAGGAGCGGACTGCGCGAGACTGGGAGATGCTACTGGCCCCTTCCTGGCCTCAGCTCCACTGCTGCCTTGCCTTTGCACCAACTCCCCAGGCGTTCTTGTGGAGGGCTTAGTTACCGGTGGGTTGCACACTTCCAAGCGCTCCAGCTTGAGGGCTCTATTAGAGGCAAAGTGAGGGCAACTGGAAGTCTATTCTTACAGTTGCTTGACCGCCCAGACTCAGCACAGCACGGAAAGTACAAGGCTCACAGGGCCCCTGGCTGGGGTCTGCAGCCCCACACACCGGAGGTGAACTCCGGGAGCGCCCAGAAGGTGCCTGAGTGCCGTCATTTCCCTAGTGCTCTCCTCCCAGGCAGAGACGTGTGCAGGTGGTTGGGGCCTGCCCCTGCGTGTCTGAGCTCCCGTCCACAGCCCCAGCTCAGGGAAGCAGCTCCTGAGCCAAGATCTGTGGGAGGAGCAGGGGGCCCCGCCTGGAAGCCTAGTTTACAGCATGCGGGAAGCGAGCCTCCTCGGGAGAAGAGAAGGCAGCCCTGCTGTGTGTGGCTGCATTCACTGCTTTGGCGGAGCCGAGTGCGCCCCAGTACGGCAGAGCTCCAGCTCTGCGCAGAGGCCCGATCTGGCAGTGTTGCTGTTGTGAGGCTGCTCTGCCCAAGGCAAGTTTGCCCAGACTGGCCTTGCGGCTAGGCTTCCAGTCCAGGAAGTTGCAGGCTGCGCGAGACTGGGAGATGCTACTGGCGCCTTCCTGGCCTCAGCTCCACTCCTGCCTTGCCTTTGCACCTAGTCCCCAGGCGTTCTTGTGGAGGGCTTAGTTGCCGGTGGGTTGCAGACTTCCAAGCGCTCCAGCTTGAGGGCTCTATTAGAGGCAAAGTGAGGGCAACTGGAAGTCTATTCTTACGGTTATTGACCGCCCAGACTCAGCACAGCACGGAGAGCACAAGGATCACAGGGACCCTGATTGGGGTCTGCAGCCCCACACACCTGAGGTGAACTCCGGGAGTGCCAAGAAGGTGCCTGACAGACGTCATTTCCCTAGTGCTCTCCTCCCCAGCAGAGACGTGCGCAGGTGGTTGGGGCCTGCCCCTGCGTGTCTGGGCTTCCGTCCACAGCCCCAGCTCAGGGAAGCAGCTCCTGAGACAAGACCTGTGGGAGGCGCAGGGTGCCCCGCCCGGAAGCCTAGTTTACAGCATGCGGGAAGCGAGCCTCCTAGGGAGAAGAGAAAACAGCCCTGCTGTGTGCGGCTGCATTCACTGCTTTGGCGGAGCCGATTGCGCCTCCAGTACGGCAGAGCTCCAGCTCTGCTCAAGGCCAGATCTGGCAGAGCTGCTGGCGTGAGGCTGCCCTGCCCTGGGCGAACCTTGCCCAGACTTGCCTCGCGGCTAGGCTTCCAGTCCAGGAAGGAGCAGGCTGCGCGAGACTGGGAGATGCTACTGGCGCCTTCTTGGCCTCAGCTCCACTCCTGCCTTGCCTTTGCACCTAGTCCCCAGGCGTTCTTGTGGAGGGCTTAGTTGCCGGTGGGTTGCACACTGACAAGCGCTCCAGCAGTGAGGGCTCTATAGAGGCAATGGGAGGGCAACTGCAGGGCTCCTCCAGCGGTTGCTTGACCGCCCAGACTCAGCACAGCACGGAGAGCCCAAGGCTCACAGGGCCCCTGGCTGGGGTCTGCAGCCCCACACACCGGAGGGGAATTCCAGGAGCGCCCAGAAGGTGCCAGACAGACGTCATTTTCCTAGTGCTCTCCTCCCCAGCAGAGATGTGTGCAGGTGGTTGGGGCCTGCCCTTGAGTGTCTGGACTCCCTTCCACAGCCGCAGCTCAGGGAAGCACCTCCTCAGCTAAGACCTGTAGGAGGCGCGGGGCGCCCCCGCCCGGAAGCCTCGTTTACAGCATGACAGAAGCGAGCCTCCTCAGTACAAGAGAAGGCAGCCCAGCTGCGTGCGGCTGCAATCAGTACTTTGGCGGAGCCGAGTGCCCCTCCAGTACGGCAGAGCTCCAGCTCTGCTCAGAGTCCGGATCTGGCAGAGTTGCTTGCGTTAGGCTGCTCTGTCTGAGCGAGCCTTGCCCAGAATTGCCTCGCACATAGGCTTCCAGTCCAGGAAGGAGCGGGCTGCGCGAGACTGGGAGATGCTTCTGGCGCATTCCTGGCCTCAGCTCCACGCCTGCCTTGCCTTTGCACCTAGTTCCCAGGCGTTCCTGTGGAGGGCTTAGTTGCCGGTGGGTTGCACACTGCCAAGCGCTCCAGCAGCGAAGGCTCTATTAGAGCAAAGGGAGGGCAACTTCAAGTTTCCTTGTGTGGTTGCTTGACCGCCCAGACTCAGCACAGCACGGAGAGGACCAGGCTCACAGGGCCCCTGGCTGGGGTCTGCAGCCCCACACACCGGAGGAGAACTCCGGGAGCGCCCAGAAGGTGCCTGACAGACGTCATTTCCCTAGTGCTCTCCTTCCCTGCAGAGACGTGGGCAGGTGGTTGGGGCCTGCCTCTGCGTGTCTGGGCTCCCGTCCACAGCCTCAGCTCAGGGAAGCAGCTCCTGAGTCAAGACCTGTGGGAGGCGCGGGGGGCCCCACCTGTAAGCCTAGTTTTCAGCATGTGGGAAGCGAGCCTCCTCGGGAGAAGAGAAGGCAGCCTGGCTGCGTGCGGCTGCATTCACTGCTTTGGCGGAGCCGAGTGCGCCTCCAGTACGGCAGAGCTCCATCTCTGCTCAGAGGCCCGATCTGGCAGAGTTGCTGGCGTTAGGCTGCTCTGTCCTGGGCGAGCCTTGCCCAGACTTGCCTCACACATAAGCTTCCAGTCCAGGAAGCAGCGGGCTGCGCGAGACTGGGAGAGGCTACTGGCGCCTTCCTGGCCTCAGCTCCACTCCTGCCTTGCCTTTGCACCTAGTTCCCAGTCGTTCTTGTGGAGGGCTTAGTTGCCGGTGGGTTGCACACTGCCAAGCGCTCCAGCCGTGAGCGCTCTATTAGAGGCAAAGGGAGGGCTACTGCAAGTCGATTCTTGCGTTTGCTTTACCGCCCTGACTCAGCACAGCACGGAATGTACAAGGATCACAGGGCCCCTGGCTGGGGTCTGCAGCCCCAGACACCGGAGGGGAACTCCGGCAGCGCCCAGAAGGTGCCTGACAGACGTCATTTCCCTAGTGCTCTCCTCCCCAGCAGAGACGTGTGCAGGTGGTTGGGGCCTGCCCTTGAGTGTCTCGTCTCCCTTCCACAGTCCCAGCTCAGGGAAGCAGCTCCTCAGCTAAGACCTGTAGGAGGCGCGGGGCGCCCCCGCCGGGAAGCCTAGTTTACAGCATGCCGGAAGCGAGCCTCCTCAGTAGAAGAGAAGGCAGCCCAGTTGCATGCGGCTGCAATCAGTACTTTGGCGGAGCCGAGTGCCCCTCCAGTATGGTAGAGCTCCAGCTCAGCACAAAGGCCCGATCTCTCAGAGTTGCTGGCGTGAGGCTGCTGTGCCCTGGGTGAGCCTTGCCCAGACTTGCCTCGCGTTAGGCTTCCAGTCCAGAAAGGAGCGGGCTGCGCGAGACTGGGAGATGCTACTGGCGCCTTCCTGGCCTCAGCTCCACTCCTGCCTTGCCTTTGCACCTAGTCTCCAGGCGTTCTTGTGGAGGGCTTAGTTGCCGGTGGGTTGCACACTGCCAAGCGCTCCAGCAGTGAGGGCTCTATTTGAGGCAATGGGAGGGCAACTGCAGGGCTCCTCCAGCGGTTTCTTTACCGCCCAGACTCAGCACAGCACGGAGAGCACAAGGCTCACAGGGCCCCTGGCTGGGGTCTGCAGCCCGACACACGCGGAGGCTGACTCAGTGAGCGCCCAGAAGGTGCCTGACTGACGTCATTTCCCTAGTGCTCTCCTCCCCAGCAGAGACGTGTGCAGGTGGTTTGGGCCTGCCCCTGCGTGTCTGGGCTCCCGTCCACAGCCCCAGCTCAGAGAAGCAGCTCCTCAGCCAAGAACTTTAGGAGGCGTGGCGCGCCACCGCCTGGAAGCCTAGTTTACAGCATGCGGGAAGCGAGCCTCCTCGAGAGAAGAGAAGGCAGCCCTGCTGTGTGCGGCTGCATTCACTGCTTTTGCGGAGCCGAGTGCGCCTCCAGTACGGCAGAGCTCCAGCTCTGCTCAGAGGCCTGATCTGGCATAGTTGCTGGCGTGAGGCTGCTCTGCCCTGGGCGAGCCTTGCCCAGATTTGCCTCTCGGCTAGGCTTCCAGTCCAGGAAGGAGCAGGCTGCGCGAGACCGAGAGATGCTACTGGCGCCTTCCTGGCCTAAGCTCCACTCCTGCCTTGCCTTTGCACCTAGTCCCCTGGCGTTCTTGTGGAGGGCTTAGTTGCCGGTGGGTTGCACACTGTCAAGCGCTCCAGCAGTGAGGGCTCTATTAGTGGTAATGGGAGGGCAACTGCAGGGCTCCTCCAGCGGTTGCTTGACCGCCCAGACTCAGCACAGCACGGAGAGCACAAGGCTCACAGGGCCCCTGGCTGGGGTCTGCAGCCCTACACACGCGGAGGCTGACTCCGTGAGCGCCCAGAATGTGCCTGACAGACGTCATTTCCCTAGTGCTCTTCTCCCCAGCAGAGACGTGTGCAGGTGTTTGGGGCCTGCCCCTTCGTGTCTGGGCTCCCGTCCACAGCCCCAGCTCAGGGAAGCAGCTCCTAAGCCAAGACCTGTGGTAGGCGCAGGGGGCCCCGCCTGGAAGCCTAGTTTACAGCTTGCGGGAAGCGAGCCTCCTTGGGAGAAGAGAAGGCAGCCCTGCTGTGCGCAGCTGCATTCACTGCTTTGGCGGAACCGAGTGCGCCTCCAGTACGGCAGAGCTCCAGCTCTGCTCAGAGGCCCGATCTGGCAGAGTTGCTGGCGTGAGGCTGCTCTGCACTGGGCGAGCCATGCCCAGAATTGCCTCGCGGCTAGGTTTCCAGTCCAGGAAGGAGCAGGATGCGCGAGACTGGGAGATGCTACTGGCGCCTTCCTGGCCTCAGTTCCACTCCTGCCTTGCCTTTGCACCTAGTCCCCAGGCGTTCTTGTGGAGGGTTTAGTTGCCAGTGGGTTGCACACTGCCAAGCGCTCCAGCAGTGAGGGCTCTATTAGAGGCAATGGGAGGGCAACTGCAGGGCTCTTCCAGCGGTTTCTTTACCGCCCAGACTCAGCACAGCACGGAGAGCACAAGGCTCACAGGGCCCCTGGCTGGGGTCTGAAGCCCCACACACCCGGATTCTGACTCGGTGAGTGCCAAGAAGGTGCCTGAGAGATGTCATTTCCCTAGTGCTCTCCTCCCCAGCAGAGACGTGTGCAGGTGGTTGGGGCCTGCCCCTGCGTGTCTGGGCTCCCGTCCACAGCCTCAGCTCAGGGAAGCAGCTCCTGTGTCAAGACCTGTGGGAGGCGCGGAGGCCCCCACCTGGAAGCCTAGTTTACAGCATGCGGGAGGCGAGCCTCCTCGGGAGAAGAGAAGGCAGCCCTGCTGTGTGCGGCTGCATTCACGGCTTTGGCGGAGCCGAGTGTGCCTCCAGTTCGGCAGAGCTCCAGCTCTGCTCAGAGGCCCGATCTGGCAGAGTGCAGGCGTGAGGCTGCTCTGCCCTGGGCGAGCCTTGCCCAGACTTGCCTCGAGGCTCGGCTTCCAGTCCAGAAAGGAGCGGGCTGCGCGAGACTGGGAGATGCTACTGGCGCCTTCCTGGCCTCAGCTCCACTCCTGCCTTGCCTTTGCACCTAGTCCCCAGGCGTTCTTGTGGAGGGCTTAGTTGCCGGTGGGTTGCACACTGCCAAGGGCTCCAGCTTGAGGGCTCTATTAGAGGCAAAGTGAGGGCAACTGGAAGTCTATTCTTACGGTTGCTTGAACGCCCAGACTCAGCACAGCACGGAGAGCACAAGGCTCTCAGGGGCCCTGGCTGGGGTCTACAGCCCCACACACACGGAGGCTGACTCGGTGAGTGCCCAGAAAGTGCCTGACAGACGTCATTTCCCTAGTGCTCTCCTTCCCTGCAGAGACGTGGGAAGGTGGTTGGGGCCTGCCCCTGCGTGTCTGGGCTCCCGTCCACAGCCTCAGCTCAGGGAAGCAGCTCCTGAGTCAAGACCTGTGGGAGGCGCGGAGGGGCCCACCTGGAAGCCTAGTTTACAGCATGTGGGAAGCGAGCCTCCTCGGGAGAAGAGAAGGCAGCCTGGCTGCGTGCGGCTGCATTCACTGCTTTGGTGGAGCCGAGTGCGCCTCCAGTTCGGCAGAGCTCCAGCTCTGCTCAGAGGCCCGATCTGGCAGAGTTGTTGGCGTTAGGCTGCTCTGTCCTTGGCGAGCCTGGCCCAGACTTGCCTCGCACATAGGCTTCCAGTCCAGGAAGGAGCGGGCTGCGCGAGACTGGGAGATGCTACTGGCGCCTTTCTGGCCTCAGCTCCACTCCTGCCTTGCCTTTGCACCTAGTCCCCAGGCGTTCTTGTGGAGTGCTTAGTTGCCGGTGGGTTGCACACTGCCAAGCACTCCAGCAGTGAGGGCTCTATTAGAGGCAAAGGGAGGGCAACTGCAGGGCTCCTCAAGCGATTGCTTGACCGCCCAGACTCAGCACAGCACGGAGAGCACAAGGCTCACAGGACCCCTGGCTGGGGTCTGCAGCCCCACACACGCGGAGGCTGACTCGGTGAGCGCCCAGAAGGTGCCTGACAGACGTCATTTCCCTAGAGCTCTCCTACCCAGCAGAGACGTGTGCAGGTGGTTAAGGCCTGCCCCTGCGTTTCTGGGCTCCCGTCCACAGCCCCAGCTCAGGGAAGCAGCTCCTCAGCCAAGACCTGTGGGAGGCGCAGGGGGCCCCGCCTGGAAGCCTAGTTTACAGCATGCGGGAAGCGAGCCTCCTTGGGAGAAGGTGAGGCAGCCCAGCTGCGTGCGACTGCCATCACTGCTTTGGCGGATCCGAGTGCCCCTCCATTACGGCAGAGCTCCAGCTCTGCTCAGAGGCCCGCTCTGGCAGAGTTGCTGGCGTGAGGCTGCTCTGCCCTGGGCGAGCCTTTCCCAGACCTGCCGCACGTTAGGCTTCCAGTCCAGATAGGAGCGGGCTGCGTGAGACTGGGAGATGCTACTGGCGCCTTCCTGGCCTCAGCTTCACTCCTGCATTGCCTTTGCACCTAGTCCCCAGGCGTTCTTGTGAAAGGCTTAGTTGCCGGTGGGTTGCACACTGCCAAGCGCTCCAGCCGTGAGGGCTCTATTAGAGGCAAAGGGAGGGCTACTGCAAGTCGCCTCTTGCGTTTGCTTCACCGCCCAGAATCTGCACAGCACGGAAAGCACAAGGCTCACAGGGCCCCTGCCTGGGGTCTGCAGCCCCACACACCGGAGGGCAACTCCGGGAGCGCAAAGAAGGTGCCTGACAGACGTCATTTCCCTAGTGCTCTCCTCCCAAGCAGAGACGTGTACAGGTGGTTGGGGCCTGCCCTTGAGTGTCTGGACTCCCTTCCACAGCCCCAGCTCAGGGAAGCAGCTCCTCAGCTAAGACCTGTAGGACGCGTGGGGCGCCCCCGCCTGGAACCTAGTTTACAGCATGCCGGAAGCGAGCCTCCTCAGTACAAGAGAAGGCAGCCCAGCTGCGTGCGGCTGCAATCACTACTTTGGCAGAGCCGAGTGCCCCTCCAGTACGGCAGAGCTCCAGCTCTGCTCAAGGCCAGATCTGGCAGAGCTGCTGGCGTGAGGCTACTCTGCCCTGGGCGAACCTTGCCCAGACTTGCCTCGCGGCTAGGCTTCCAGTCCGGGAATGAGCAGGCTGCGCGAGACTTGGAGATGCTACTGGAGCCTTCCTGGCCTCAGCTCCACTCCTGCATTGCCTTTGCACCTAGTCCCCAGGCGTTCTTGTGGAGGGCTTAGTTGCCGGTGGGTTGCACACTGCCAGGCGCTCCAGCAGTGAGGGCTCTATTAGAGGCAATGGGAGGGCAACTGCAGGGGTCCTCCAGCGGTTGCTTGACCGCCCAGACTCAGCACAGCACGGAGAGCAAAAGGCTCACAGGGCCCCTGGCTGGGGTCTGCAGCCCCACACTCCGGAGGTGAACTCCGGGAGAGCCCAGAAGGTGCCTGACAGTCGTCATTTCACTAGTGCTCTCCTCCCAAGCAGAGACGTGTGTAGGTGGTTGGGGCCTGCCCCTGCGTGTCTGGGCTCCAGTCCACAGCCCCAGCTCAGGGAAGCAGCTCCTGAGCCAAGACCTGAGGGAGGCGCAGGGGGCCCCTCCTGGAAACCTATTTTACAGCATGCGGGAAGCCAGCCTCCTCGGGAGAAGAGAAGGCAGCCCTGCTGTTTGCGGCTGCATTCACTGCTTTGGCGGAGCCGAGTGCGCCTCCAGTACGGCAGAGCTCCAGCTCTGCTCAGAGTCCGGATCTGGCAGAGTTGCTTGCGTTAGGCTGCTCTGTCTGAGCGAGCCTTGCCCAGACTTGCCTCGCACATAGGCTTCCAGTCCAGGAAGGAGCGGGCTGCGCGAGACTGGGAGATGCTTCTGGCGCATTCCTGGCCTCAGCTCCACTCCTGCCTTGCCTTTGCACCTAGTTCCCAGGCGTTCCTGTGGAGGGCTTAGTTCCCGGTGGGTTGCACACTGCCAAGCGCTCCAGCAGTGAGGGCTCTATTAGAGGCAATGGGAGGGCAACTGCAGGGCTCCTCCAGCGGCTGCTTGACCGCCCAGACTCAGCACAGCACGGAGAGCACAAGGCTCACAGGGCCCCTGGCTTAGGTCTGCAGCCCCACACACGCGGAGGCCGAGTCGGTGAGCGCGCAGAAGGTGCCTGACAGACGTCATTTCCCTAGTGCTCTCCTCCCCAGCAGAGACGTGTGTAGGTGGTTGGGGCCTGCCCCTGCGTGTCTGGGCTCCAGTTCACAGCCCCAGCTCAGGGAAGCACCTCCTGAGCCAAGACCTGTGGGAGGCGCAGGGGGCCCCGCCTGGAAGCCTAGTTTACAGCATGCGGGAAGCCAGCCTCCTCGGGATAAGAGAAGGCAGCCCTGCTGTGTGCGGTTGCATTCACTGCTTTGGTGGAGCCGAGTGCGCCTCCAGTACGGCAGAGCTCCAGCTCTGCTCAGAGTACGGATCTGGCAGAGTTGCTTGCGTTAGGCTGCTCTGTCCTGGGCGAGCCTTGCCCAGACTTGCCTCGCACATAGGCTTCCAGTCCAGGAAGGAGCGGGCTGCGCGAGACTGGGAGATGCTGCTGGCGCCTTCCTGGCCTCAGCTCCACTCCTGCCTTGCCTTTGGACCTAGTTCCCAGGCGTTCCTGAGGAGGGCTTAGTTCCCGGTGGGTTGCACACTGCCAAGCGCTCCAGCAGTGAGGGCTCTATTAGAGGCAATGGGTGGGCAACTGCAGGGCTCCTCTAGCGGCTGCTTGACCGCCCAGACTCAGCACAGCACGGAGAGCACAAGGCTTACAGGGACCCTGGCTGGGGTCTGCAGCCCCACACACCGGAGGTGAACTCCGGGAGCGCCCAGAAGGTGCCTGAGTGCCCTCATTTCCCTAGTGCTCTCCTCCCAGGCAGAGACGTGTGCAGGTGGTTGGGGCCTGCCCCTGCGTGTCTGAGCTCCCGTCCACAGTCCCAGCTCAGGGAAGCAGCTCCTTAGCCAAGACCTGTGGGAGGCACAGGGGGCCCCACCTGGAAGCCTAGTTTACAGCATGCGGGAAGCGAGCCTCCTCGGGAGAAGAGAAGGCAGCCCTGCTGTGTGCGGCTGCATTCACTGCTTTGGCAGAGCCGAGTGCGCCTCCAGTACGGCAGAGCTCCAGCTCTGCTCAGAGGCCCGATCTGGCAGTGTTGCTGGTGTGAGCCTGCTGTGCACAGGGCAAGTTTGCCCAGACTTGCCTTGCGACTAGGCTTCCAGTCCAGGAAGGAGCAGGCTGCGCGAGAATGGGAGATGCTACTGGCGCCTTCCTGGCCTCAGCTCCACTCCTGCCTTGCCTTTGCACCTAGTTCTCAGGCGTTCTTGTGAAAGGCTTAGTTGCCGGTGGGTTGCACACTGCCAAGCGCTCCAGCAGTGAAGGCTCTATTAGAGGCAAAGGAAGGGCAACTGCAGGGCTCCTCCAGCGGTTGCTTGACCGCCCAGACTCAGCACAGCACGGAGAGCACAAGGCTCACAGGGCCCCTGGCTGGGGTCTGCAGCCCCACACACCGGAGGCGAACTCCGGGAGCGCCCAGAAGGTGCCTGACAGACGTCATTTCCCTAGTGCTCTCCTTCCCTGCAGAGACGTGGGCAGGTGGTTGTGGCCTGCCTCTGCGTGTCTGGGCTCCCGTCCACAGCCTCAGCTCAGGGAAGCAGCTCCTGAGTCAAGACCTGTGGGAGGCGCGGGGGGCCCCACCTGGAAGCCTAGTTTACAGCATGTGGGAAGCGAGCCTCCTCGGGAGAAGAGAAGGCATCCTGGCTGCTTGCAGCTGCATTCACTGCTTTGGCGGAGCCGAGTGCACCTCCAGTACGGCAGAGCTCCAGCTCTGCTCAGAGGCCCGATCTGGCAGAGTTGCTGGCGTTAGGCTGCTCTGTCCTGGGCGAACTTGCCCAGACTTGCCTCGCACATAGGCTTCCAGTCCAGGAAGGAGCGGGCTGCGCGAGACTGGGAGATGCTACTGTCGCCTTCCTGGCTTCAGCTCCACTCCTGCCTTGTCTTTGCACCTAGTCCCCAGGCGTTCTTGTGGAGGGCTTAGTTGCCGGTGGGTTGCACACAGCCACGCGCTCCAGCAGTGAGGGCTCTATTAGAGGCAATGGGAGGGCAACTGCAGGGCTCCTCCAGCGGTTGCTTGACCGCCCAGACTCAGGACAGCACGGAGAGCACAAGGCTCACAGGGCCCCTGGCTGGGGTCTGCAGCCCCACACACCGGAGGGGAACTCCGGGAGCGCCCAGAAGTTGCCTGAGTGCCGTCATTTCCCTAGTGCTCTCCTCCCAGGCAGAATCGTGTGCAGGTGGTTGGGGCCTGCCCCTGAGTGTCTGAGCTCCCGTCCACAGCCCCAGCTCAGGGAAGCTGCTCCTGAGCCAAGACCTGTGGGAGGCGCAGGGGGCCCCTCCTGGAAGCCGAGTTTACAGCATGTGGGAAGCGAGCCTCCTCGGGAGAAGAGAAGGCAGCCCTGCTGTGTGTGGCTGCATTCACTGCTTTGGCGGAGCCGAGTGCACCTCCAGTACGGCAGAGCTCCAGCTCTGCTCAGAGGCCTGATCTGGCAGAGTTGCTGGCGTGAGGCTGCTCTGCCCTGGGCGAGCCTTGCCCAGACTTGCCTCGAGGCTAGGCTTCCAGTCCAGGAAGGAGCAGAATGCGCGATACTGGGAGATGCTACTGGCGCTTTCCTGGCCTAAGCTCCACTCCTGCCTTGCCTTTGCACCTAGTCCCCAGGCGTTCTTGTGGAAGGCTTAGTTGCCGGTGGGTTGCACACTGCCAAGCGCTCCAGCAGTGAGGTCTCTATTAGAGGCAATGGGAGGGCAACTGCAGGGCTCCTCCAGCGGTTGCTTGACCGCCCACACTCAGCACAGCACGGAGAGCACAAGGCTCACAGGGTCCCTGGCTGGGGTCTGCAGCCCCACACAAGCGGAGGCTGACTCGTTGAGCGCCCAGAAGTTGCCTGACAGACGTCATTTCCCTAGTGCTCTCCTCCCCAGCAGAGACGTGTGCAGGTGGTTGCGGCCTGCCCCTGCGTGTCTGGGCTCCTGTCCACAGCCCCAGCTCAGGGAAGCAGCTCCTGAGCCAAGACCTGTGGGAGGCTCAGGGGGCCCCGCCTGGAAGCCTAGTTTACAGCATGCGGGAAGCGAGACTCCTCGGGAGAAGAGGAGCCAGCCCAGCTGCGTGCAGCTGCAATCAATACTTTGGCGGAGCCGAGTGCCCCTCCAGTACGGCAGTGCTCCAGCTCTGCTCAGAGGCCCGATCTGGCAGAGTTGCTTGCATGAGGCTGCTCTGCCCTGGGCGAGCCTTGCCCAGACTTGCCTCGCGGCTAGGCTTCCAGTCCAGGAAGCAGCAGGCTGCGTGAGACTGGGAGATGCTACTGGCGCCTTCCTGGCCTCAGCTCCACTCCTTCCTTGCCTTTGCACCTAGTCCCCAGACGTTCTTGTGGAGGGCTTAGTTGCCGGTGGGTTGCACACTGCCAAGCGCTCCAGCAGTGAGGGCTCTATTAGAGGCAATGGGAGGATAACTGCAGGGCTCCTCCAGCGGTTGCTTGACCGCCCAGACTCAGCACAGCACGGAGAGCACAAGGCTCACAGGGCCCCTGGCTGTGGTCTGCAGTCCAACACACGCGGAGGCTGACTCGGTGAGCGCCCAGAAGGTGCCTGACAGACGTCATTTCCCTAGTGCTCTCCTCCCCAGCAGAGACATGTGCAGGTGGTTGGGGCCTGGCCCTGCGTGTCTGGGCTCCCGTCCACAGCCCCACCTCAGGGAAGCAGCTCCTCAGCCAAGATCTGTGGGAGGCGCAGGGGCCCCGCCTGGAAGCCCAGTTTACAGCATGCGGGAAGCGAGCGTCCTTGGGAGAAGGGGAGGCAGCCCAGCTGTGAGCGGCTGCAATCACTGCTTCGGCGGAGCCGAGTGCCCCTCCAGTACGGCAGAGCTCCAGCTATGCTCAAGGCCATATCTGGCAGAGTTGCTGGCGTTAGGCTGCTCTGTCCTGGGCGAGCCTTGCCCAGACTTACCTCACACATGGGCTTCCAGTCCAGGAAGGAGCGGGCTGCGCGAGATTTGGAGATGCTACTAGCGCCTTCCTGGCCTCAGCTCCACTCCTGCCTTGCCTTTGCACCTAGTCCCCAGGCGTTCTTGTGGAGGGCTTAGTTGCCGGTGGGTTACACACTGCCAATCGCTCCAGCAGTGAGGGTTCTATTAGAGGCAAAGGAGGGCTACTGCAAGTAGCCTCTTGCGTTTGCTTGACCGCCCAGACTCAGCACAGCACGGAAAGTACAAGGCTCACTGGGCCCTTGGCTGTGGCCTGCAGCCCCACACACCGGAGGGGAACTCCGGCAGCGCCCAGAAGGTGCCTGACAGACGTCATTTCCCTAGTGCTCTCCTCCCCAGCAGAGACGTGTGCAGGTGGTTGGGGCCTGCCCTTGAGTGTCTGGACTCCCTTCCACAGCCCCAGCTCAGGGAAGCATCTCCTCAGCTAAGACCTGTACGAGGCGCGGGGAGCCCCCGCCGGGAAGCCTAGTTTACAGCATGCCGGAAGCGAGCCTCCTCAGTACAAGAGAAGGCAGCCCAGGTGCGTGCGGCTGCAATCAGTACTTTGGCGGAGCCGAGTGCCCCTCCAGTACAGCAGAGCTCCAGCTCTGCTCAAAGGCACGATCTCTCATAGTTGCTGGCGTGAGGCTGCTCTGCCCTGGGCGAGCCTTGCCCAGACTTGGCTCGCGGTAGGCTTTCAGTCCAGAAAGGAGCGGGCTGCGCGAGACTGGGAGATGCTACTGGCGCCTTCCTGGCCTCAGCTCCACTCCTGCCTTGCCTTTGCACCTAGTCCCCAGGCGTTCTTGTGGAGGGCTTAGTTGCCGGTGGGTTGCACACTGCCAAGCGCTCCAGCAGTGAGGGCTCTATTAGAGGCAATGGGAGGGCAACTGCAGGGCTCCTCCAGCGCTTGCTTGACCGCCCAGACTCAGCACAGCACGGAGAGCTCAAGGCTCACAGGGCCCCTGGCTGGGGTCTGCAGCCCCACACACTGGAGGTGAACTCCGGGAGCGCCCAGATGGTGCCTGAGTGCCATCATTTCCCTAGTGTTCTCCTCCCAGGCAGAGACGTGTGCAGGTGGTTGGGGCCTGCCCCTGCGTGTCTGAGCTCCCGTCCACAGCCCCAGCTCAGGGAAGCAGCTCCTGAGCCAAGACCTGTGGGAGGCGCAGGGGGCCCTGCCTGGAAGCCTAGTTTACAGCATGCGGGAAGCAAGCCTCCTCCGGAGAAGAGAAGGCAGCCCTGCTGTGTGCGGCTGCATTCACTGCTTTGACGGAGCCGAGTGCGCCTCCAGTACGGCAGAGCTACAGCTCTGCTCAGAGGCCCGACTGGCAGAGTTGCAGGCGTTAGGCTGCTCTGTCCTGGGCGAGCCTTGCCCAGAATTGCCTCGCACATAGGCTTCCAGTCCAGGAAGGAGCGGGCTGCGCGAGACTGGGAGATGCTACTGGCGCCTTCCTGGCCTCAGCTCCACTCCTGCCTTGCCTTTGCACCTAGTCCCCAGGCTTTCATGTGGAGGGCTTAGTTGCCGGTGGGTTGCACACTGCCAAGCGCTCCAGCAGTGAGGGATCTATTAGACTCAAAGGGAGGGCAACTGCAGGGCTCCTCCAGCGGTTCCTTGACCGCCCAGACTCAGCACAGCACGCAGAGCACAAGGCTCACAGGGCCCCTGGCTGGGGTCTGCAGCCCCACACACGCGGAGGCTGACTCGGTGAGCGCCCAGAAGGTGCCTGACAGACGTCATTTCCCTAGTGTTCTCCTCCCCAGCAGAGATATGTGCAGGTGGTTGGGGCCTGCCCCTGGGTGTCTGGGCTCCCGTCCACAGCCCCACCTCAGGGAAGCAGCTCCTCAGCCACGACCTGTGGGAGGTGCAGGGGGCCCCGCCTGGAAGCCCAGTTTACAGCATGCGGGAAGTGAGCCTCCTTGGGAAAAGGGGAGGCAGCCCAGCTGCGTGCGGCTGCAATCACTGCTTTGGCGGAGCCGAGTGCCCCTCCAGTACAGCAGAGCTCCAGCTCTGCTCAGAGGCCCGATCTGGCAGAGTTGCTGGCGTGAGGCTGCTCTTCCCTTGGTGAGCCTTGCCCAGACTTGCAGCACGTTAGGCTTCCAGTCCAGAAAGGAGCGGGCTGCGTGAGACCTGGAGATGCTACTGGCGCCTTCCTGGCCTCAGCTCCACACCTGCCTTGCCTTTGCACCTAGTCCTCAGGCGTTCTTGTGGAGGGCTTAGTTGCCTGTGGGTTGCACACTGCCAAGCGCTCCAGCAGTGAGGGCTCTGTTAGAGGCAATGGGAGGGCAACTGCAGGGCTCCTCCAGCGGTTGCTTGACCGCCCAGACTCAGCACAATATGGAGAGCAAAACGCTCACAGGGCCCCTGGCTGGGGTCTCCAGCCCCACACTCCGGAGGTGAACTCCGGGAGAGCCCAGAAGGTGCCTGAGAGACATCATTTCCCTAGTACTCTCCTTCCCAGCAGAGATGTGTGCAGGTGGTTGGGGCCTGCCCCTGCGTGTCTGGGCTCCCGTCCAGAGCCCCAGCTCAGGGAAGCAGCTCCTGAGTCAAGACCTGTGGGAGGCGCGGGGGGCCTCGCCTGGAAGCCTAGTTTACATCATGAGGGAAGCGAGCCTCCTCGGGAGAAGAGAAGGCAGCCCGGCTGCGTGCGGCTGCATTCACTGCTTGGGCGGAGCCGAGTGCGCTTCCAGTACGGCAGAGCTCCAGCACTGCTCAGAGGCCCGATCTGGCAAAGTTGCTGGCGTGAAGCTGCTCTGCCCTGGGCGAGCCTTGCCGAGACTTGCCTCGCGGCTAGGCTTCCAGTCCAGAAAGGAGCAGGCTGCCCGAGACTGGGAGATACTACTGCCGCCTTCCTGGCCTCAGCTCCACTCCTGCCTTGCCTTTGCACCTAGTCCCCAGGCGTTCTTGTGGAGGGCTTAGTTGCCGGTGGGTTGCACACTGCCAAGCGCTCCAGCAGTGAGGGCTCTATTAGAGGCAATGGGAGGGAAACTACAGGGCTCCTCCAGCGGTTGCTTCACCTACCAGACTCAGCACAGCACGGAGAGCCCAAGGCTCACAGGGCCCCTGGCTGGGGTCTGCAGCCCCAAACACGTGGAAGCTGACGTGGTGAGCGCCCAGAAGGTGCCTGACAGACGTCATTTCCCTAGTGCTCTCCTCCCCAGCAGAGACGTGAGCCGGTGCTTGGGGACTGCCCCTGCGTGTCTCGGCTCCCGTCCACAGCCCCAGCTCAGGGAAGCAGCTCCTGAGCCAAGACCTGTGGGAGGTGCAGGGGGCCCCGCCTGGAAGCCTAGTTTACAGCATGCGGGAAGTGAGCCTCCTCGGGAGAAGAGAAGGCAGCCCTGCTGTGTGGGGCTGCATTCACTGCTTTGGCGGAGCCGAGTGCGCCTCCAGTACGGCAGAGCTCCAGCTCTGCTCAGAGACCCGATCTGGCAGAGCTGCTGGCGTGAGGCTGCTCTGCCCTGGGCGAGCCTTGCCCAGACTTGCCTCGCACATAGGCTTCCAGTCCAGGAAGGAGCAGGCTGCGCGAGATTGGGAGATGCTACTGGCGCCTTCCTGGCTTCAGCTCCACTCCTGCCTTGCCTTTGCACTTAGTCGCCAGGCGTTCTTGTGGAGGGCTTAGTTGCCGGTGGGTTGCACACTGCCAAGCGTTCCAGTAGTGAGGGCTCTATTAGAGGCAATGGGAGGGCAACTGCAGGGCTCCTCCAGCGGTTGCTTGACCGCCCAGACTCATCACAGCACGGAGAGCACAAGGCTCACAGGGCCCCTGGCTGGGGTCTGCAGCCCCATACACGCGGAGGCTGACTCGGTGAGCGCCCAGAAGTTGCCTGACAGACGTCATTTCCCTAGGGCTCTCCTCCCCAGCAGAGACATGTGCAGATGGTTGGGGCCTGCCCCTGCGTGTCTGGGCTCCCGACCAAAGCCCCACCATAGGGAAGCAGCTCCTCAGCCAAGACCTGTGGGAGGCACAGGGGGCCTCGCCTGGAAGCCTAGTTTACAGAATGCTGGAAGCGAGCCTCCTCGGGAGGAGAGAAGGCAGCCCTGTTGTGTGCGGCTGCATTCACTGCTTTGGCGGAGCCGAGTGGGCCTCCAGTACGGCAGAGCTCCAGCTCTGCTCAGAGGCCCGATCTGGCAGAGTTGCTGGCGTGAGGCTGCTCTGCCCTGGGCGAGCCTTGCCCAGACTTGCCTCGCGGCAAGGCTTCCAGTCCAGGAAGAAGCATGCTGTGCAAGACTGGGAGATGCTACTGGCGCCTTCCTGGCCTCAGCTCCACTCCTGCCTTGCCTTTGCACCTAGTCCCCATGCGTTCTTTTGAAAGGCTTAGTTGCCGATGGGTTGCACACTGCAAAGCGCTCCAGCAGTGAGAGCTCTATTAGAGGCAAAGGGAGGGATACTGCAAGTCGCCTCTTGCATTTGCTTGACCGCCCAGAATCTGCACAGCACGGAAAGTACAAGGCTCACAGGGCCCCTGGCTGGGGTCTGAAACCCCACACACCGGAGGGGAACTCCGGGAGCAACCAGAAGGTGCCTGACATGCGTCATTTCCCTAGTGCTCTCCTCCCCAGGAGAGACGTGTGCAGGCGGTTGGGGCCTGCCCTTGAGTGTCTGGACTCCCTTCCACAGCCCCAGCTCAGGGAAGCAGCTCCTCAGCTAAGACCTGTAGGAGGCGCGGGGCGCCCCCACCGGGAAGCCTAGTTTACAGCATGCCGGAAGCGAGCCTCCTCAGTACAAGAGAAGGCAGCCCAGCTGCGTGCGGCTGCAATCAGTACTTTTGCAGAGCCGAGTGCCCCTCCAGTAAGGCAGAGCTCCAGCTCTGCTCAAAGGCCCGATCTCTCAGAGTTGCTTGCGTGAGGCTGCTGTGCCCTGGGCGAGCCTTGCCCAGACTTGCCTCGCGTTAGTCTTCCAGTCCAGAAAGGAGCAGGCTCCGCGAGACTGAGAGATGCTACTGGCGCCTTCCTGGCCTCAGCTCCACTCCTGCCTTGCCTTTGCACCTAGTTCTCAGGCGTTCTTGTGAAAGGCTTAGTTGCCGGTGGGTTGCACACTGCCAAGCGCTCCAGCAGTGAAGGCTCTATTAGAGGCAAAGGAAGGGCAACTGCAGGGCTCCTCCAGCGGTTGCTTGACCGCCCAGACTCAGCACAGCACGGAGAGCACAAGGCTCACAGGGCCCCTGGCTGGGGTCTGCAGCCCCACACACCGGAGGCGAACTCCGGGAGCGCCCAGAAGGTGCCTGACAGACGTCATTTCCCTAGTGCTCTCCTTCCCTGCAGAGACGTGGGCAGGTGGTTGTGGCCTGCCTCTGCGTGTCTGGGCTCCCGTCCACAGCCTCAGCTCAGGGAAGCAGCTCCTGAGTCAAGACCTGTGGGAGGCGCGGGGGGCCCCACCTGGAAGCCTAGTTTACAGCATGTGGGAAGCGAGCCTCCTCGGGAGAAGAGAAGGCAGCCTGGCTGCTTGCAGCTGCATTCACTGCTTTGGCGGAGCCGAGTGCACCTCCAGTACGGCAGAGCTCCAGCTCTGCTCAGAGGCCCGATCTGGCAGAGTTGCTGGCGTTAGGCTGCTCTGTCCTGGGCGAACTTGCCCAGACTTGCCTCGCAGATAGGCTTCCAGTCCAGGAAGGAGCGGGCTGCGCGAGACTGGGAGATGCTACTGTCGCCTTCCTGGCCTCAGCTCCACTCCTGCCTTGTCTTTGCACCTAGTCCCCAGGCGTTCTTGTGGAGGGCTTAGTTGCCGGTGGGTTGCACACAGCCACGCGCTCCAGCAGTGAGGGCTCTATTAGAGGCAATGGGAGGGCAACTGCAGGGCTCCTCCAGCGGTTGCTTGACCGCCCAGACTCAGGACAGCACGGAGAGCACAAGGCTCACAGGGCCCCTGGCTGGGGTCTGCAGCCCCACACACCGGAAGGGAACTCCGGGAGCGCCCAGAAGTTGCCTGAGTGCCGTCATTTCCCTAGTGCTCTCCTCCCAGGCAGAATCGTGTGCAGGTGGTTGGGGCCTGCCCCTGAGTGTCTGAGCTCCCGTCCACAGCCCCAGCTCAGGGAAGCTGCTCCTGAGCCAAGACCTGTGGGAGGCGCAGGGGGCCCCTCCTGGAAGCCGAGTTTACAGCATGTGGGAAGCGAGCCTCCTCGGGAGAAGAGAAGGCAGCCCTGCTGTGTGCGGCTGCATTCACTGCTTTGGCGGAGCCGAGTGCACCTCCAGTACGGCAGAGCTCCAGCTCTGCTCAGAGGCCTGATCTGGCAGAGTTGCTGGCGTGAGGCTGCTCTGCCCTGGGCGAGCCTTGCCCAGACTTGCCTCGAGGCTAGGCTTCCAGTCCAGGAAGGAGCAGAATGCGCGATACTGGGAGATGCTACTGGCGCTTTCCTGGCCTAAGCTCCACTCCTGCCTTGCCTTTGCACCTAGTCCCCAGGCGTTCTTGTGGAAGGCTTAGTTGCCGGTGGGTTGCACACTGCCAAGCGCTCCAACAGTGAGGTCTCTATTAGAGGCAATGGGAGGGCAACTGCAGGGCTCCTCCAGCGGTTGCTTGACCGCCCAGACTCAGCACAGCACGGAGAGCACAAGGCTCACAGGGCCCCTGGCTGGGGTCTGCAGCCCCACACAAGCGGAGGCTGACTCGTTGAGCGCCCAGAAGTTGCCTGACAGACGTCATTTCCCTAGTGCTCTCCTCCCCAGCAGAGACGTGTGCAGGTGGTTGCGGCCTGCCCCTGCGTGTCTGGGCTCCTGTCCACAGCCCCAGCTCAGGGAAGCAGCTCCTGAGCCAAGACCTGTGGGAGGCTCAGGGGGCCCCGCCTGGAAGCCTAGTTTACAGCATGCGGGAAGCGAGACTCCTCGGGAGAAGAGGAGCCAGCCCAGCTGCGTGCAGCTGCAATCAATACTTTGGCGGAGCCGAGTGCCCCTCCAGTACGGCAGTGCTCCAGCTCTGCTCAGAGGCCCGATCTGGCAGAGTTGCTTGCGTGAGGCTGCTCTGCCCTGGGCGAGCCTTGCCCAGACTTGCCTCGCGGCTAGGCTTCCAGTCCAGGAAGCAGCAGGCTGCGTGAGACTGGGAGATGCTACTGGCGCCTTCCTGGCCTCAGCTCCACTCCTTCCTTGCCTTTGCACCTAGTCCCCAGACGTTCTTGTGGAGGGCTTAGTTGCCGGTGGGTTGCACACTGCCAAGCGCTCCAGCAGTGAGGGCTCTATTAGAGGCAATGGGAGGATAACTGCAGGGCTCCTCCAGCGGTTGCTTGACCGCCCAGACTCAGCACAGCACGGAGAGCACAAGGCTCACAGGGCCCCTGGCTGTGGTCTGCAGTCCAACACACGCGGAGGCTGACTCGGTGAGCGCCCAGAAGGTGCCTGACAGACGTCATTTCCCTAGTGCTCTCCTCCCCAGCAGAGACATGTGCAGGTGGTTGGGGCCTGGCCCTGCGTGTCTGGGCTCCCGTCCACAGCCCCACCTCAGGGAAGCAGCTCCTCAGCCAAGATCTGTGGGAGGCGCAGGGGCCCCGCCTGGAAGCCCAGTTTACAGCATGCGGGAAGCGAGCGTCCTTGGGAGAAGGGGAGGCAGCCCAGCTGTGAGCGGCTGCAATCACTGCTTCGGCGGAGCCGAGTGCCCCTCCAGTACGGCAGAGCTCCAGCTATGCTCAAGGCCATATCTGGCAGAGTTGCTGGCGTTAGGCTGCTCTGTCCTGGGCGAGCCTTGCCCAGACTTGCCTCACACATGGGCTTCCAGTCCAGGAAGGAGCGGGCTGCGCGAGATTTGGAGATGCTACTAGCGCCTTCCTGGCCTCAGCTCCACTCCTGCCTTGCCTTTGCACCTAGTCCCCAGGCGTTCTTGTGGAGGGCTTAGTTGCCGGTGGGTTACACACTGCCAATCGCTCCAGCAGTGAGGGTTCTATTAGAGGCAAAGGCGGGCTACTGCAAGTAGCCTCTTGCGTTTGCTTGACCGCCCAGACTTAGCACAGCACGGAAAGTACAAGGCTCACTGGGCCCTTGGCTGTGGCCTGCAGCCCCACACACCGGAGGGGAACTCCGGCAGCGCCCAGAAGGTGCCTGACAGACGTCATTTCCCTAGTGCTCTCCTCCCCAGCAGAGACGTGTGCAGGTGGTTGGGGCCTGCCCTTGAGTGTCTGGACTCCCTTCCACAGCCCCAGCTCAGGGAAGCATCTCCTCAGCTATGACCTGTACGAGGCGCGGGGAGCCCCCGCCGGGAAGCCTAGTTTACAGCATGCCGGAAGCGAGCCTCCTCAGTACAAGAGAAGGCAGCCCAGGTGCGTGCGGCTGCAATCAGTACTTTGGCGGAGCCGAGTGCCCCTCCAGTACAGCAGAGCTCCAGCTCTGCTCAAAGGCACGATCTCTCATAGTTGCTGGCGTGAGGCTGCTCTGCCCTGGGCGAGCCTTGCCCAGACTTGGCTCGCGGTAGGCTTTCAGTCCAGAAAGGAGCGGGCTGCGCGAGACTGGGAGATGCTACTGGCGCCTTCCTGGCCTCAGCTCCACTCCTGCCTTGCCTTTGCACCTAGTCCCCAGGCGTTCTTGTGGAGGGCTTAGTTGCCGGTGGGTTGCACACTGCCAAGCGCTCCAGCAGTGAGGGCTCTATTAGAGGCAATGGGAGGGCAACTGCAGGGCTCCTCCAGCGCTTGCTTGACCGCCCAGACTCAGCACAGCACGGAGAGCTCAAGGCTCACAGGGCCCCTGGCTGGGGTCTGCAGCCCCACACACTGGAGGTGAACTCCGGGAGCGCCCAGATGGTGCCTGAGTGCCATCATTTCCCTAGTGTTCTCCTCCCAGGCAGAGACGTGTGCAGGTGGTTGGGGCCTGCCCGTGCGTGTCTGAGCTCCCGTCCACAGCCCCAGCTCAGGGAAGCAGCTCCTGAGCCAAGACCTGTGGGAGGCGCAGGGGGCCCTGCCTGGAAGCCTAGTTTACAGCATGCGGGAAGCAAGCCTCCTCCGGAGAAGAGAAGGCAGCCCTGCTGTGTGCGGCTGCATTCACTGCTTTGACGAAGCCGAGTGCGCCTCCAGTACGGCAGAGCTACCACTCGGCTCAGAGGCCCGACTGGCAGAGTTGCAGGCGTTAGGCTGCTCTGTCCTGGGCGAGCCTTGCCCAGAATTGCCTCGCACATAGGCTTCCAGTCCAGGAAGGAGCGGGCTGCGCGAGACTGGGAGATGCTACTGGCGCCTTCCTGGCCTCAGCTCCACTCCTGCCTTGCCTTTGCACCTAGTCCCCAGGCTTTCATGTGGAGGGCTTAGTTGCCGGTGGGTTGCACACTGCCAAGCGCTCCAGCAGTGAGGGATCTATTAGACTCAATGGGAGGGCAACTGCAGGGCTCCTCCAGCGGTTCCTTGACCGCCCAGACTCAGCACAGCACGCAGAGCACAAGGCTCACAGGGCCCCTGGCTGGGGTCTGCAGCCCCACACACGCGGAGGCTGACTCGGTGAGCGCCCAGAAGGTGCCTGACAGACGTCATTTCCCTAGTGTTCTCCTCCCCAGCAGAGATATGTGCAGGTGGTTGGGGCCTGCCCCTGGGTGTCTGGGCTCCCGTCCACAGCCCCACCTCAGGGAAGCAGCTCCTCAGCCAAGACCTGTGGGAGGTGCAGGGGGCCCCGCCTGGAAGCCCAGTTTACAGCATGCGGGAAGTGAGCCTCCTTGGGAAAAGGGGAGGCAGCCCAGCTGCGTGCGGCTGCAATCACTGCTTTGGCGGAGCCGAGTGCCCCTCCAGTACAGCAGAGCTCCAGCTCTGCTCAGAGGCCCGATCTGGCAGAGTTGCTGGCGTGAGGCTGCTCTTCCCTTGGTGAGCCTTGCCCAGACTTGCAGCACGTTAGGCTTCCAGTCCAGAAAGGAGCGGGCTGCGTGAGACCTGGAGATGCTACTGGCGCCTTCCTGGCCTCAGCTCCACACCTGCCTTGCCTTTGCACCTAGTCCTCAGGCGTTCTTGTGGAGGGCTTAGTTGCCTGTGGGTTGCACACTGCCAAGCGCTCCAGCAGTGAGGGCTCTGTTAGAGGCAATGGGAGGGCAACTGCAGGGCTCCTCCAGCGGTTGCTTGACCGCCCAGACTCAGCACAATATGGAGAGCAAAACGCTCACAGGGCCCCTGGCTGGGGTCTCCAGCCCCACACTCCGGAGGTGAACTCCGGGAGAGCCCAGAAGGTGCCTGAGAGACATCATTTCCCTAGTACTCTCCTTCCCAGCAGAGATGTGTGCAGGTGGTTGGGGCCTGCCCCTGCGTGTCTGGGCTCCCGTCCAGAGCCCCAGCTCAGGGAAGCAGCTCCTGAGTCAAGAACTGTGGGAGGCGCGGGGGGCCTCGCCTGGAAGCCTAGTTTACATCATGAGGGAAGCGAGCCTCCTCGGGAGAAGAGAAGGCAGCCCGGCTGCGTGCGGCTGCATTCACTGCTTGGGCGGAGCCGAGTGCGCTTCCAGTACGGCAGAGCTCCAGCACTGCTCAGAGGCCCGATCTGGCAAAGTTGCTGGCGTGAAGCTGCTCTGCCCTGGGCGAGCCTTGCCCAGACTTGCCTCGCGGCTAGGCTTCCAGTCCAGAAAGGAGCAGGCTGCCCGAGACTGGGAGATACTACTGCCGCCTTCCTGGCCTCAGCTCCACTCCTGCCTTGCCTTTGCACCTAGTCCCCAGGCGTTCTTGTGGAGGGCTTAGTTGCCGGTGGGTTGCACACTGCCAAGCGCTCCAGCAGTGAGGGCTCTATTAGAGGCAATGGGAGGGAAACTACAGGGCTCCTCCAGCGGTTGCTTCACCTACCAGACTCAGCACAGCACGGAGAGCCCAAGGCTCACAGGGCCCCTGGCTGGGGTCTGCAGCCCCAAACACGTGGAAGCTGACGTGGTGAGCGCCCAGAAGGTGCCTGACAGACGTCATTTCCCTAGTGCTCTCCTCCCCAGCAGAGACGTGAGCCGGTGCTTGGGGACTGCCCCTGCGTGTCTCGGCTCCCGTCCACAGCCCCAGCTCAGGGAAGCAGCTCCTGAGCCAAGACCTGTGGGAGGTGCAGGGGGCCCCGCCTGGAAGCCTAGTTTACAGCATGCGGGAAGTGAGCCTCCTCGGGAGAAGAGAAGGCAGCCCTGCTGTGTGGGGCTGCATTCACTGCTTTGGCGGAGCCGAGTGCGCCTCCAGTACGGCAGAGCTCCAGCTCTGCTCAGAGACCCGATCTGGCAGAGCTGCTGGCGTGAGGCTGCTCTGCCCTGGGCGAGCCTTGCCCAGACTTGCCTCGCACATAGGCTTCCAGTCCAGGAAGGAGCAGGCTGCGCGAGACTGGGAGATGCTACTGGCGCCTTCCTGGCTTCAGCTCCACTCCTGCCTTGCCTTTGCACCTAGTCGCCAGGCGTTCTTGTGGAGGGCTTAGTTGCCGGTGGGTTGCACACTGCCAAGCGTTCCAGTAGTGAGGGCTCTATTAGAGGCAATGGGAGGGCAACTGCAGGGCTCCTCCAGCGGTTGCTTGACCGCCCAGACTCATCACAGCAGGGAGAGCACAAGGCTCACAGGGCCCCTGGCTGGGGTCTGCAGCCCCATACACGCGGAGGCTGACTCGGTGAGCGCCCAGAAGTTGCCTGACAGACGTCATTTCCCTAGGGCTCTCCTCCCCAGCAGAGACATGTGCAGATGGTTGGGGCCTGCCCCTGCGTGTCTGGGCTCCCGACCAAAGCCCCACCATAGGGAAGCAGCTCCTCAGCCAAGACCTGTGGGAGGCACAGGGGGCCTCGCCTGGAAGCCTAGTTTACAGAATGCTGGAAGCGAGCCTCCTCGGGAGGAGAGAAGGCAGCCCTGTTGTGTGCGGCTGCATTCACTGCTTTGGCGGAGCCGAGTGGGCCTCCAGTACGGCAGAGCTCCAGCTCTGCTCAGAGGCCCGATCTGGCAGAGTTGCTGGCGTGAGGCTGCTCTGCCCTGGGCGAGCCTTGCCCAGACTTGCCTCGCGGCAAGGCTTCCAGTCCAGGAAGAAGCATGCTGTGCAAGACTGGGAGATGCTACTGGCGCCTTCCTGGCCTCAGCTCCACTCCTGCCTTGCCTTTGCACCTAGTCCCCATGCGTTCTTTTGAAAGGCTTAGTTGCCGATGGGTTGCACACTGCCAAGCGCTCCAGCAGTGAGAGCTCTATTAGAGGCAAAGGGAGGGATACTGCAAGTCGCCTCTTGCATTTGCTTGACCGCCCAGAATCTGCACAGCACGGAAAGTACAAGGCTCACAGGGCCCCTGGCTGGGGTCTGAAACCCCACACACCGGAGGGGAACTCCGGGAGCAACCAGAAGGTGCCTGACATGCGTCATTTCCCTAGTGCTCTCCTCCCCAGGAGAGACGTGTGCAGGCGGTTGGGGCCTGCCCTTGAGTGTCTGGACTCCCTTCCACAGCCCCAGCTCAGGGAAGCAGCTCCTCAGCTAAGACCTGTAGGAGGCGCGGGGCGCCCCCACCGGGAAGCCTAGTTTACAGCATGCCGGAAGCGAGCCTCCTCAGTACAAGAGAAGGCAGCCCAGCTGCGTGCGGCTGCAATCAGTACTTTTGCAGAGCCGAGTGCCCCTCCAGTAAGGCAGAGCTCCAGCTCTGCTCAAAGGCCCGATCTCTCAGAGTTGCTTGCGTGAGGCTGCTGTGCCCTGGGCGAGCCTTGCCCAGACTTGCCTCGCGTTAGTCTTCCAGTCCAGAAAGGAGCAGGCTCCGCGAGACTGAGAGATGCTACTGGCGCCTTCCTGGCCTCAGCTTCACTCCTGCCTTGCATTTGCACCAAGTCCCCAGGCGTTCATTTGGAGGGGTTAGTTGCCAGTGGGTTGCACACTGCCAAGAGCTCCAGCAGTCAGGGCTCTATTAGACGCAATGGGAGGGCAACTGCAGGGCTCCTCCAGCAGTTGCTTGACCGCCCAGACTCAGCACAGCACGGAGAGCACAAGGCTCACAGGGCCCCTGGCTGGGGTCTGCAGTCCAACACACGCGGAGGCTGACTCGGTGAGCGCCCAGAAGGTGCCTGACAGACGTCATTTCCCTAGTGCTCTCCTCCCCAGCAGAGATATGTGCAGGTGGTTGGGGCTTGGCCCTGCGTGTCTGGGCTCCCGTCCACAGCCCCACCTCAGGGAAGCAGCTCCTCAGCCAAGACCTGTGGGAGGCGCAGGGGGCCCCGCCTGGAAGCCCAGTTTACAGCATGCGGGAAGCGAGCCTCCTCGGAAGAAGAGAAGGCAGCCCGGCTGCGTGCGGCTGCATTCACTGCTTGGGCGGAGCCGAGTGCGCTTCCAGTACGGCAGAGCTCCAGCACTGCTCAGAGGCCCGATCTGGCAGAGTTGCTGGCGTGAAGCTGCTCTGCCCTGGGCGAGCCTTGCCCAGACTTGCCTCGCGGCTAGGCTTCCAGTCCAGAAAGGAGCAGGCTGCCCGAGAATGGGAGATGCTACTGGCGCCTTCCTGGCCTCAGCTCCACTCCTGCCTTGCCTTTGCACCTAGTCCCCAGGTACTTGTGCAGGGCTTAGTTGCCGGTGGGTTGCACACTGCTAATCGCTCCAGCAGTGAGGGCTCTATTAGAGGCAATGGGAGGGCAACTGCAGGGCTCCTACAGCGGTTGCTTCACCTACCAGACTCAGCACAGCATGGAGAGCCCAAGGCTCCCAGGGCCCCTGGCTGGGGTCTGCAGCCCCAAACACGTGGAAGCTGACTCGGTGAGCGCCCAGAAGGTGCCTGACAGATGTCATTTCCCTAGTGCTCTCCTCCCCAGCAGAGACGTGTGCCGGTGCTTAGGGCCTGCCCCTGCGTGTCTGGGCTCCCTTCCACAGCCCCAGCTCAGGGAAGCAGATCCTGAGCCAAGACCTGTGGGAGGCGCAGGGGGCCCCGCCTGGAATCCTAGTTTACAGCATGCGGGAAGCGAGCCTCCTCGGGAGAATAGAAGACAGCCCTGCTGTGCGGGGCTGCATTCACTGCTTTGGCGGAGTCGAGTGCGCCTCCAGTACGGCTGAGCTCCAGCTCTGCTCAGAGGCCCGATCTGGCAGAGTTGCTGGCGTGAGGCTGCTCTGCCCTGGGAGAGCCTTGCTCAGACTTGCCTCGCGGCTAGGCTTCCTGTCCAGGAAGAAGCATGCTGTGCAAGACTGGGAGATGCTACTGGCGCCTTCCTGGCCTCAGCTCCACTCCTGCCTTGCCTTTGCACCTAGTCCCCATGCGTTCTTGTGGAGGGCTTAGTAGTCGGTGTGTTGCACACTGCCAAGCGCTCCAGCAGTGAGGGCTCTTTTAGAGGCAAAGGGAGGGCTACTGCAAGTCGCTTCTTGCGTTTGCTTGACCGGCCAGACTCAGCACAGCACGGAGAGCACAAGGCTCACAGGGCCCCTGGCTGGGGTCTGCAGCCCCACACACGCGGAAACTGACTCGGTGAGCGCCCAGAAGGTGCCTGACAGACGTCATTTCGCTAGTGCTCTCCTCCCCAGCAGAGACGTGTGCAGGTGCTTGGGGCCTGCCCCTGCGTGTAGGGCTCCCGTCCACATCCCCAGCTCAGGGAAGCAGCTCCTGAGCCAAGACCTGTGGGAGGCGCAGGGGGCCCCGCCTGGAAGCCTAGTTTACAGCATGTGGTAAGCGAGCCTCCTCGGGAGAAGAGAAGGTAGCCCTGCTGCGTGTGGCTGCATTCACTGCTTTGGCGGAGCCGAGTGCGCCTCCAGTACGGCAGAGCTCCAGCTCTGCTCAGATGCCCGATCTGGCAGAGCTGCTGGCGTGAGGCTGCGCTGCCCTGGGCGAGCCTTGCCCAGACTTGCCTCGCGGCTAGGCTTCCAGTCCTGGAAGGAGCAGGCTGCGCGAGACTGGGAGATTCTACTGGCGCCATCCTGGCCTCAGCTCCACTCCTGCCTTGCCTTTGCACCTAGTCCCCAGGCGTTCTTGTGGAGGGCTTAGTTGCCGGTGGGTTGCACACTGCCAAGCGCTCCAGCAGTGAGGGCTCTATTAGAGGCAATGGGAGGGCAACTGCAGGGCTCCTCCTGCGGTTGCTTGACCGCCCAGACTCAGCACAGCACGGAGAGCACAAGGCTCACAGGGCCCCTGGCTGGGGTCTGCAGCCCTACCCACGCGGAGGTTAACTAAGTTAGCGCCCAGAAGGTGCCTGACATACGTCATTTCCCTAGTGCTATCCTCCCCAGCAGAGACGTTTGTAGGTGGTTGTGGCCTGCCCCTGCGTGTCTGGGCTCAAGTCCACAGCCCCAGCTCAGGGAAGCAGCTCCTGAGCCAAGACCTGTGGGAGGCGCAGGGGGCCCCTCCTGGAAGCCTAGTTTACTGCATGCGGGAAGCCAGCCTCCTTGGGAGAAGAGAAGGCAGCCCTGCTGTGTGCGGCTGCATTCACTGCTTTGGCGGAGCCGAGTGCGCCTCCAGTACGGCAGAGCTCCAGCTTTGCTCAGAGTCCGGATCTGGCAGAGTTGCTTTCGTTAGGCTGCTCTGTCCTGGGCGAGCCTTGCCCAGACTTGCCTCGCACATAGGCTTCCAGTCCAAGAAGGAGCGGGCTGCGCGAGACTGGGAGATGCTGCTGGCGCCTTCCTGGCCTCAGCTCCACTCCTGCCTTGCCTTTGCACCTAGTTCCCAGGCGTTCCTGTGGGGGGCTTAGTTGCCGGTGGGTTGCACACTGCCAAGCGCTCCAGCAGTGAGGGCTCTATTAGAGGCAATGGGAGGGCAACTGCAGGGCTCCTCCAGCGGCTGCTTGACCGCCCAGACTCAGCACAGCACGGAGAGCCCAAGGCTCACAGGGCCCCTGGCTGGGGTCTGCAGCCCCACACACCGGAGGGGAATTCCGGGAGCGCCCAGAAAGTGCCAGACAGACGTCATTTTCCTAGTGCTCTCCTCCCCAGCAGAGACGTGTGCAGGTGGTTGGGGCCTGTCCTTGAGTGTCTGGACTCCCTTCCACAGCCCCAGCTCAGGGAAGCAGCTCCTCAGCTAAGACCTGTAGGAGGCGCGCGGCGCCCCCGCTGGGAAGCCTAGTTTATAGCATGCCGGAAGCGAGCCTCCTCAGTACAAGAGAAGGCAGCCCAGCTGCGTGCGGATGCAATCAGTACTTTGGCGGATCCGAGTGCCCCTCCAGTACGGCAGAGCTCCAGCTCTGCTCAAAGGCCCGATCTCTCATAGTTGCTGGCGTGAGCCTCCTGTGCCCTGGGCGAGCCTTGCCCAGACTTGCCTCGCGTTAGGCTTCCAGTCCAGAAAGGAGCGGGCTGCGCGAGACTGAGAGATGCTACTGGCGCCTTCCTGGCCTCAGCTCCACTCCTGCCTTGCCTTTGCACCTAGTCCCCAGGCGTTCTTGTGGAGGGCTTAGTTGCCGGTGGTTTGCACACTGCCAAGCGCTCCAGCTGTGAGGGCTCTATTAGAGGCAATGGGAGGGCAACTGCAGGGCTCCTCCAGCGGTTGCTTGACCGCCCAGACTCAGCACAGCATGGAGAGCCCAAGGCTCACAGGGCCCCTGGCTGGGGTCTGCAGCCCCACACACCAGAGGCGAACTTCGGAAGCGCCCAGAAGGTGCCTGACTGTCGTCATTTCCCTCGTGCTCTCCTCCCCAGAAGAGAGTTGTGCAGGTGGTTGGGGCCTGCACTTGCGTCTCTGATCTCCTGCCCACAACCCAGCTCAGGGGATGCAGACCCTAAGCCAAACCTGCAGGAGGCGAGGGTCGGCTCGCCTGGAAGCGGAGTGCACAGCATGTGGGGAATCGAGCCTCCTCGGAGGTAGATGAGACAGCATAGCCGCGTGGCGCTACAAGCCCTGGTTGGTCAGAGTCAAGTGCTCCTCCTCTAGGGCATAGCTCCAGGTCTGCTCAGAGGCCCGATCTGGCAGAGTTCCTGGAGCGAGGCTGCTCTGCCCTGGGCAAGCCTTTCCGAGACGTGCCTCGCTGCTAGGCTCTTGCCCATGAAGGAGCAGGCTGTGCGAGGCTGGTATATCCCACGGGCACCTTCCTTGCCTCAGCTCTGATCCTGCCTTGCCTTTGCAGGTAGGCCCCAAGCGTCCTTGGGGAGGAGTTAGGGGCCGATGGGTTCCACATTGCCACGGGCTAGAGCAGTGAGAGCTCTGTCAGAGGGAATGGAAGGGCAACTGCTTGGCTCCTTCAGTTGTTGCTTGGCTGCCCAGACATGTGCCGCACGGAGAGCACCATACACCCAGGGCCCCTGGCTGGGATCTGCAGTCCCCAGACTCGGAGACTCACTCCGTGGGCGCCCTGCAGGTGCCTGACAGATGTATATTCCCTAGCGCTCTCGTCCCCAGCAGAGACGTGTGCAGGTGGTTGGGGCCTGCCCCTGCGTGTCTGGGCTCCCGCCCACAGCCCCAGCTCAGGGGAAGCAGCCCCTGAGGTAAGACCTGTAGGAGAAGCAGGAGGCCCCTGCCTGGAAGCCAAGTGCGCAGCATGAGGGGAAACGAGCCTCCTCGGGGGAAATGAGGCAGCCCAACCGCGTGCAGCTGCAAGCCCAGTTTGGGCGGAGTCGAGTGCGCCTCCACTACTGCAGAGCTTCAGCTCTGCTCAGAGGCCCGATCTGGCAGAGTTCCTGGCGTGAGGCTGCTCTGCTCTGGGCGAGCGTTGCCCAGACTTGCCTCGCTGCTAATGTTAGTTCCCAGGAAGGAGCAGGCTGCGCGAGGCTCGGAGACACCACTGGCGCCTTCCTGGCCTCAGCTCCGCTCCTGCCTTGCCTTTGCACCTAGGCCGCAGGCGTCCTTGTGGAGGTTTTAGGGGCTGGTGTGTTTCACACTGCCAAGGGCTCCAGCAGTGAGAGCTCTGTTCGAGGGAAGCGAAGGGTATATTTGGAGTACAATCCTTTATCAGATATGAGGCCCACACCCTCAGCCTGAACCCTCACCCCGAACCCTTACCCTCACCCACACCCTCACCCTGAACCCTCACGCCTCACCCCTCACCCTAACAAGTTGGGGGGCTCTTCCCCAAACTCTAACCTTAACCCTACTGCCGGGGTCCAGCCCCAGTGGATCCAGGGTGATTTGAAGTTGGGGGCGGAGCCGGCGTCTTTAGAAAAATACATATTTAATCACAGATATAGAGAGATTAGAAATGGTTAGTGCAGTAGGAAGATTAGTGAAGAAAAGGAGGCTGAATA